>NC_079193.1:175594395-175940020 GCF_029499605.1 Hyla sarda | reverse complement strand
TTAATTCCTTGTTACGTTCCTCAAGGGGTCTAGTTTCCAAAATGGCATGCCATGTGTTTTTTTTCCTGTTCTGGCACCATAGGGGCTTCCTAAATGCAACATGCCCCCCAAAAACCATTTCAGAAAAACGTACTCTGCAAAATCCCCTTGTCGCTTCTGAGCCCTCTACTGTGCCCGCCGAACACTTTACATAGACATATGAGGTATGTGCTTACTCCAGAAAAATTGGGCTACAAAGTATACATTTTCAAATTTTACCCCTTGTAAAAATTCAAAAATTGGGTCTACAAGAACATGCAAGTGTAAAAAATGAAGATTATGAATTTTCTCCTTCACTTTGCTGCTATTCCTGTGAAACACCTAAAGGGTTAAAACGCTGACTGAATGTCATTTTGAATACTTTGAGGGGTCTTATAATGGGGTCTTTTATGGGGTATTTATAATATGAAGACCCTTCAAATCCACTTATAAACCTGAATTGGTCCCGGAAAAATAGTGAGTTTGAAAATTTTGTGAAAAATTGGAAAATTGCTGCTGAAATTTGAAGCCCTCTGGTGTCTTCCAAAAGTAAAAACCTGTCAATTTTATGATGCAAACATAAAGAAGACATATTGGAAATATTGGAAATGGGAATAATTTTTTTTTATTTGGAATATCCATTTTCCTTACAAGCAGAGAGCTTCAAAGTTAGAAAAATGCTAAATTTTCAATTTTTTCATCAAATTTTGGGATTTTTCAGCAAGAAAGGATGCAAGTTACCACAAAAATTTACCACCATGTTAAAGTAGAATATGTAAGGAAAAACAATCTCGAAATCAGAATGATAACTAAAAGCATTCCAGAGTTATTAATGTTTAAAGTGACAGTGGTCAGATGTTCAAAAAACGCCCTGGTCCTAAGGTGCAAAATGGCCTGGTCCTTAAGGGGTAAAACAACACAATGTACGGTAACTCCAAGTCACTCACACTTCTGTGAAATTACACTGTTCACTCTGGAAAAAACACACTGATTGACAAACAATTTAACATGCTTCTGTGCAAATGGAACAGACAACAGGTGGAAATTATAGACAATTAGCAAGACACCCCAATAAAGAAGTGGTTCTGCAGGTGGTGACCACAGACCACTTCTCAGTTCCTATGCTTCCTGGCTGATGTTTTGGTCATTTTTGAATGCTGGTGGTTCTTTCACTCTAGTGGTAGCATGAGACGGGGTCTAAAACCCACATAAGTGGCTCAGGATGGCACATCAATGCGAACTGTGGCAAGAAGGTTTGCTGTGTCTGTCAGCGTAGTGTCCAGAGCATGGAGGCGCTGCCAGGAGACAGTGGAGGAGGCCGAAGGAGGGCAACAACCCAGCAGCAGGACCGCTACCTCCGCCTTTGTGCAAGGAGGAGCACTGCCAGAGCCCTGCAAAATGACCTCCAGCAGGCCACAAATGTGCATATGTCCACTCAAATGGTCAGAAACAGACTCCATAAGGGTGGTATGAGGGCCTGACATCCAAAGGTGGGGGTTGTGCTTACAGCCCAACACTGTGCAGGACATTTGGCATTTGCCAGAGAACACCAAGATTGGTAAATTCGCACTGTCGCCCTGAGCTCTTCACAGATGAAAGCAGGTTCACACTGAGCAAATGTGGCAGACATGGCAGAGTCTGGAGACACCGTGGAGAACGTTCTGCTGCCTGCAACATCCTCCAGCTTCACCAGTTTGGCGGTGAATCAGTAATGGTGTGGGGTGGCATTTCTTTGGGGGGCCGTACAGCCCTCCATGTGCTTGCCAGAGGTAACCTGACTGCCATTAGGTACCTAGATGAGATCCTCAGACCCCTTGTGAGACCATATGCTGGTGCGGTTGGCCCTGGGTTCCTCCTAATGCAAGACAATGCTAGACCTCATGTGGCTGGAGTGTGTCAGCAGTTCCTGCAAGAGGAAGGCATTGATGCTGTGGACTGGCCTGTCCGTTCTCCAGATCTGAATCTGATTGAGCACATCTGGGACATCATGTCTCGATCCATCCACCAACGCCATGTTGCACCACAGACTGTTCAGGAGTTAGCGGATGCTTTAGTCAAGGTCTGGGAGGACATCCCTCAGGAGACCATCCGCCACCTCATCAGGAGCATGCCCAGGCATTGTAGGGAGGCCATACGGGTATGTGAAGGCCACACACACTGAAGAGCCTCATTTTGACTTGTTTTAAGGACATTACATGAAAGTTGGATCAGCTTGTGTGGTTTTCCAATTTGATTTTGAGTGTGACTCCATATCCAGACCTCCATGGGTTTATACATTTGATTTCCATTGATAATTTTTGTGTGATTTTGTTGTCAGCACATTCAATTATGTAAAGTATTTCATACGATTAGTTCATTCATTCAGATCTAGGATGTGTTCCCTTTTATTTTATATATTTTTATTTTTATATTTGTATATATATATATTTTTACATTCTCAGTAGTATAATAGCCTTTTGTATGTATGGATTTCAATGGTAGAAATAAGAACTGTCTCTACCAAAACGTGGTTCTCTTCAGTGGTAATGAACATCACATGCACTATATTAATGAAGTTACTACTTTTTTTAGAGATTTTTGCAACTTAGTTGTTATTTTACACTGTACAGTAAAAGGTCAGGGTGACATTAAATGAAAAAAGCATGTTTCTGCGATAAAAGAAAACTAAAATAGTAAATGGTTCTCTGAATCTTTTGCATGACTGATTCTCTAGAATGTAGATTTATACCATGTACAAAGTGATTATGGGAAAATAAATCCCTAGGCATGAGTGTGCACAGGGTCCTCAAGAACACAGGCTTATATATTAGACAACAGCTATTGCAACCTCTTGTTTGTCATTGGCAAAATGACCTTCCAGATTCATCTTCATCATGTCATGTTTATATGTCAAGAGTTTATTAGGGCAGATAATATGAAGATATCAGTTTTATTTAATCATTTCTGAAAACATACTGTAAATATTCTGCCCATCTCTTTACAAGTTATATCTAGTGTTAGTAACTAGTGATGTCGCGAACATAAAATTTTCAGTTCAAGAACGGCAAACGCGAATTTCCGCAAATGTTCGTGAATGGGCGAACCGGGTGAACCGCCATAGACTTCAATAGGCAGGTGAATTTTAAAACCCACAGGGACTCTTTCTGGCCACAATAGTGATGGAAAAGTTGTGGCATGACTGTGGCATGCCGGAGGGGGATCCATGGCAAAACTCCTGTTTTGATCCATAAAGGGCATAAATCACCTAACATTCAGAAATTGTTTGGAATATGTGCTTTAAAACTTCAGGTATAATGTTGTATCGATCAGGTAGTGTAAGGGTTACGCCCGCTTTGCAGTGACAGACCAAATTCCCCGTTTAACGCACCGCAAACAGTCCATTTGCACAACCGCAAACTCCCCATTTACACAAGTTTGGATACCAAGCTAGCCATGTCCCGTTCCTTTCTCCTCACTGATGTAATTGAAGGTCTACCCAGCCACGTACAACACCAAGGGTCCCCGAAAGGTGACAACAAGCCCCCTGGGACGCCTGCTGTGTTTGGTCTTCTACCTACTCAAAGCCACCTTCCTCCTCAGACTCCTCTTCTTCAGACTCCTCTCTCTGCGTTGCCTCTCTGCATTATTATAAGGTGTGTTAAGTAGTACTATTCCTATCAGTTTAATCCCTGTTACGTCCCCTATCAGGGGATGTGTATATGGCATTGATTTTAGGAACTGGGAGATGGAAAAAGATGCTTGGTCGGACCTCCTACTTAAAATTTGGGGCACTGCGCGTGCAATCTAATGTACCACCAGATACGAGTGGTGTGTTAAGTAGTTCTATTCTTATCAGTTTAATCCCTGTTACGTCCCCTAACAGGGGACGTGTATATGGCATCAATTTTAGGAACCGGAAGAGGGTTTCGTGGCAGGGTGTCCACAATGCCAATGCCATCGAGCGATCTCGCTGACTGGTGAACTTGCGGATGGCAAGGTTTGTGCGTGCGAAAAGTGGTGTGGTTGTTCGCCACTGGGAGCTCGAAGGGGGCAACAGGCGTTTTATGATCCCGGACGGGGTCTACCTGAACGATATTGGCCTGGACATATTTTTATGTTTACATAAAATAAATTTGAGCTGTGACCACTACCCAGCCCAGTTAAAATGGAGAATTGAGTCTGTCGTTTTGGGGGGAAAGGGGGAGAGGGCTCTTGGTATATAAGGGGAAGTGTGTTCTATGCAGTCAAATGTACACTACTGTGACACCAGATATGAGTTGCACTGGTGTGACATGTGTCCTGGCAGGCCCTGAAATGCACACGTGTGAAGGAAACTGACTGCTTCTATTTCACAGTCAAATTTCTATTTTTTTTATGTACACTACTGTTACACCAGATATGAGTTGCACTGGTGTGACACTGTGCACTGGCAGGCCCTGAAACGCACACGTGTGAAGGAAACTGACTGCTATTATTTCACAGTCAAAAAAGTGTTGCTGTGAGCCTGACACACGCTGGCAGGCAGGCAACTGCAATTAGATTACACGGGGAAAAAAAGAACTGATGTTCTAGCCCTAAAAAGGGCTTTTTGGAATGCTGTTCTTACAGCAGAGATCAGATGAGTCCTTCAGGACTGTAGTGGACACTGAATACACTAGCCTAGCTATCGATTTCCCTATTATATTAGCAGCAGCTACACCGTCCCTCCTCTCACTAAGAATGCAGCTTCAGAATAAATCTAAAATGGATGCCGTCCAGGAGGTGGGAGGGTCTGGGAGGGAGGGTCTGCTGCTGATTGGATGGAATGTGTCTGCTGACTGTGAGGTACAGGGTCAAAGTTTACTCAATGATGATGAATAGGGGGCGGATCGAAAATCGCATATGCTCGCTGGGAACTATTTGCAGGAGTCACTCCTAGGTGTGGGGTTTGGTTATATGAATGGAACTGACTTTATCTCCAGAACATTCAGTCACTCCCAAAAACCAGAGCAAAACTTCAGTCTTATGTCACTGAGGCAAGAAGCTTCACTGATACATAGCTCCTATCCACCATTTTACCAGCTGATTGTTACATGAGGCGCAGGATTTAGGCTCCTTCTGGAGCTTAATACATGACTCCTGATGTATTTATTAGTGATTAAAACAGTATAAGCTATGTTTCAGGTACAAATTGGGTAGTCTGGGTATCTGTATGCTGTTTTCTAGAATAGAAATACATGTGTACTAACAATAGTATATTAAGGTGCATTTATGCCTTGTCAATTGCCATTCCTAGTACTGCTATGCTCTTATGTGCTAGTATAGCACCCTTCAAAACTATGGTACCAATAATACATTGAAGCTAGATGACTGTTATTACAGTATATTATTTTTGTTCAAAAAGCATTACTGAATATGAAATCAATATAAGATCTGGAATCAATGAATCTCCAATGGGCAAAGAAACTTCTAGGTGTTTACTGTGTTACGAGTCATTACTTTCAGACAATAAACTCTAACTGGAGTGTTTAAAACTCTTAAGATGCCAGCTGCAATATATTTCTTAGTTTACCATAATTCATATGAGAAAATAAGAGACTGAATGTTTATTGCTCACTGTGCACTGCATGGCATTATATAAGCTAGTGGATGCTGGGGCACTTAGGCTTCTCAAGCCCAACATGAATTGATTCATAAATATAAATCAGATTTAACAAAATCTGTCTACATATTTCTTTCAGACTTTTCCTGGACAGGAGCACAATATTGCAGACATTGATTTCACCTAAACCACACTCTGAAATCATTTTTCAGGATGACAGTCACTGAATACTGCAGAGGTGAGCAGAACAAATTGGTTCATTTGTCTAAAGGCAATATTCCACCTTGCGGCTCAAAAGAACAAAATTTGAGAAACAGCCCTCTATACAATAACAATTTATAAACATATTTTATTGATTACATAACTCTACATTATAAAAACCTGTACATTGCAGACTGTGTTTAAAAAAAAAAAAAAAAAAAAGTACATACAACCACATAGAAATGATCAACATATATATTTGGAGAAGAGGCTTAAAGGAGTTATCCACCATAAGGTTATTTTAGTATGTACCTGGCAGGCAGTAATGGACATGCTTAGGAAGGATCTGTACTTGTCTTGGGGCTAAATGGCTATGTTATGAGTCCACCATAACACTGTGGCTAGCTTTTTGTGAACTGGTATTTCCTGTTTGAGTTTTTCTTTCTTGACTACAAATCCGATTATTCAATTTTCCTCCCTTCCACACATCAGCCACCCCACCCATTGAAACATAAGTGAGCTGCATCCATTCAAAAGACCTGTGGTTTTCAATCAGGGTGCCTACAGCTGTTGCATTAGTTGCAGATTAATCTCTCTCCCACCAAGCAATTGCTCCACCCATTGAAGCAGACAGGCTCCCTGTCATCAGCTGACTAGTGAGTCAGGTCTCGGCCGCATTGCAAGCTGGGAAAAATCGGAAACAACAATTTTGTATGCTGTTAAAAATAAATATTGGGGTGAAAATCACAGAAGAATTGTGAGACCATCGTCACACACAGGTACAGACACTATATTATGAACTACACTAACTTTACAGCCCCTGAAGCATAGTCAAATAAAAAAAAATCCTGGAATACCCCTTTAATGTTACCACAGAAATATGCTTTATTTTATGCATAGTAGAAGATAAGATTGGGTTATACTGTGTTGGTAACACTTTGGAGGTACTCATATATTTTGATGTTGACATTGTGGTAGGATTTGTACATTTTAGTGTTGGTGGATGCATTACTATATTTTGATCTTGCTACTGTGGATGGATTGATACATTTCAAGGTTGTCCCTGTGCTGTTATTTACATATATTTCTATATTGACAATGTGGATGGATTTGTGTATGTTTTTATTTTTTGCAATATTGGATATGAATTTGTGTAAATTTAGATATCTATTCTTTGATATATATAAATATATATATATATATATATATATATATATATTGAGATGTTAACACTGTGGATGGATTTGTATATTTTGATGTCTACACTGTAGATTAATTTCTGTCTATTTCTAGCATTCTGTTCTAGAATGTTGTTCTAGAACTGGTTAATGTTTTCAATATTTTCTAGTAAAATGTCAGGTGGCCTTTGATGAGTGGTATCATTGGTTTGCATCATAAATCCGCTCAAGAAGGTATTTTTTAATGGTAGACTTTGATAGTTACTGTATTTATCGGGGTATACCATGCACCAGCCTATAACACGCACCCTCATTTAAAAAAGGTTTTTTACCCAAATATCCTTGGTAAAATGAGGGTGCGTGTGTGTGTGTGTGTATACCCCGATACACTGTTTCTGACCCCACAGAAGCCCCCAGGAAAGGCAGGGGGAGAGAGGCCGTCGCTGCCCGCTTCTCTCCCCCTGCCTTTCCTGGGGTCTAGATCCCTGCTGCCGCCGCTTCTCTCCCCCTGCTATCGGCACCGCTGCCCCTTCTCTCCCCCTGGCTATCGGTGCAATGGGGCAGCGGGCAATGGGGCAGCGGCGCCAACAGACAGGGGGAGAGAAGGGGCAGCGGCACCCATTGCCGGTGTGAGGTGTTTTTTTGCACCCCCGTAGATCCATGCGTCCGCTCATCCCCCAGCTCTCCGAACATTTCCGAAGCTAAAACTGGGGGAGGGCAGAGCAAGGGGAGAGAGAAGGTCCACGCCCCCCCCCTCCCTCATCTCCCCTCCCTGAGCTCGGCTGGACGCAGATCTCTATGACACGCCCCCTCCCTGAGGACATAGATCGCCTCGGAAGGTCCCCTCCCTCATCTCCCCGAGCTGAGGACGTAAATCTCCACGGCAGGTCCCCTCCCTCATCTCCCCTCCCTGAGGAGCAGTGCTCCCAATGAGCTCTATGTGTAAAGGGGGACATACTGTACGGGCTAAAGGGGACATACTGCATGGGCTAAAGGGGGACATACTGCACGGGCTAAAGGAGGACATACTGCACGGGCTAAAGAGCCCGTACAGTATGTCCCCCTTTACACATAGAGCTCATTGGGAGCACTGCTCTACGTCCTCAGCTCGGGGAGATGAGGGAGGGGACCTGCCGTGGAGATCTATGTCCTCAGGGAGGGGGCGTGCCGTGGAGATCTGCGTCCAGCCGAGCTCAGGGAGGGGGCGTGTACCTCCTTCCTCCCCTTGCCCCAGCTCTAGGTTCGGAAATGTTCGGAGAGCTGGGGGAGGAGTAGACGCATGGATCTACGGGGGCGCAAAAATCCACCTCACACCGGCGCCGCTGCCCCGTTGACTTTTCCTGGACAGGAGCACAATATTGCAGACATTGATTTCACCTAAACCACACTCTGAAATCATTTTTCAGGATGACAGTCGCTGAATACTGCAGAGGTGAGCAGAACAAATTGGTTCATTTGTCTAAAGGCAATATTCCACCTTGCGGCTCAAAAGAACAAAATTTGAGAAACAGCCCTCTATACAATAACAATTTATAAACATATTTTATTGATTACATAACTCTACATTATAAAAACCTGTACATTGCAGACTGTGTTTAAAAAAAAAAAAAAAAGTACATACAACCACATAGAAATGATCAACATATATATTTGGAGAAGAGGCTTAAAGGAGTTATCCACCATAAGGTTATTTTAGTATGTACCTGGCAGGCAGTAATGGACATGCTTAGGAAGGATCTGTACTTGTCTTGGGGCTAAATGGCTATGTTATGAGTCCACCATAACACTGTGGCTAGCTTTTTGTGAACTGGTATTTCCTGTTTGAGTTTTTCTTTCTTGACTACAAATCCGATTATTCAATTTTCCTCCCTTCCACACATCAGCCACCCCACCCATTGAAACATAAGTGAGCTGCATCCATTCAAAAGACCTGTGGTTTTCAATCAGGGTGCCTACAGCTGTTGCATTAGTTGCAGATTAATCTCTCTCCCACCAAGCAATTGCTCCACCCATTGAAGCAGACAGGCTCCCTGTCATCAGCTGACTAGTGAGTCAGGTCTCGGCCGCATTGCAAGCTGGGAAAAATCGGAAACAACAATTTTGTATGCTGTTAAAAATAAATATTGGGGTGAAAATCACAGAAGAATTGTGAGACCATCGTCACACACAGGTACAGACACTATATTATGAACTACACTAACTTTACAGCCCCTGAAGCATAGTCAAATAAAAAAAAATCCTGGAATACCCCTTTAATGTTACCACAGAAATATGCTTTATTTTATGCATAGTAGAAGATAAGATTGGGTTATACTGTGTTGGTAACACTTTGGAGGTACTCATATATTTTGATGTTGACATTGTGGTAGGATTTGTACATTTTAGTGTTGGTGGATGCATTACTATATTTTGATCTTGCTACTGTGGATGGATTGATACATTTCAAGGTTGTCCCTGTGCTGTTATTTACATATATTTCTATATTGACAATGTGGATGGATTTGTGTATGTTTTTATTTTTTGCAATATTGGATATGAATTTGTGTAAATTTAGATATCTATTCTTTGATATATATAAATATATATATATATATATATATATATATATATATTGAGATGTTAACACTGTGGATGGATTTGTATATTTTGATGTCTACACTGTAGATTAATTTCTGTCTATTTCTAGCATTCTGTTCTAGAATGTTGTTCTAGAACTGGTTAATGTTTTTAATATTTTCTAGTAAAATGTCAGGTGGCCTTTGATGAGTGGTATCATTGGTTTGCATCATAAATCCGCTCAAGAAGGTATTTTTTAATGGTAGACTTTGATAGTTACTGTATTTATCGGGGTATACCATGCACCAGCCTATAACACGCACCCTCATTTAAAAAAGGTTTTTTACCCAAATATCCTTGGTAAAATGAGGGTGCGTGTGTGTGTGTGTGTATACCCCGATACACTGTTTCTGACCCCACAGAAGCCCCCAGGAAAGGCAGGGGGAGAGAGGCCGTCGCTGCCCGCTTCTCTCCCCCTGCCTTTCCTGGGGTCTAGATCCCTGCTGCCGCCGCTTCTCTCCCCCTGCTATCGGCGCCGCTGCCCCTTCTCTCCCCCTGGCTATCGGTGCAATGGGGCAGCGGGCAATGGGGCAGCGGCGCCAACAGACAGGGGGAGAGAAGGGGCAGCGGCACCCATTGCCGGTGTGAGGTGTTTTTTTGCACCCCCGTAGATCCATGCGTCCGCTCCTCCCCCAGCTCTCCGAACATTTCCGAAGCTAAAACTGGGGGAGGGCAGAGCAAGGGGAGAGAGACAATGAGCTCTATGTGTAAAGGGGGACATACTGTACGGGCTAAAGGGGACATACTGCATGGGCTAAAGGGGGACATACTGCATGGGCTAAAGGAGGACATACTGCACGGGCTAAAGAGCCCGTACAGTATGTCCCCCTTTACACATAGAGCTCATTGGGAGCACTGCTCTACGTCCTCAGCTCGGGGAGATGAGGGAGGGGACCTGCCGTGGAGATCTATGTCCTCAGGGAGGGGGCGTGCCGTGGAGATCTGCGTCCAGCCGAGCTCAGGGAGGGGGCGTGTACCTCCTTCCTCCCCTTGCCCCAGCTCTAGGTTCGGAAATGTTCGGAGAGCTGGGGGAGGAGTAGACGCATGGATCTACGGGGGCGCAAAAATCCACCTCACACCGGCGCCGCTGCCCCGTTGCCTCCCCCATCCCCGGTTGTATAATTACCTGTTGCCGGGGTCGGGTCTGCGCTGCTTCAGGCCTCCGTTGTGCGTCCTCTGCGTCGTTGCTATGCGCTGCGAGACGCAATGACGAGCGACGTCACTCGTCATTGCGCCGTGCAGTGCATAGCAACGACGCAGGGGACGCACAACGGAGGCCTAAAGCAGCGCGGACCCGACCCCGGCAACAGGTAATTATACAACCGGGGCAGCCAGGGGGAGAGGAGGGGCAGCAGCGCCGATTGCAAGGGGGGGAGAAGGGGCAGCAGCGCCGATAGCAGGGGGAGAGAAGCCGGCAGCGATGGCAGGTCTCTGCCCCTGCAAAAGCCGCTGCAGTTCGTTGATTTAAAGCTCCCGCTTTAAAATATTGAACTGCAGCGGCTTATCGGCGTATAACACGCAGATAGACTTTAGGCTAAAAAAATTTGCCTAAAAAATGCGTGTTATACGGTATATCTTAACTTCTTGAGCATGTCCTTTACTTGGATAAATGTTGAGAAGAGTTCTGCAATTATCTACTTTAGTTTTATTCTTTCTGCAGAGTTCTCTGATACTTTTCTTCTTTTTTAAAATGTTAAAATATCAAATTTTATTGAGTAACATGCAAACATAAAAATTACAGTTAAAAAAAGGCGCAGCAAACAGTCAGACTGCAAATCAGAATCACAGGAAAATCCACCATATATTGGATAGCAGCATAGAAATCAATCAAAAAAGGTGGCTAATATATTGCACATCAGTATCCATAAGGCTATATAAATAAAGAGCATACATGAACCAGAAAAATGTGACTACAGTGCCCACTAATAAATATAATGATATTGCACACAATGAGTTCCTCTAGTCCATAAAAAAGGTGGAAAAGGAAAAGGGGAAGATGGTGCAAGTGGCAAACAATGAATATAGGTGGGAGATGGCAGGACATAGACACAGAAGGGATATAACCCGACCTGTGCATTGGCAAGAATAAGAAAAGTAGGAAAATTCCCCTCTAGGCACAAAGTTCTCCAAATGGAATCAAGCAGAGTGATGTATTAAAAATTAAAAAATGTTATTTGTAAAACCAATGACGTGTTTCGGGTATACACCCTTTCTCAGATTGGCATAACAAACAAGTGTTCAGACAGGGTATATATACACTCAAAAAGACCACCAAAATTTGGCAGGAAAAATCACAAAAATTGCACAAAAAATTATAAAATGGGAATAAAATGTAAATGAATACATTACAACATAAAATTCTATATATCAGATTTAATAGAGGATTTTCACGTAAACAACAGAAGTATAATTTAAATTGAAATGAGGTTTGGCCCGCAGGGGATTGATTGACAGGTCGAATTTGTAGAACATCGGGAATGAGGCTTGAGGTTTCTGGAACACAACTTTCCCGAATGCAGAAATGCGAAGGATGCAGAACAAAACAAAAAGATAATTGTTAGTATGACATGGCAATAGTATTCTTGATGATGCACTGAATGTATTTTTTATTTCTAGTAAATGAAGAGAGATCTAGTTTGATAACCGTGTATAGGATCGTGTGATGTAATAAGTGGCAGTGAGCAGAGATTTATGAATGAATGGTCATGTAGTACTATAGTGAAGGACAATCGCAGATATTTATGAATGAATGGTCATGTGATGTTTAAATGACCAATGAACAGAAGTTATAGTGTTTGAGTCAGAATAAACTAATGTGCAGATATATAGACATGCACAGATGTGTTAGAACAATAGTAAAATGATCGAGCTGTACAGGAATCGGTACTGGATTAAATTCAGCTGACACAAACTAGAACACCGGAGCTGAATGCTTGCGATGGGGCCAACAGATCATCTGAAGCACCGCAGCTGTGTGGTCACGGTGCGGTTACTAGGAGCAGCCTCATGTATGTAAGCTTAAAGACACGTGTGGACTTGCAGCAAGGTGTCCGGGTGCTGCGGCAGACAGGATCACATAGTGGCGGCAAGGATAGGTAATGTTTGTAAGTAGATAGATTATTATTAATAGGTTAGTAATAGTTTATTCTAAGTTATGATTATTCACTGAAGAAACCAATACAGTTAAAATATTTACTCTCTCAAACCACAATTTAACCCCAGTGGAATCCTCAGTTTTGGATAAGGGATTATCGTTCTGCCCAACAAACAAAAGCAACGACTTTGATCTTTTTTTGGACACAAATAGATTTATAAGAAAACTGACAATAAAAAGATTTTTTGCTATTAAAGAAATGGAATCCAAGTTTTCCAAAGCCACTGCCCACAAACCTCCCAGTCCATCCACATCTAGTGATTTTTCATCTATTCACACTAATCTCAAACCAAAATCCAATTTTTATACAGTCCAACATAAGGGGAATTTCCTGGATACCTTCTCCACTTTGGTTTTAGCCGACCTCGAAAAAGTCACCAATTCCACAAATAATAAATATTCTCGTAACCTTACATTTTCAGAAAAACAAGCATTAAACAGTCTAGCAAAAAACAATACTATGGTTATCAAACCAGCGGACAAAGGGGGGGGGGGGGGATAGTTATTATGAATAAATCAGATTACATTGCGCAAGCAGAAAGATTATTGTCGGATAGTTCTTTTTATAAACCTCTGAAACATAATCCCACTCATGAATATTCAATGAATCTCAAAAAATTCATTATTTCAGGATATGAAAATGGTATTTTAAGTAAACAAGAATTACAATATATTTTAATAGAGGAACCATCCCTACCTATTTTTTACTTCTTACCCAAAGTACATAAGAGAATCACACATCCCCCAGGGAAACCAATCATTTCTGGTATCAATTCCTTATCATGTCACCTATCCCATTATGTTGATATTCTTTTACAAAAATATGTACTGTCACTTCCCTCTCACCTCAAAGACACCTCGGATTTCATAAAAAATATCAAACAGCTTCAATGGGAAAATAACTGCATTTTTGTTACTATGGACATGTCCATAGTAACAAAAATGCTGTTATTTTCCCATTGAAGCTGTTTGATATTTTTTATACAGTGATTGACCATGAATTGGGAATCAAAGCAATTGAACATTTTCTGTCTCAGGACCCCTCCATGCCTATTCAACAATCCAAATTTATTTTAGACACTATTTTAATCATTTTAAAACATAATTATTTTGAATTTAATAAAATTATTTATGAACAGCATCGGGGCACGGCTATGGGGACAGATTGTCTTTTTTATAAATGTTTTATAGATGATATTTTTATAGTATGGAATGGGTCAAACACCGAATTACAAACATTTCTTTATTTTAGTAACACTAATAATTGGGGTTTAAACTTCATCCAATCCGACTTTCATAATTATGCTGAGTTTTTAGACGTGGTAGTAACACACACCACAGAATAAAATACACAATCGTTTTTTTAAAGTGGATAGTAATAGTTACTTAAACTTTAATAGTAACCATTCCAAAAAATAGTTAATAAATGTGCCCTTTGGACAATTCAAAAGAATAAGTAGGAACTGTACTAAAAATGAAGATTTTAATATACAGAGTGAAATCATTGCCAAAAGATTTGAAGTGAAAAAAATACCCCAAGTCACTTATTCAAACATCGAAACAACGGGCAAGTCTCCATACTCAGGACGAATGCCTTGCCTCACAGAAAGAAAGAAAGAAAGAAGTAGATTGGCAATGTAACTTCATCACCACCTTCTCCAGTGATCACCCCAATATCTGTCAATCACTTGAGAAACATTGGCACATTTTATTACAAGATCCTTATTTATGTCCACTTTTACCACCAAAACCCTGCATCACTTTTAAAAGACCACGCACCTTGAAAAATATTCTAGCACCTAGTCACTTTAAAAACCTAACAAATACATAAGATTCTAAACAAACAGACAATTCCACCTTTTTTCTCCCTACAACCCCCTTGAAAGGGGTTTTCAAATGTGATCATCAAAAGTACAAATGCTGTACCAATATTATACATAAAAAATCCTCCTTCTGTTCTCAGATCACCAAACAAGAACTTAACATTGAACCATTGACTCTTTTTTAACTTGTGTATAAAAAGAAGAAATAGGAGCACACACCTGTGTATCTTGCTCGAAGTGGTTTTATTCCAGAAGGTACAAATCCAACATCCCCACACCCCTACACCAGACAGAGCCGGAGCAGCAGGAGCTATTCCCCTGGACTCGTCCAGGTGAATAGCTCCTGCCGCTCCGGCTCTGTCTGGTGTAGGGGTGTCGGGATGTTTGATTTGTACCTCCTGGAATAAAACCACTTCAAGCAAGGTACACAGGTGTGTGCTCCTATTTCTTCTTTTTATACATGTTTTACCACGCTATTCTGGCTTTATGTGAGCACCACTCCATACCTCGCAACCTGGTTCATCCCACCCCCCACCGCCATCCACACATCACTGCTGCCGAGATCCTCCTACTCTCCTTGCCTGCGGTGCTCAGTCGCCCTCTTCAGTCTACGAACTTTTTTAACTTGTGGTTCCTCTTTTGTGGTATATTTAATTGAATGTCATTGTGGCCTCCAATATATCGGCTGAACCTCTCAATGCTTGAGAATTCGTATAAATAAGCATAGAAGTAATGTCAACAATAACTTCCCTCTACACAGCATTTCTTGCCATGCGACAACTCATCACAATAGTGACTTCAAAGAATTTTCGGTCACCCCTATTGAACAAATTTCAGAAGGACCCAATAGATTTGACAAACTAAAGCGAAGGGAAAATTATTGGATTTTTACGCTCCGGTGTCTTACCCCACAAGGTCTCAATGAATATATTGAATGTGCAACCTGAAAAATTTCCCATGCCTTTTAATTATTCAGAATTTTTTTAAACATTCATATTATTTTAAACATGTCCCCTTTTTTTTATTCAATATTCAATATTTATTCTTAACATCTGCCTAGCAATTGTATATTACATATCCACCATGAAAACAAATATACACTGCTTTATTCTGGTCTGATTCACCTTTGCGGGATATCCATTTGTGAGCCATTTTATTGTATTTTACTAACTATATATATTTTTGTCCATTTTTGACAGCACTTGATTTTTTGTGTATATATCAATGTCTAACAATGTCTTCCACACGTGAGTAATTTCTATTTAAACATTTACTATACTATTACGGTTTATATATACTATTACGGTCTTTATACATTTTGTACACCATATATATATATATAACTTGAGGTGCACACAATTACCACACATTTATCAGCTATTTATCTAATATTTATATATACTGTGCATACCAGATAAATATATTACAGCAGGACTGCACTTGTACCGTTAGAATATCCTTTTATATCAATTAATCATGCTCCAGTTTAATATAATACCTCTCCATACAGTCAAACCATGTTCTATTTAACACACTAATATCTGCAAATAATCATAACTTAGAATAAACTATTACTTACCTATTAATAATGATCTATCTACTTACAAACATTACCTATCCTTGCCACCACTATGTTATCCTGTCTGCCGCAGCACCCGGACACCTTACTGCAAGTCCACACGTGTCTTTAAGCTTACATACATGAGGCTGCTCCTAGTAACCGCACTATGAGCACACAGCTGCGGTGCTTCAGATGATCTGTCGGCCCCATTGCGAGCTGTGAGTTGTAGTTTTGCAACAGCTGGATGTTCCCCCCCCCCCCAATGTGAACGTACAGGGTACACTCACATGGGCGGAGGATTACAGTAAGTATCCGGCTGCAAGTTTGAGCTGCGGCAAATTTTCTGCTGCAGCTCAAGCTGCCAGCGAGAAACTACTGTGAACCCCCGCCCGTGCAACTGTACCCTAAAAACACTACACTACACTAACAAAAAATAAAAAGTAAAAAACACTACATATACACATCCCCCTACACAGCCCCCCTCCCCTCCCCAATAAAAATGAAAAATGTCTGGTATGCCACTGTTTCCAGAACGGAGCCTCCAGCTGTTGCAAAACAACTACTCCCAGTATTGCCAGATAGCCACTGACTGTCTAGGCATGCTGGGAGTTTTACAGCAGCTGGAGGCCCCCTGTTTGGGAATCACTGGCGTAGAATACCCCTATGTCCACCCCTATGCAAGTCCCTCATTTAGGCCTCAAATGCGCATGGCGCTCTCACTTTGGAGCCCTGTCGTATTTCAAGGCAACAGTTTAGGGCCACATATGGGGTATCGCCGTACTCGGGAGAAATTGGGCTTCATATTTTGGGGGGTATTTTCTGCTATTACCCTTTTTAAAAATGTAAAATTTTTGGGAAAACAAGCATTTTAGGTAAAAAAAATAATTTTTTTTTTTACATATACAAAAGTCATGAAACACCTGTGGGGTATAAAGGTTCACTTAACCCCTTGTTACGTTCCCCGAGGGGTCTAGTTTCCAAAATGGTATGCCATGTGTTTTTTTTTTTTTTTGCTGTCCTGGCACCATAGGGGCTTCCTAAATGCGGCATGCCCCCAGAGCAAAATTTGCTTTCAAAAAGCCAAATGTGACTCCTTCTCTTCTGAGACCTCTAGTGCGCCAGCAGAGCACTTTTCACCCCCATATGGGGTGTTTTCTGAATCAGGAGAAATTGGGCTTCAAATTTTGTGGGGTGTTTTCTGCTATTACCCTTTTTACAAATGTAAAAATTTTGGGAAACCAAGCATTTTAGGTAAAAAAAAAAAAATGTTTTCACATATGCAAAAGTCGTGAAACACCTGTAGGGTATTAAGGTTCACTTTAACCCTTGTTACGTTCCCCGAGGGGTCTAGTTTCCAAAATGGTATGCCATGTGTTTTTTTTTGCTGTTCTGGCACCATAGGGGCTTCCTAAATGCGGCATGCCCCCAGAGCAAAATTTGCTTTCAAAAAGCCAAATGTGACTCCTTCTCTTCTGAGACCTGTAGTGCGCCAGCAGAGCAATTTTCACCCCCATATGGGGTGTTTTATGAATCGGGAGAAATTGGGTTTCAAATTTTGGGGGGTATTTTCTGCTATTACCCTTTTTAAAAATGTAAAATTTTTGGGAAACCAAGCATTTTAGGTAAAAAAAAAATTATTTTTTTTACATATGCAAAAGTCGTGAAACACCTGTGGGGTATTAAGGTTCACTTTACCCCTTGTTACGTTCCCTGAGGGGTCTAGTGTCCAAAATGGTATGCCATGTGTTTTTTTTTGCTATTCTGGCACCATAGGAGCTTCCTAAATGCGGCATGCCCCCAGAGCAAAATTTGCTTTCAAAAAGCCAAATGTGACTCCTGCTCTTCTGAGACCTCTAGTGCGCCAGCAGAGCACTTTTCACCCCCATATGGGGTGTTTTCTGAATCGGAAGAAATTGGGTTTCAAATTTTGGGGGGTATTTTCTGCTATTACCCTTTTTAAAAATGTAAAATTTTTGGGAAACCAAGCATTTTAGGTAAAAAAAAAATTATTTTTTTTACATATGCAAGTCGTGAAATACCTGTGGGGTATTAAGGTTCACTTTACCCCTTGTTACGTTCCCTGAGTTTTTTTGCTGTCCTGGCATCATAAGGGCTTCCTAAAGGTGACATGCCCCCCAAAAACCATTTGTCGCTCCTTCCCTTCTGAGCCCTCTACTGCGCCCGCCGAACAATTAACATAGACATATGAGGTATGTGCTTACTCGAGAGAAATTGGGTTTCAATTACAAGTAAAAATGTTCTTGTCACGATTCGGCTGGCAGGAGGTGGATCCTCTGTGCCAGAGAGGGATTGACGTGGACCGTGTCGGTGGACCGGTTCTAAGTTGCTACTGGTATTCACCAGAGCCCGCCGCAAAGCGGGATGGTCTTGCAGCGGTGGTAGCAACCAGGTCGTATCCACCGGCAACGGCTCAACCTCTCTGACTGCTGAGATAAGCGCGGTACAAGGGAGAAGACAAGAGCAAGGTCGGACGTAGCAGAAGGTCAGGGCAGGCAGCAAGGATCGTAGTCAGGGGCAACGGCAGGAGGTCTGGAACACAGGCTAGGAACACACAAGGAAGCGCTTTCACTGGCACAATGGCAACAAGATCCGGCGAGGGAGTGCAGGGGAAGTGAGGTATAAGTAGGGAGTGCACAGGTGAGGATACTGATTAGGCCTGCTGCGCCAATCAGTGGCGCAGTGGTCCTTTAAATCGTAGGGTCCCGGCGCGCGCGCGCCCTAAGGAGCGGGGCCGCGCGCAGGGACAACACAGACGGGGAACGGGTAAGGTACGGGAGCCGGGATGCGCATCGCGAGCGGGCGCGTCCCGCGTCGCGAATCGCATCCCGGCTGGGAGTAATATCGCAGCGTGCCCAGTCAGCAGGTCCGACCGGGGCGCTGCGAATGAGAGGACGCTGCGAGCGCTCCGGGGAGGAGCGGGGACCCGGAGCGCTCGGCGTAACAGTACCCCCCCCCCCTTGGGTCTCCCCCTCTTCTTGGAGCCTGAGAACCTGAGGATAAGACTTTTGTCTAGGATGTTGTCCTCAGGTTCCCAAGATCTCTCCTCTGGGCCACAATTATCCCAATCAACCAAGAAGAATTTTTTACCTCTGACTGTCTTGGACGCTAGAATCTCCTTCACTGAGAAGACGTCAGACGAACCGGAAACAGGAGTGGGGGAAACAACTTTGGGAGAGAAGCGGTTAAGGATGAGTGGTTTAAGGAGAGAGACATGGAAGGCATTGGGAATACGGAGAGAAGGAGGAAGAAGGAGTTTGTAAGAGACAGGGTTGATCTGGCACAAGATTTTGAAAGGACCAAGATAGCGTGGTCCCAGTTTATAACTGGGGACACGAAAGCGGACATACTTAGCGGAGAGCCATACCTTGTTTCCAGGAGCAAAAATGGGGGGAGTTCTTCTCTTTTTATCAGCAAATTTTTTCATCCGGGATGAAGCCTGTAAAAGAGAATTTTGGGTTTCTTTCCATATGGTGGAAAGATCTCGAGTCACTTCATCAATAGCGGGCAAACCAGAGGGCATGGGAGTGGGGAGGGAAGGAAGAGGGTGACGGGCGTACACCACGAAGAATGGGGATTTAGCAGAAGATTCGGAGACTCTGAAGTTGTATGAGAATTCGGCCCATGGTAGAAGATCTGCCCAGTCATCCTGGTGGGAGGAAACAAAATGTCGTAAATAGTCACCCAGGACCTGATTAATTCTTTCTACTTGCCCATTGGATTGGGGATGATAAGAAGAAGAGAAGTTTAATTTGATCTTGAGCTGCTTACAGAGGACCCTCCAGAATTTAGACACAAATTGGACGCCTCTATCCGAGACGATATGCGTGGGCAACCCGTGAAGGCGAAAAATGTGTGTAAAAAATTGTTTTGCCAACTGAGGCGCAGAAGGAAGGCCTGGAAGAGGGATAAAATGTGCCATCTTGGAAAATCGATCAACGACCACCCAAACAACTGTGTTGCCACGGGATAAGGGCAGGTCAGTAATAAAGTCCATACCAATCTGTGACCAAGGTTGTTCAGGAACAGGCAGAGGATGAAGGAGACCAGCAGGCTTCTGGCGAGGAGTCTTATCCCGGGCACAGACAGTACAGGCCCGCACGAAATCAACAACATCAGTCTCCAGAGTAGGCCACCAATAAAATCGAGAGATGAGTTGAAAGGATTTTTTGATGCCCGCATGGCCTGCGAGGTGGGAGAAGTGTCCCCACTTGAGAATCCCGAGGCGCTGGCGTGGAGAAACGAAGGTCTTCCCTGGAGGAGTTTGTCTGATGGAAGTTGGAGAAGTGGAGATCAGACAGTCCGGAGGAATGATGTGTTGCGGAGAGGTTTCCACTTCAGAGCCATCCGATGAACGAGAGAGGGCGTCAGCCCTAATGTTCTTGTCAGCAGGGCGAAAATGGATTTCAAAGTTAAAACGGGCAAAGAACAACGACCACCTAGCCTGGCGGGGGTTCAGTCATTGGACAGACTGGAGATAAGAGAGATTCTTGTGATCAGTGTAGATAATAACTGGATATTTGGATCCCTCCAGCAGGTGCCTCCATTCCTCAAGCGACAATTTTATGGCCAGTAATTCTCGATCACCAATGGAGTAGTTTTTCTCCGCCGGAGAGAAGGTCCTAGAAAAAAACCCACAAGTAACAGCATGCCCGGAAGAATTTCTTTGTAGAAGAACTGCTCCAGCTCCCACTGAGGAGGCGTCTACCTCCAATAAGAAGGGTTTAGATGGGTCAGGTCTGGAGAGTACGGGAGCAGAAGAAAAGGCAGACTTGAGATGTTTAAATGCGTCTTCCGCTTGAGGAGACCAGGACTTAGGATTGGCATTTTTTTTTTTGTTAGAGCCACGATAGGAGCCACAATAGTGAAAAAGTGTGGAATAAATTGTCTGTAATAATTGGCGAACCCCAAAAAACGTTGGATAGCACGGAGACCGGAGGGGCGTGGCCAATCTAATACAGCAGATAGTTTATCTGGGTCCATTTGTAGTCCCTGGCCAGAGACTAAGTATCCTAGGAAAGGAAGAGACTGACATTCCAAAGAGACATTTTTCCATTTTGGCATAAAGTTGATTGTCCCGAAGTCTCTGAAGAACCATGCGGACATGTTGGCGGTGTTCTTCCATGTTGGCAGAAAAAATCAGAATATCGTCCAGGTAAACCACAACACAGGTATATAGAAGATCACGAAAAATTTCATTTTCAAAGTCTTGGAAGACGGCAGGGGCGTTGCAAAGGCCAAAGGGCATGACCAGATACTCAAAGTGTCCATCTCTAGTGTTAAATGCAGTCTTTCATTCGTCCCCCTCCCTGATGCGGATGAGATTATAAGCACCTCTTAAGTCCAGCTTGGTAAAGATGTGGGCGCCTTGTAGGCGGTCAAAGAGTTCCGAGATAAGAGGTAGGGGGTAGCGTTTTTTTACCGTGATTTTATTAAGTCCGTGGTAATCAATGCAAGGGCGTAGGGAGCCATCTTTTTTGGAGACAAAAAAAAATCCAGCTCCGGCAGGAGAGGAGGACTTGCGAATAAACCCCTTTTTTAAGTTCTCCTGGATGTATTCCGACATGGCTTGGGTTTCTGGAGCAGACAGAGGATAGATTCTGCCCCGGGGTGGAGTAGTACCCGGGAGGAGGTCAATAGGACAGTCATAAGGCCTGTGAGGAGGCAAAGTCTCTGCTTGTTTCTTGCAAAAAACATCAGCATAGTCCATATAGGCCTTAGGAAGACCAGATACCGGGGGAACAACAGGGTCTTGACTGTGAGTACTGGGAGCCGGTTTAAGACAGTCCTTGTGGCAAGAAGTACCCCAGTTCTTGATTTCCCCTGTGGTCCAATCAAGGGTTGGGGAATGGCGTTGAAGCCACGGTAATCCAAGAAGAATCTCTGAAGTGCAGTTAGAGAGGACCAAAAATTCAATTTTTTCGTGATGGGGTCCGATGCACATTAAGAGAGGTTCCGTGCGGTAACGCACTGTACTGTCCAATCTTTCATTGTTAACAGAGTTGATGTAGAGGGGTCTGGCGAGACTGGTCACCGGGATGTTGAACCTGTTGATGAGAGAGGCCGAAATAAAATTTTCTGCAGATCCGGAATCCAAGAAGGCCATGGCAGAGAAGGAGAAGGTAGAAGAAGATATCCGCACAGGCACAGTAAGACGTGGAGAGGCAGAGTTCACATCAAGAGCTGTCTCACCTTTGTGCGGAGTCAGCGTGCGTCTTTCCTGACGAGGAGGACGGATAGGACAATCCTTCAAGAAATGTTCGGTACCGGCACAGTACAGGCAAAGGTTCTCTATGCGGCGTTGTGTCCTCTCTTGAGGTGTCAAGCGAGACCGGTCAACTTGCATAGCCTCCACGGCGGGAGGCACAGGAACGGATTGCAGCGGACCAGAGGAGAGAGGAGCAGGGGAGAGAAACCACCTCGTGCGAACAAAGTCCATATCCTGGCGGAGTTCCTGACGCCTTTCGGAAAAACGCATGTCAATGCGGGTGGCAAGATGAATAAGTTCATGCAGGTTAGCAGGAATTTCTCGTGCGGCCAGCACATCTTTAATGTTACTGGATAGGCCTTTTTTAAAGGTCGCGCAGAGGGCCTCGTTATTCCAGGATAATTCGGAGGCCAGAGTACGGAATTGGATGGCGTACTCGCCAACAGAAGAATTACCCTGGACCAGGTTCAACAGGGCAGTCTCGGCAGAAGAGGCTCGGGCAGGTTCCTCAAAGACACTTCGAATCTCTGTGAAGAAGGAGTGTACAGAGGCAGTGACAGGATCATTGCGGTCCCAGAGCGGTGTGGCCCATGACAGGGCTTTCCCAGACAGAAGGCTGACTACGAAAGCCACCTTAGACCTTTCAGTTGGAAACTGGTCCGACATCATCTCCAAATGCAGGGAACATTGCGAAAGAAAACCACGGCAAAACTTAGAGTCCCCATCAAATTTATCCGGCAAGGATAATTGGAGGCTGGAAGCGGCCACTCGCTGCGGAGGAGGTGCAGGAGCTGGCGGAGGAGATGATTGCTGAAGCTGTGGTAGTAGCTGCTGTAGCATCACGGTCAGTTGAGACAGCTGGTGGCCTTGTTGCGCTATCTGTTGCGACTGCTGGGCGACCACCGTGGTGAGGTCGGCGACAACTGGCAGCGGGACCTCAGCGGGATCCATGGCCGGATCTACTGTCACGATTTGGCTGGCAGGAGGTGGATCCTCTGTGCCAGAGAGGGATTGGCGTGGACCGTGTCGGTGGACCGGTTCTAAGTTGCTACTGGTATTCACCAGAGCCCGCCGCAAAGCGGGATGGTCTTGCAGCGGCGGTAGCAACCAGGTCGTATCCACCGGCAACGGCTCAACCTCTCTGACTGCTGAGATAAGTGCGGTACAAGGGAGTAGACAAGAGAAAGGTCGGACGTAGCAGAAGGTCAGGGAAGTCAGCAAGGATCGTAGTCAGGGGCAACGGCAGGAGGTCTGGAACACAGGCTAGGAACACACAAGGAAACGCTTTCACTGGCACAATGGCAACAAGATCCGGTGAGGGAGTGCAGGGGAAGTGAGGTATAAGTAGGGAGTGCACAGGTGAGGATACTGATTAGGCCTGCTGCGCCAATCAATGGCGCAGTGGTCCTTTAAATCGTAGAGACCAGGCGCGCGCGCGCCCTAAGGAGCGGGGCCGCGTGCGCCGGGACAACACAGACAGGGAACGGGTAAGGTACGGGAGCCGGGATGCGCATCGCGAGCGGGCGCATCCCGCGTCGCGAATCGCTGGGAGCTGACCGGGGTGCTGCGAATGAGAGGACGCTGCGAGCGCTCCGGGGAGGAGCGGGGACCCGGAGCGCTCAGCGTAACAGTTCTCCTTTTTACGCCTTGCAAAAATTCAAAAATTGGGTCTACAAGAACATGCGAGTGTAAAAAATGAAGATTTTGAATTTTTTCCTTCACTTTGCTGCTATTCCTGTGAAACACCTAAAGGGTTAATACACTTACTGAACATTTTGAATACTTTGGGGGGTGTAGTTTTTATAATGGGGTCTTTTATGGGGTATTTCTAATATGAAGACCCTTCAAATCCACTTCAAACCTGAACTGGTCCATGAAAAATAGCGAGTTTGAAAATTTTGTGAAAAATTTCAAAATTGCTGCTGAACTTTGAAGCCCTCTGGTGTCTTCCAAAATTAAAACTTATAAATTTTATGATGCAAACATAAAGTAGACATATTGTCTATGTGAACCCCCAAAAAAATTATTTTGAATATCCATTTTCCTTACAAGCAGAGAGCTTCAAAGTTAGAAAAATGCTAAATTTTCATTTTTTTCATCAAATTTGGGGATTTTTCACCAAGAAAGGATGCAAGTTACCATAAAATTTTACCACTAAGTTAAAGTAGAATATGTCACGAAAAATCTCGGTATCAGAATGATATCTAAAAGCATCGCAGAGTTATTAATGTTTAAAGTGACAGTGGTCAGAATTGCAAAAAACGCTCCAGTCCTTAAGGTGAAAAAGGGCTCGGTCCTTAAGGGGTTAAACATCACATTCATTCATAAATATTTGTGATTGTCCTTCACTATAGTACTACATGACCATTCATTCATAAATCTCTGCACACTGCCACTTATTACATCACACAATCCTATACACGGTTATCAAACTAGATCTCTCTTCATTTACTAGAAATAAAAAATACATTTAGTGCATCATCAAGAATACTATTGCCATGTCATACTAACAATTATCTTTTTGTTTTGTTCTGTATACTTCGCATTTCTGCATCCGGGAAAGCTGTGTTCCAGAAACCTCAAGCCTCATTCCCGATTTTCTACAAATTTGACCTGTCAATCAACCCACCTGCGGGCCAAACCTCATTTCAATTTACATTATACTTCTGTTGTTTAAGTGAAAATTCTCTATTAAAACTGATACATAGAATTTTATGTTGTAATGTATTCCATAGCATTTTATACATTGTGGTTTATACTATTATTCCCATTTTATAATTTTTTGTGTCATTTTTGTGATTTTACCCGCCAAATTTTGGCGGTCTTTTTGAGTGTATATATACCCTGTCTGAACACTTGTTTGTTATGCTAATCTGAGGAAGGGTGTATACCCGAAACCCTTCATTGGTTTTACAAATAAAAAACTTGAATTTTTAATACATCACTCTGCTTGATTCCATTCGGAGAACTTTGCGCCTAGAGGGGAATTTTCCTACTTTTCTTAGTCTTATCATTTGTGGATGGACGCCAGCCCCTCTCCATCTTTCCACGGCACAGCAACTCAGAGAACGTCTATACATAAAAAAGCAACCAGAAATGGATGGCAACAAAGTGCTGGAGAGTTCTGAAGTGGCAGCAATGAGTCCAGATCTAAATCTCATTGAACACCTGTGGAAAGATCTTAAAATTGCTGTTGGGAATAAGCGAGAGACCTGGAGAGACCTGGAGCAGTTTGCAAAGGAAGAGTGGTCCAACATTCCGGCTGAGAGGTGTAAGAAGCTTATTGAAGGTTATAGGAAGCGACTGATTTCAGTTATTTTTTTCCAAAGGGTGTGCGACCATATATTAAGTTAAGGGTGCCAATAATTTTGTCCCGCCCATTTTTGGAGTTTGGTGTGACATTATGTCCAATTAGCTTTTTTCCCCACCCTTTTTTGGTTTAGTTCCGATACACACAAAGGGAATAAACATCTGGCCCTGATGATGAAAAAATGTGTTACAGTTTTTAAAAGACGAGAAGGAAAAAGTGAAAATTTACTGTGTCTTAAAGGGGTTAAAGGGAATCTGTCACTAGGATTCTCCTGATACGTAGGAGACAGGGCTCCATGCCTTGCTGCTTTCTCCACCCAATGGCCACTGCTCTACAGCTTCTGTATAGATATACAGCCAAAAACCAAGAACAAAGTATGGGATAAAAACAAAAATAAGACATACACACTTGCAAAGTTGTACAGTAGACAACACTAAATAAATGTGGTCATGGTCTGATCTTTATACTGACATATAATCAAATAATGAATAAGTAGTCACTTTGAGGGACATTTGTCAATGTTTGCTTATGTATTCTTCTTTTAAGTCATTTTTTCCTTACTTTTTTTTTTTGCTTATGTGTGACTTATTTATCAACTGGTTTCAGCCTGTTGATAATTTTCTTTCACGTATGCAATTATTCCTTTTTTACTTTGGTAGTAGCTTTTCTGCTCCATGTTTGAGCTGGAGTAAATTTAGTAAATTTTTAACCTTGTTGCGACTTTTCTTTGCGCAGTTGCGACTGTCGCAGTTGATAAATACCCGACTAAAGCAAATCCATTTTGAAAAATTTACTATGTAAGCAAGTTTGAATTTTCTTGCTTTTCTTGTTCTTCATGCAAATTGTCACACGAAAACACAAGTAGTCGCAGTTGCAACAATTTTGCGACAATTATAGTAAAGAAAAACCTGACTAAACCCGTTGATAAATGTCCATCTTTATGTTTATTGGTACTAAAATATCATAAAAACTTTTAAAAGGAAGGAGATCATGCAATCTATGGGAAAAACTAGAGGTACCCCAGTTGAATTTCTCCTGATTTGGACAGTTCTTAAAATGGACAGAGATGTCAGCAGAGAGCACTGTGCTTGTGATATCAGCAGAGAGCTCTGTGTTCCAAAAAGAAAAGAATTTCCTCTATAGTATTCAGCAGCTAATAGGTACTGGAAGGATTAAGATTTTTTAATAGAAGTAATTTACAAATCTGTTTAACTTTCTGGCACCAGTTAATTTAAAAAAAAAGTTTTCCACCGGAGTACCCCTTTAACAACTCTTGCATTCTATGAAGAAACCCAAAGTCATAAGAAGTACAAACTGTATATGGAACCTAAGAAGTAGTAAAAGATAAATGTGGACACAAGTGAGAGGTAACATTTATGTTGTGGGCTTTAATAACATAGCGCACAACCAATCATATTTACTGTTTGAGGATCTCTTTATTATTGGTATAACCACTTCCCATAACAACAGAGATTACAATTATCCCCTCTGAATTGAGAAATGAAATGTTTGGATGTGACTCAGAAAAAATATTACAAAAGCTTAAATGTCCATGAAATTGGTAAGATATAGCGTAAGATAAGCTGTTATTTTTCCAGACAGCTGAAGGGTCTATTAAGAGTCAGATGTTCTGAAGGTTTGAAAATTGAAAAGCATTTTTTACACACAAGAAGAATATAAATACCTGAAGATATATAAGGTACTTGTCCTATGTAGCTACCAGGTTTCAGGAAACACACATCTTGTCCAGGGAAAGCTGGGTGTGATATGATGATATGATATGAGGAATCCAGGAATAGTTGAATCTCTAGCAGACCATAGCTGAGCTTTCATAAAGTCTGGATATGTGCTCTGGACAAGTAGGGAGACACTTAGTGGCTGCCTTTTAAAAACAAATAAAACATAGAAAACTTATTTTTTGTTAAACAAAGTACATTAGAAAGATTTTTTATTTACCATAAGGAGTGCAATAGCAAAAATTAGTTTTAATGAGAGTGCCCATGTTAGGAATCATGGCAGGTGGACAGCAGGTGGTGGATCCTCTGGGCCTGTGTGAATGGAGACTTGAGCCGTGCCAGGGAGCAGGGTGTAAGGTGCCACCGGTTTTCACCAGAGCCCGCCGCAAAGTGGGATGGTCTTGCTGTGGCAGGTGGCAACCAGGTCGCTACCCCTGGCACGACTCGTCCACGCAGGTAGCTGGGGGGTGGCGTGACACAAACAGAGACTGTCAGGACGTGGCTGGCAGTACGAGGCGGGATGGCAGAAGGTCAGGGCAGGTACAAAGGTACAGGTAGGTAGGGAAACAGGTACACAGTAGCGAGACACAGGACTTCACAATGGCATAAACAACCAAATATCTGGCAGGGAGGAGCAGATATTTATGGAGCAGGGGACAGGTGCAAGCACTTAAATTAATTGGGTACTGGCCCTTTAAGAGTAAGAGCTCCGGTGCGGGTGCCCCCTAGAAGGCAGAGGAAAGCACGCCAGGGCTGCAAGGAAGGAAGGACGCTAACAGTGAGGACGGTGAGTGATGGGCTGAGATTCGCATGCGGGCACGTCCAGCGATGCGAATCTCAGCCCCGCCAACAGCGGGGACAGAGAGCATTCACGGCTGGCAAGTCCGGCCAGAGCACAGGCGTTACAACCCATTTAAAACAAAGAAGGTTGAGGCTGTGAGGAACCTGTACTGTACTTTTTCTGCAGACTCAAAAAAAGAGAATGCAAAATTTGATGATTGTTTTGTTGGGTGACTGGTAGTAAGCCACCTGTATAGATAAGGAAGATAATTGTACAGTTACCGTTTGGACAAACAGAAATGTATTTTGTATCTTGCGCCTGAGTGTTAAAGGGGTACTCCAGTGGAAAACTTTTTTTTTTTATATCAACTGGTGCCAGAAAGTTAAGCAGATTTGTAAATTACTTCTATTAAAAATCTTAATCCTTCCAGTACTAATTAGCTGCTAAATACTACAGTGGAAATTATTTTCTTTTTGGAACACAGAGCTCTCTGCAGATATCATGACCTCAGTGCTCTCTGCTGACATCTCTGTCCATTTTAGGAACTGTCCAGAGCAGCATATGTTTGCTATGGGGATTTTCTCCTACTCTGGACAGTTCTTAAAATGGACAGAGATGTCAGCAGAGAGTCCAGTGCTCGTGATGTCAGCAGAGAGCACTGTGTTCCAAAAAGAAAAGAATTTCCTCTGTAGTATTCAGCAGCTAATAAGTACTGGAAGGACTAAGATTTTTTAATAGAAATAATTTACAAATCTGTTTAACTTTCTGGCACCAGTTGATTAAAAAAAAAAAAAAAAAAGTTTTCCACCGGAGTACCCCTTTAAGGCTGTGTTTTTGTTTGCTGAAAAATTTTAAACAGAAAAGGCCTTGTTTTAACTTTACTTTATATGTCCATGTCTCACTGATACATACAGTATCTCACATAGGTGAATATACTCCTCACATTTTTGTAAATATTTTATTATATCTTTTCATGTGACGACACTGAGAAAGTGACACTTTGTTATACAGGCTGTTCACAAACTACTTTACTTTGTTGCAGTGTCTAAAGTTGCTTTCCTCTCAAAATAACTCAACACACAGTCATAAATGTTTAAAACTTGGCAACAACAGTGAGTACACCCCTAAGTAGAAACATCAAAAATTGGCCTAATTAGCAATTTCTTCCAGGTGTCATGAGACGTTTTAGTGTTACAAGGTCTCAGGTGTGAATTGTGCATTTTTGTTGTTTTATAGTCATGTTTTAATAAATATCTGCTAAAATTTAGCCTTCGGATGATGTAACAACACTTCTGTTATCTTGGTTGTTTCAAATAAAATTGCATTCCAGGTTGTACTACCTGACCACAGTCACCGCACCTGCACTTACATTTACCTTCTACAGGACATGCAACATTCATGTAAGACGCCGTGCCCTGGTTATTAGTGCACAGTGTGTGTATGTATGTATCACAGTACATTGCGCTTGATTAATAAACTGCGTCAATTTGTCTGCAATTTTGCAGATTTAGAGAGAGCTTCAATAGACCAACGGCAGGATTACAATGGCGCTGACCGGACCACGCGACACAACCAGAACAGTGAACAAGAAGTTTTATTTCCCAGAATGTAACGCATTTCGCTGCGCATGCAAAGTTTCCTCAGGCATAACAATACAATGTGCAATCAAGGTTTATATAGCAGAAGGTTTGACCACTTCAAAGCCAATAGACATATTTAGAATAACAAACATTGATATATACCTATCTATTTCATACAGACTTATTACATTACATACAAATAGAAAATGATATTCTTATATTGCTATAATAATTACATATAAATGGAATATTTATTTAAAATATACCAATAATATAAAATCATGCACCATCATGCATCCAATCAATTATATAAAATCTTATATCAAACAAAATATTATATTCGTTTGATTATTGGTATATTTTAAATATATAAATATTCCATTTGCATGTAATTATTATTGCAATATAATAATATAATTTTCTATTTGTATGTAATTTAATAAGTCTAATTGTATGAAATAGATAGGTATACATCAATGTTTGTTATTTATTCTAAATATGTCTATTGTCTATGACAGTGATTCCCAACCGGGGTACCGCAATACACTGGTGTGCCGCGGGATTTTGCTGTAAAAATTATTATTATTTTTTTTTTATTTCCCTCCCCGGCGCCGCAGGGGAAGGGAAGTTTGTGTGCGCTGTGCGTGCTCCTGAGGCTGTATCAGATAGTGGAGCAGTGTGCTTACAGGACCTTCGATTATGTCACCGTCATGTGATCAGTCACATGGAGGAGGAGGAGTCACATGATCAGGGGCTGCTGTTTTAGGCCTCAGCGTACCCCTACGTACCCCAGTGTTCCTTAGCTTCCCCCTCCCCCTGCGGCCCAGTGAGGGGAAGTATGCGGAAGATGTGCCGGGCTGGTGTAGTGACCCGTGCCTCGGCGTCCCCATCCCCCCTGCGGCGCAGTGAATGATTGCCCTGCTGGAGCCCTGAGTCGGTGCCCTGCCGGAGAGGGGAAGAACGGGGAAGAAAAATGGCTTGCTTAAGGTACTGTGCCATGTCCATCCCCCCACTCTCACCCATCTCCATCCCTCCCCCTCTCACCCATGTCCACCCCTCCTCTCATCCATGTCCACCCCCCACTCACCCATGTCCATCCCCCTCTCACCCATGTCCATCCCCCCTCTCACCCATGTCCATCCCCCCTCTCACCCATGTCCACCCCCCTCTCACCCATGTCCACCCCCCTCTCACCCATGTCCATCCCCCCGTCTCACCCATGTCCACCCCCCTCTCTCACCCATGTCCACCCCCCCTCTCACCCATCATCCCCCCTCTCATCCATGTCCACCCCCCTTTCACACATGTCCATCCCCCCCTCACCCATGTCCATCCCCCACACCCATGTCCATCCCCCTGACCCATGTCCACCCCCCCCCCCTCACCCATGTCCATTAGCCCACTCACCCATGTCCATGGGTGAGAGGGGGGATGGACATGGGTGAGAGGGGGGGTGGACATGGGTGAGGGGGGGTGGACATGGGTGAGAGGGGGGATGGACATGGGTGAGGGGGGGGGTGGACATGGGTGAGGAGGGGGTCCCATGTCCACCCCCCTTTCACCCATGTCCACCCCCCCCCCTCACCCATGTCCATCCCCCCTCTCACCCATTTCCATCACCCCTCACCCATATTTATCCTCCTGTCATCCATGTCCACCTTGTTCACCCCCTAGTCTACCCCCTGTCACCCATGTCCACCCCCCTATTCACCCCTCTACCCCCCCTTTTATCCCCCTTGTCATCCTTGTCCACCCTCCTGTCATCCCTGTTTACCCCCATATCTCCCATTTCCACCCTCCTGTCATCCATGTCCACCCCTCTGTCACCCCTATCCATCCCCCTGCACCCATGTTAACCCCCCCCTGTCCACCCCTCTCACCACCCCTCAGTTTACACCAGTCACTTATGTCCACCCCCCTATTCACCCCTCTGTCACCCCAATTCACCCTTCCTTGTCACTCCTGTCCACCCCTCTTAACCGCTTGTCACCCTTGTCCACACCTGTCATCCCTGCCCTTCCCTGTGTCACCCATGTTCACCCCCATTGTCCACCCCTCTGACCACATCCTTGTCACCCATGTACACCCCTTTACACCCCTCTGTCACCCATGTACACTGCTCTACACCCCTCTGCCACCCATGTACACCCTCTACACCCCTCTGCCACCCATGTACACCCCTCTACACCCCTCTGCCACCCATGTACACTCCTCTACACCCCTCTGCCACCCATGTACACCCCTTTGCCACACATGTACACTCCTCTACACCCCTCTGTCACCTATGTACACTCCTCTGTTACCCATGTACGCTCCTCTTCACCCCTCTGTCACCCATGTACACTCCTCTACACCCCTCTGCCACCCATGTACACTCCTCTACACCCCTCTGCCCCCATGTACACTCCTCCACACCCCTCTGTTACCCATGTACACTCCTCTACACCCCTGTCACTCATGTACACTTCTCTACACCCCTGTCACCCATGTACACTCCTCTACACCCCTCTGTCACCCATGTACACTCCTTTACACCCTTCTGTCACCCATGTACACTCCTCTACACCCCTCTGTTAATCATGTACACTCCTCTGCATCCTTCTTTCACCCATGTACACTCCTCTACACCCCTCTGTCACCCATGTACACTCCTCTACACCCCTCTGCCACCACTGTAAACCCCTCTATCACCCCCTACACCCCACTGTCACCCATGTACTGCCCTCTGTCACCCACGTATACACCTCTACACACCTGTCTCCCATGTACACCCCTCTGTTACCCCTTTACACCTATACACCCCTGTATTCCTCTTCACGTGTAAAATGGGGAATCTGGAGGCTAATGCTGGTAAAGTGCGGAGCTTAATAGATTTGTTTTGCAGGTTTAACGGTGAAGACTTGTGGCTGGAAGAAATGGTCTGGACGGTCCGGACCAGACGAACGATGCTGAACAGAGAAGACGTCACATGTAAGTTACTGTATAAAGCAGCACTTTAAACTAAATACCCACTGATAAATAGATATTGAAATTTGTGTGCATTGCGGCCTCTTTTTTTTGCTCATCAACTATGGTTGGAGTTTCCCGCGAAAAAAATTCCCGCGAGGGGAGCCCCGTGCCGAAAAAGGTTGGGAAACACTGGTCTATGAAGTGGTTAAACCTTCTTCTATATAAACCTTGATTGCATCTTGTATTGTCATGCCTGAGGAAGCTGTGCATGCACAGCTAAACACGTTGCATTCTGGTAAATAAAACTTCTTGTTCACCATTCTGGTTGTGTCGATTGGTCCGGTCAGCGCCATTGTAATCTTGCTGTTGGTCTATTGAAGCTCTCTCTAAACATTCTCTTGTTCGAAAGCTTGAGGCTGCAGACAGATCCATTGTTGTTCTAGCATTACGCCCACATCATTGCTGTGTATGAGGGTACACATCCACACAGGGTAAGCAACATTTGGTCTTTGATCATTCTTACCCTTCCTCCAGTGTGTTACGCTATGGAGCACTTTTTCTCTTTAGATAGCTTATAAACTAGTTGGACCGAGCCAATAAACATTTATGAAGACAAATAGCATACATCAATGTAAATACCCACTACAATGGAGCCAGGACATGCATATTTCACCTACTGGCTTTGTCCGGGACAGCCCCTGTCAAAGAGTAAAAGACTAATTAATAAAGAAAAATTGTAAAAGATCTCTTATGAACTTAATTTGTTAAAACACTGTTATACAAAACAATAGTTACAAAAAATGCAAAGAAAGTAAAGAAAAATATATAAAAACATTATTATCGAATATTATACTCGAATCCAAATGATATCAAATCCAACTGATCACTATATGATCAGAGGGAGAAGTAATCTGACCCCTGAGTCATCGTCATCCCCCCCATGATCTCAGGAATGGGGATCTAAGTCTGTTGTTGGAATTGAGGGGAGGTACATGCATTTGAGTCACTGTTCCACAGGACCCATAGAGAATGAATGGAGTAGTGACACAGATGAACGTTTTGCCACTCCATTCTAATGGGAGATTTTGGTCCCCATTCTTGAGATCACAGGGGGGTCTAGTGGTCAGTAGTGTTGCTCGCAAATATTCGCGATTCGAATATTATTCGCGAATATCGCATATTCGCGAATTCGCGAATTTCGCGAATATAGCGCTATATATTCGTAATTACGAATATTCGTTTATTTTTTATTTTTTTTTCTTCACAATACACATCACAGTGATCACCCCTCTCTGCTTCCAGCTTGTGTGGTGTAAAGAAGGCTCTAATACTACTGTGTTCGCATATGCGAATTTGCGCGTATGCTAATTTTGTATATGCTAATATTCACATATGTTAATTTTCGCATACGCGAATTTTCGCATATGCGAAAATAAAACGAGAATATAACGAATATGCGAATATTCGCGAATATATGACGAATATTCTTCCATATATTCGCGAATATTCGCGAATTCGAATATGGCCTATGCCGCTCAACACTAGTGGTCAGATCCACCCCACCTACCGCAATTTGATAGTTATGAATTATCCTTTAGATACTAAATAACTTAACAACATGGGAAACAAAAAAATCCACAATAACTTTTTATTATATAACAGTTTTATAAAGCCTGGAATATTTGGTTCTGGCATTCTACACCACTGTCTCCCTACAAATTTGGATGCAGTAAATAAAATTCTAAAAACCCCCTTTTTCTTTAGACATTCAGATGGTTCCAAAATGTAATTTTCAATAACCTTAAAGTTCTGCACTATCCAATTGTATTTTCAGTGAAGAGTAAAACAAAGTCATCATTAAATAGTCCTGTATACTTTCATTTTCTATTGATTCCAATTCTACAGAACATTTTTCCTTCAATAAAATTTTCCATTACTGCTTGTGTATTATCTTTGCTACAATAAAGAAAATAAAACGACAAATATGCTTTGCATAGTATAATACAGTATCAGGAATTAGGAGAAATGTACATGGTACAAGATTGCGTAAAGTTATTGGCCATTTTGGACCATTACATTTTTTCAAGTCCTATAGAGTAGCATTTAGGAAAAACACCAGTAAAATTTCTATACCTAAAGAATGCTGCAAAAAAAACACAAATACAACTCAAATCACTTTGTATGGAGTGGGTAATATATTTCACTATAGAATTTTTTTTTTTTTTTTATAATTGTTTATTTAAAAGAGATTTTTTTTTCAAATAATCCATATACAAAAAGCAATAATAACTTCATACAATGAAATTAGAAAAAACAAGGAAGAAAAGACAGAATCATATAGTCCATAAAATAATATGCATGACAACATACAATAAATGTAGCATATTTCTCAATGAGAGTGTCATAAAAAGACAAAAAAAAACCTGCGACAGAAAGAAAGGGAAATTGGGCGACAGATTAGTAAATCACAAGGAAAAAAGACGAGTACACTGAAAAAAAAAAACCTAACCGACACTCCAGTCTTTGTAAATGAGGGCCAATATGTAGTTCACTGGTATGTTTGGTTGTCCGTGTCTAGATTATGAAAAGAGTTAGTTGTACAATGTAAATTTAATGTAAAATAATGATGGTAATTTATGCATTTCATATATTATGTTTTATATCCAAACTAGGACATTAAAAATTATACATATATTATCCTTGTTCTTTTTATATGCTATTCAGATATTGCAAAAAAATTATATTACATTAGTTTTCATATAATTTGCATAGTACTATGCATTTATACTTTTTCCTGCTACTGTAACAGACAGTGATGTAAGAATAGTACCTGTTCTCCACGCATTCCAAGAACCAAATCTCTTTTAATCTGTAAGTGTGGACCCACTGTGCCACATGTGGCAGCTGGCCAGGCAGGCAGGAGGGGCATCTGAGGTAGAAACAGATGCAGCAGATCAGGTCAGGTGACTTAGCAGCGCAGGAGCTGTTACAATAGCAGAGCTGGATAGCTCAGGTGCAGCAGACAGGAACAATGGAACCCAGCAGAATGGAACACACCAGACTGGAACACAGCAGACTAGAACACAGCACACAGGGACACAGCACAGAAAGGAAGAAGTGCCCTCTTATAACTGTTGCCTTGCAGGGATTGGAGGATGTTCCAATAGAGAGTGTACACTGCCCCTATAAGTCTCAGCCAACGTCATGCGCAGCCCCTAGAGGGTAGAGAGGAAACTGCAGCAATGGCAAAAGCAGCAGGAGAAACACCACAGAAGGAAGGCCAGAATGCACAAAGACATGGCAAAGAGCAAGTCGCCTGAAGCAGGTAAGAGCCAGGACACATAGTATGTCAGTGATTGCAAACCAGTGGTGTTACATAATTTTACCAAGGTTTTGGGTTTTAACTAGAGTGAAATGTTTCCAATTTGCAGGATTCTACTCTATTTACTATGGGGATTCACAGATTCACAGGTCGGGAAAGTTTTCTGAATAGCTTGGTGGAAATTTTCAACCATTTATTCACAGGATTTTCTGTGAATTCAATAGTAAATAGGTTGGATTGTGAGACCACGCCCCTTTTCTGGGTAACCAAGCCCCTATTCCGACGAGCCTCTTTTTTGGCTTTTAACAATGTTATAGATCGCTGAACGTGACCGTTCAAAAAAAATAAATAAAAGCTCTGAAGGGGTTTTATCATGAAGATAAATAGGTCTAAACTGATGCATTATGTGAAATTAAAGTGGTTATTGAACATAAGGTGACTTTAGTAATTAAGTGCTTATACTTAAGTGCTGGAAACACTTATCAAGAATATGTGCTTGTGTTGGTGGTAAACGGTGGTAAATAAAGATTTTCTCCCACACATGGTTCGCCCCACCCACTGCAGCACACCCATGCTTCCTTTGATCACATGACTTGCCCAACATCACCTGACACACAAACTGTGGATCTGTGTGATAATGAATGCACGTACATTTTGTAGGCTGTATAAAATGAAGTTCTGGGGAAAAGAAAGACAAAGAAATTCGATAGCAGCCATCAAACATAAGTGAGCAAAGTATATTAGTAACTAGACTAAGTTTGATGTCTCTCTTTCAAATTCAAAGAACTAAAAATCCCGAAATATTCCTTAACACAGATTTGTAAATACTGTACAAGTAATTATCCGAAATCTGTTGTTTTTAAAAGACAGTCCTATCAATATAGGCTGGATACTCTTGTTTTCTGCTTGTTGCCATGGGATACGTCCTGTATGCAGTTTCCTCTTCTAGTCAGGCATGCTTAGTTCTGCTCACACAGTGAATATACAGCCAAATAGACTGCAGAATACATATGCTATATTGTATAATGTTCACTTTTGTATTATGGAGCCTGGCTAAATATTCACTGGCCAGGATGAGAAAATATATATATTATGTACAGCTATAATTTCTATATTACAGGCTGTAACACGGAAATCACTTGGTAGAACATTGATTGCTGTGTGGGGGGTTGGAGAGAAGATATAGCTTTACCATTATATACAGGTCATAGGGTCATTTATATGGATACACCTTATAAAATGGGAATGGTTGGTGATATTAACTTCCTGTTTGTGGCAAATTAGTAGATGTGAGGGGGGAAATTTTTCAAGATGGGTGGTGACCATGGCGGCCATTTTGAAGTCGGTCATTTTGAATCCAACTTTTGTTTTTTCACTAGGAAGAGGGTCATGTGACACATCAAACTTATTGTGGATTTCACAAGAAAAACAACGATGTGCTTGGTTTTAACATAACTTTATTCTTTCATGAGTTATTTACAAGTTTCTGACCACTTGTAAAATGTGTTCAATGTGCTGCCCATTGTGTTGGATTGTCAATGAAACCCTCTTCTCCCACTCTTCACACACTGATAGCAACACCGCAGGAGAAATGCTAGCACAGGCTTCCAGTATCCATAGTTTCAGGTGCTGCACATCTCGTATTTTCACATCATAGACAATTGCCTTCAGATGACCCCAAAGATAAAAGTCTAAGGGGGGCAGATCGGGAGACCTTGGGGGCCATTCAACTGGCCCACGACGACCAATCCACTTTCCAGGACACTGTTCATCTAGGAATGCTCGGACCTGACACCCATAATGTGGTGGTGCACCATCTTGCTAGAAAAACTCAGGGAACATGCCAGGTCCAAGCATTCTATCACTTTACCTGCAGCCTTGTTATAACAGCACCCAGTCTTTGGTAAACTGTGCTTCCTGGAGCTGCAATATGTCACATCGTTGCTCAGCCAACTACTGCCTGAAACAGTTCCCGCCTTTTTGGTACCTATCAAATTTGGTGGTAAAGTGGTAATCATCCCCATGTATTAGGTACTGTATATACTGTGAGAAATATATTTCAGTTACATGACATTTAAACAAAAAAATCTGACTAGGTCATAAAATGCTTGCAAAGGTGTCTGAAGGTTTCCATCAATTAAGTGCAAGCAAAGGACTTGATTATCATGTAGAATTAATATAGAATATATATAAGAAAATATTCAATATTATGTATACAATGAAAAGAGATAATTAGGCTGTTGGCACTGCTTAGTTAATATGGCCCTTTAAGTAAGGGCAGAGAATGAGTTACTGCTGTCATTAAGCATTACAGTGAAAAAACATGATTTGTACTAAGGTCTGACACTACAAGATGTTTAAGATAAGAAGATCAATAGCCTCAATCATATGGCACAGACAGGCCATAAAGAAAGAATAAAATAAGCTGAAGTGAACCATGAATTGTAGTGACAGTATAAGAAGAGAAATTGAAGTGATGGCATACAGAAGACAAAATAACCTGATGGAGGGCAGAAGTTTAGTGATTACAAGCTACAAATTACAGACCCTCCAAAGCATACCAATGGCAAGCCACCCTTAAAGTGGTTGTCCCACTATTACATATGGTATGTATTCTTTAAGTAAAAAAATGAATAGTAAAAACAATTCAGTAACTACCTACCTACATACCTAGTTTGACTATCTACCTGGCTACCTTATTACCTATCAAGCTACATGCATACCTGACTAACTAGCTGGCTACCTACCTACATATATACCTGGCTACCTAACTACCTAGAAAGCTATATTCCTTGTTACCTAGATACCTTGCTACCTACCTAACTAACTAGAAAGCTATATACCTTGTTACCTAGCTAACTTGCTAACTGCCAAGGTATTTACTAACTTGCGGGGAGGGGGTGGGGGGTATTGATCTACCTACAAAACGATGTATTTACCTACTGTGGGGAACTACCTAACATGGAAACTAACTACTGGTACACATAGAATTAAAACCTAACCTTTTGCCCCTTAAGTATGCAGCGATTGTTCATCTTTGCTTTTTTTGTTTTTTTCTTCTTGCCTTCTAATAGTCCTAATGCTTTACATTTTTCATCTACAGACCCATATGAGGGCTTGTTTTTTGCACCACCAACTGTACTTTGTAATGAAATCCCTCATTTTACCACACAATCTACAGTGAAGCCAACACTTTTATTTGTCTGTATATGGGGCTGTGTGAGGGTTAATTTTTTTGTAGAAGTCAAGTGTTTGTACAATAAAAACGCTGTTTGAAACCATCTAGAAGTTTGGCATCCTTACAACTTTGTTCCTTAATCCACAGCAACCAATTTCAGATAATCTTTTATTTTACCTGAGCAATTTGAGAAATGAAAGCCAAGCTTTGATTGGTTTCTATGGGCAAAGCAGAAAGTTTTTGTTTAAGACAAATAATAAATCTGTTTCTTATTTACAGTGGTCCTCTCAGAAAAAATGAATATAAGATATATATAATTTCACAGCTAGGACATTGTTACTGTACAAATAAGCAGCAGCATGCTTCACCAGATACTGTATAACCCCTGGCAAATATTACTGAAGCACCATACTTAAAAAGATGTCCATCCAGCTTTTTTATTTTGTAGCAAATAACAAAGTACAGATAAGGCATAAAACAATGTCTATTAAATAAAAGGATATTCTGGCATTATTTTAAACTTATCTGAAACAAATTAAAATATTTTAATGAATTGTTTTCGCAGATCAATGTTTTCGCAGATCAAGTAGAGGTATTTTGATTTCTAAAAAGTCTAAAAATATGAATTTGTCTGAAGAAAAAGAGAATGCTCATAGACATTTCTTACTTATCTCAAAATTGTTAAACTTGCCTAATAGAAAAAACATGACCATCAATGGAAAGGATGTTACCCCCTCCCTGACCTAACAATTTTTTGTGGGACAAGTTGCACTTTTTAGTAGCACTCTTCATTTTACTGTATATTTACAGTTTTGGGCTCACAAAACCTTTTTTCAAAAGTCTGGTTTGCAGCAAACAAGTTCTACCCAAATTGACCATGCAATAACCCTAAAAACACACGTATAACACTGCCTTAAAACTTTAAAGCCCTGTATAACACTGCTAGGGTCACCTAGGCATGTATTCAAGTAGTTTAAAGTGGTTTTAAAGCTAAGTTAATGTAAAAGTTATGGCGATATGAGATAACTCATGGTAACTAACAGCTTATTTAACCCCTTAAGGACCCTTGACGTACGCCTACGTCATGACACCCTGGTACTTAAGGACCCATGACGTAGGCGTACGTCATGGAGAATTCCGGCCCCCACCGCGCGCCGGGCGGGGATCGGACTGGGATGTCTGCTGAAATCATTCAGCAGTCATCCCGTGCAAATGCCCAGGGGGGTCATCAGAATTCACACTTGCGATTTGCGCGATTCCGGGTCATTACGGGTCTATGGTGACCCGGTGACCCGGAATATAAGGGGGATCACGGTTGTCTAAGACACCCACGATCCCCCTGAAGGGATAGGAGTGAGGTGGCAGGCGTGCCACCCCTCCTATCCCTGCTAGTGGTCCCCAGAAGCGACGACCAATAGCAGATCAGGGGCGGGGGGTTAACTTTCGTTTTCCCCATCCTGCCCACACACAATAGGCAGGGCAGAACGGGGAAATGACAGGGACCAGCGCCAAAGATCCACTTACCCATCCGGGCGGGCAAGGGAGGCTGCGGGCGATGGAGATCGGTGGGCTGCGACGTTGTACGGCTGGATCGTACGGAAGCCGGTGAGTTGCCTAGCAACATCTGGAGGGTACAGTTTGAGACCACTATACGGTGGTCTCTAACTGTAGCCCTCCAGATGTTGCAAAACTACAACTCCCAGCATGCCCAGACAACTGTTTGGGAACGCTGGAATATGTAGTTTTGCAACAGCTGGAGGGCTACAGTTAGAGACCACTATACAGTGGTTTCTAACTGTAGCCCTCCAGATCTGGCAAAACTACAACTCCTAGCATGACCAAACAGCTGTTTGGGCACGTTGGGATTTGTAGTTTTGCAACAGCTGGAGGACCACAGTTTGGAGATCACTTTGCAGTGTTCTCTAAAACTGTAGCCCTCCAGATGTTGCAAAACTGCAAATTCCAGCATGCCCAAACAGCTCGGCATGCTGGGAGTTGTAGTTGTGTACCTCCAGATATTGCATAACTGCATCTCCCAGCATGCCCTTCGGCAATCAGTACATGCTGGGAGTTGTAGTTATGCAACAGCTGGAGGCACACTGGTTGGAAAATACTGAGTTAGTTAACAGAACTTAACTGAAGGTTTTCCAACCAGTGTGCCTCCATCTGTTGCAAAAGTACAACTCCCAGCATGAACGGTCTGTCAGTACTTGCTGGGAGTTGTAGTTTTGAAACAGCTGGAGGCCTGCCCCCCCCCCCCCCCATGTGAACGTACAGGGTACATTCACACAGGCAGGTTTACAGTAAGTTTCCTGCTTCAAGTTTGGGCTGCGGCAAATTTTTCACCGCAGCGCAAACTCCTAGCGGGAAATTCACCGTAACACGCCAGTGTGAACGTACCCTAAAAACACTACACTACACTAACACATAATAAAGAGTAAAACGCTATATATACACCCCTTACACTGTCCCCCTCCAATAAAAATGAATGTCAGTGTTTCCAAAACGGAGCCTCCAGCTGTTGCAAAACAACAACTCCCAGCATTTCCGGACAGCCACTGACTGTCCAGGCATGCTGGGAATTTAGCAACAGCTGGAGGCACCCTGTTTGGGAATCACTGGCATAGAATACCCCTATGTCCACCCCTATGCAATCCCTAATTTAGTCCTCAAATGCGCATGGCACTCTCTCACTTCGGAGCCCTGTAGTATTTCAAGGAAACAGTTTAGGGCCACATATGGGGTATTTCCGTACTCAGGAGAAATTGCACTACAAATTTTGGTGGGCTTTTTCTCCTTTTACCCCTTATGAAAAGGAAAAGTTGGGGGCTACACCAGCTTGTTAGTGTAAAAAAATTAAACATGCTGGTGTTGCCCCATACTTTTTATTTTCACAAGCGTTAAAAGGAAAAAAAAGACCCCCAAAATTTGTGACGCAATTTCTCCTCAATACGGAACTATCCCATATGTGGGCGTAAAATACTCTGCGGGTGCACAGCAAGGCTCAGGAGTGAGAGTGCACTATGTACATTTGAAGCCTAAATTGGTGATTTGCACAGGGGTGGCTGATTTTACAGCGGTTCTGCCATAAACGTAAAAAAAAAAATACCCACACGTGACCCCATTTTGGAAACTAAACCCCTCACATAATGTAATAAGGGGTACAGTGAGCATTTACGCCCCACAGGTGTTTGACAGATTTTTGGAACAGTGGTCCGAGAGAATGAAAAATGTAATTTTTCATTTGCTCAGCCCACTGTTTCAAAGATCTGTCAAACGCCAGTGGGGTGTAAATACTCATGGCACCCCTTATTAAATTCTGTGAGGGGTGTAGTTTCCAAAATGGGGTCATATGTGGGGGGGGTCCACTGTTCTGGCACCACGGGGGGCTTTGTAAACGCACATGGCCCCTGACTTCCATTCCAAACAATTTTTTTCCCAAAAGCTCAATGGCACTCCTTCTCTTCTGAGCATTGAAGATCGCCAGCAGAGCACATGACGTCCACACATGGGGTATTTCCATACTCAGAAGAGATGAGGATACAAATTATTAAGGGTTATCCCTTGTAAAAAAAAAAATAATTTGAGGGAAAACTAGCATTTTAGTGAAAAAAAAAATCATTTACACATCCGACGTTAACGAAAAGTTGTCAAACACCTGTGGGGTGTTAAGGCTCTCTGGACCCCTTGTTACGTGCCTTGAGGGGTGTAGTTTCCAAAATAGTATGCCTTTTTTTTTTTTTTTTGCTTTTCTGGCACCATAAGGGCTTCCTAAATGTGACATGCCCCCCAAAAACCATTTCAGAAAAACTCACTCTCCAAAATCCCACTGTCGCTCCTTCCCTTCTGAGCCCTCCACTGCGCCCGCCGAACACTTGACATACACATATGAGGTATTTTCTTACTCGAGAAAAATTGGGTTACACATTTAAGGAAGATTTCTCTCCTTTTACCCCTTGTAAAAATTCAATAACTGGGTCTACAAGAACATGCGAGTGTAAAAAATGAAGATTTTGAATTTTTTCCTTCAATTTGCTGCTATTCCTGTGAAACACCTAAAGGGTTAACAAACCTTTTGAATGTAATTTTGAATACTTTGAGGGGTGCAGTTTTTAAAAAGGGGTCATTTGTGGGGTATTTCTAATATGAAGGCCCTTTAAATCCACTTCAAATCAGAACTGGTCCCTGAAAAATATCGATTTTGAAAATTATGTGAAAAATTGGAAAATTGCTGCTATACTTTGAAGCCCTCTGGTGTCTTCCAAAAGTAAAAAACATGTCAACTTTATGATACAAACATAAAGTAGACATATTGCATATGTGAATCAATATATAATTTATTTGGAATATTCATTTTCCTTATAAGCAGAGAGCTTCAAAGTAAAAAAAAAAATGCAAAATTTTCAATTTTTTCATCAAATTTTGGAGTTTTTCACCAAGAAATGATGCAAGCATCGACAAAAGTTTACCACTAACATAAAGTAGAATATGTCACAAAAAAACAATCTCAGAATCAGAATGAAAGGTAAAAGCATCCCAGAGTTATTAATGCTTAAAGTGACAGTGGTCAGATGTGCAAAAAATGGCCGGGTCCTACAGTGAACATTGGCTGGGTCCTTAACCCCTTAAGGACAATGGACGTACTCCTACGCCCCCATTTCCGAGTCCTTAAGGACCGAGGACGTAGGAGTACGTCCTGTCCATTCCCGGCCCCACGCCGCTAGCCGGAGGGGAGCTGGTGCCCGATGCCTGCTGAAATCGTTCAGCAGGCATCGCGACATATTGGCCAGGGGGGGTCATGATGACCCCCCATGTTGGTGATCGCAGCGCATCGCTCGTCAATTCAGACGAGCGATGTGGTGCGATTCCGTTCCCCGCCGCTCGCCGGGTGGGGATCGGAGCCGGATGTCTGCTGGCGATCGTTGCAGGGCTCCGGTAACTACTTACCGGCGTTCTGCAGCAGTTCCACGTCATAAGGGTCACGTGTGACCCTGTGACCCGGATATAGATGGTGACTGGTGGTGTAATATACACCACCAATCACCATCCGTGCTGTACTGAGGGCTGGCATTGTGGTCACCCCCCACAGTACAGTTGTGATTGGGTGGCCAAAGTGGCCACACCAATCACAGTGTAATGGGAGGGGATGGTGGGGGCTAGGAGCATGTTGCTCCGTTCTGCCCGCCATTCCACAGAGATCTGGCGAGCAGGACGGAGCTCCGTGCTGCCCACCATCCCCTCAGTTAAAAAAAAAGTGCCCCTTGCCCCCTTTCTGTGGCCCCTTGGCACAGAAATCCCCCAGGGTTAGTTTTAGATTAGGTAGGGACAGGTTAGGGTTAAAAAAATAAAAAATTTCAGCGTACATCAGTGGGTGTCCGGGGGTCCGTAGCACCTTTAGCTGCATGACCCCGACCCTGCTGGGTCGCTGCGGTCTGCCACCAGCGTTTTTTTTTTTTGGGCGCAGATCTTTTTTTTTTTTTCACCTAAGCGTGTGTGCGGACCTTCTTAGTTATAAAAGAGCGGTCTGCCTCCGTTTGTTAAAGCCCACCTGCCGCTGATCAGTCCCGTAGTACTGATCAGCATTTTTTTTTTGTGGTGCCGGCGCTTTTTTGCACCCATAGGCGGTCCGTGTCACCAGTAGCAGGCGTGTGCTGTGTGGCCGGACCGTACCTGTGTGTGTGTGGCGTGCCACACCGCTGTCAGTGATTTATCACTGCTCAGCGTTTTTTTATGGTAAAGGCACTTTTTTCGGTTAACACGTTTTTTTTTTTTTTTTTGCACCCATAGGTGGTCCGTGCCATCGGTAGAAGGCGTGTACTGTGTACACGGACCGTACCTGTGTGTGCAGCCTGTCCCACCGCTGTCAGTGATTTATCACTGATCAGCGTTTTTTTTGGAGGTTCAATTGGGTGCATTTTTTTTTAGGGGTAAAGCGTTTTTTTATTTTATTTTTCGGGTTTTTTTTTGTGTGGGGGTCTGTGTACAAGCCACCAACCACTGTTCTGGGCTGAGTGGCCAGACCCCCCACTGACTTCTGCACCCCCTGCCTCCACAAGCGCTAATCAGTGCGCACACCACTGATTAGATAAACGCTTTTTTTGGCGCAGGGCTTTTTTGCGCTAGAAGTCCCCTTTTAAAAAAAAAAAATTACCCTTTTTATTTTATATTTTTTTCTGTTAGGGCGGGTTAGTTTAGTTAGGTTAGGGAGGGTTAGGGAGGTATTCTCGCACCACACCACACACAGCACACACACATCAATAAAGTACCCCCCCCCCCCCACACACACACACACACCCGTATCCCCATTAGAGTAGGGAAATGGCCCGCAGAGCGTTTTCGGCGGAGGAGGCATATGCCATAATTGCCTGACACCGAGAGCGGCTCAGAGGACGATGAAGACTCCACCTTCCTTATTTCATCGTCCTCGTCATCATCTAGTTCTGATGATGAGCCACCAAGGCGGCGGAGACGCCGCCGTTCGGTGTCGCAAACCTCCTCTGTCCTTGACCCTGTGCCCCATGCTAGTATGAATCCCCTGGCACGCATACTAGTGAAGCCCCCCAGCCAAGATCACTGGTACATCGTACCGGAGAACTTGACTGGGCTGAGCCAGCGGACCACGAGCCTGTGATTCCTGAGTTTGTTAGCGACTCAGGAATCAAAATTAACATCGCCGGGTTCAGTAAAAAGGACTTTTACGGTCATTTATTCAGTGACGACTTTGTTAACCCCTTAAGGACTCAGGGTTTTTCCGTTTTTGCACTTTCATTTTTTCCTCCTTACCTTTTAAAAATCATAACCCTTTCAATTTTTCCACCTAAAAATCCATATTATGGCTTATTTTTTTGCGTCGCCAATTCTACTTTGCAGTGACATTAGTCATTTTACCCAAAAATGCACCGGGAAACGGAAAAAATAATCATTGTGCGACAAAATCGAAGAAAAAACGCCATTTTGTAACTTTTGCGGGCTTCCGTTTCTACGCAGTGCATATTTCGGTAAAAATTACACCTTATCATTATTCTGTAGGTCCATACGGTTAAAATGATACCCTACTTATATAGGTTTGATTTTGTCGCACTTCTGGAAAAAATCATAACTACATGCAGGAAAATTTATACGTGTCACGATTCGGCTGGCTGAAGGTGGATCCTCTGTGCCAGAGAGGGATTGGCGTGGACCGTGCTGGTGGACCGGTTCTAAGTTGCTACTGGTATTCACCAGAGCCCGCCGCAAAGCGGGATGGTCTTGCAGCGGCGGTAGCAACCAGGTCGTATCCACCAGCAACGGCTCAACCTCTCTGACTGCTGAAGATAGGCGCGGTACAAGGGAGTAGACAAGAGCAAGGTCGGAGGTAGCAGAAGGTCAGGGCAGGCAGCAAGGATCGTAGTCAGGGGCAACAGCAGGAGGTCTGGAACACAGGCTAGGAACACACAAGGAAACGCTTTCACTGGCACAATGGCAACAAGATCCGGCGAGGGAGTGCAGGGGAAGTGAGGTATAAATAGGGAGTGCACAGGTGAACACACTAATTAAGCCAGATGCGCCAATCAGTGGCGCAGTGGCCATTTAAATTGCAGAGACCCGCCGCGCGCGCGCCCTAAGGAGCGGGGCCGCGCGCGCCGGGACAAGACCGACGGAGAGCGAGTCAGGTACGGGAGCCGGGATGCCCATCGCAAGCGGGCGCCTCTCGCATCGCGAATCGCATCCCGGCTGAGAGAGGTATTGCAGCGCAGCCGGTCAGCAGGTCTGACCGGGGCGCTGCAAATGCGAGGATGTTGCGAGCGCTCCGGGGAGGAGCGGGGACCCGGAGCGCTCGGCGGAACAATACGTTTAAAAATGTCATCTTCTGACCCCTATAACTTTTTTATTTTTCCACGTACACGGCGGTATGAGGACTCATTTTTTGCGCCCTGATCTGAAGTTTTTATTGGTATGATTTTTGTTTTGATCTGACTTTTTGATCACTTTTTATTCATTTTTAATGGTATAAAAAGTGACCAAAATACGCTTTTTTGGACTTTGGAATTTTTTTGCGCGTACGCCATTGACCGTGCGGTTTAATTAATGATATATTTTTATAGTTCGGACATTTACGCACGCGGCGATACCACATATGTTTATTTTTATTTTTTTTTACACTGTTTTATTTTTTTATGGGAAAAGGGGGGTGATTCAAACTTCCATTAGGGAAGGGGTTAAATGACCTTTATTAACACTTTTTAAAAAAAAATTTTTTTGCAGTGTTATAGGTCCCATAGGGACCTATAACACTGCACACACTGATCTTTTACACAGATCACAGGCGTGTATTAACACGCCTGTGATCAGTGTTATCGATGCTTTATATATACGTCCTGCATCGTTAAGGGGTTAATTTGATGTTTACACAGACAAATCTGTATGCCCAACAGTTCATCGCCGCTAACCCGGGCTCACTTTTAGCTAGACCCGGCAGCTGGACTCCAGTCGATGCAGCCGAAATGAGGACCTTTTGGGGCCTCGTGCTGCATATGGGTATATGGTTAAAAAACCCAGTGTCAGACAATATTGGAGTGGGGATGTCTTTTAACAGACTACAGTATGGCCACTGCACGTTCCCGGTTCGGGGCCATTCGGAGATGTTTGCATTATGCAGCATATCCCCCCCGAACTGATCCTGCATATGACCGCAGGTATAAAATCAGGCTGGTCATCAATCACTTCGGGGCCAGATTTTGGGAGGCCTATGTCCCGAGGCGGGAGGTCTCTATTGATGAGTCTCTCATCAGCTTTAAAGGGAGACTCAGCTTCCGGCAATACATCCCTACCAAGCGGGCGCGGTATGGTGTGAAGATGTATAAACTTTGGGAGAGTACCTCCGGGTACACTTGCAAGTTTGTAGTGTATGAGGGACGAGATTCCCGTTTTGAACCCCCAGAATGTCCCCCCACTCAGGGTGTTAGCGGGAAAATCGTTTGGGGCCTTTTGCACCCATTGTTAGATAAAGGTTACCACCTTTACGTGGATAACTAGTATCCCTCTCTTCACATCCCTTGCTGCCAGATCCACCGTCGCTTGTGGGACAGTCCGGAAGAATCAAAGAGGCATTCCGCCCCATCCCCTACATGCTCCTATCCCCCGCGGTGAGTCCCGTGCCTTTTCCCATGAGAACCTGTTGTTGGTCCGGTATAAGGACAAGAGGGATGTCCTTATGCTCACCACTATTCATGGGAACGGCAGCACCCCTGTCCTCAAGCCCGATTGTATTCTGGACTACAATCGGTATATGGGGGGAGTTGATCTTTCTGATCAAGTCCTGAAACCATATAATGCCATGCGGAAACACGCATATGGTATAAAAAGGTTTCGGTCTACATGGTACCACCAAAGAGCGGGTCAGAGCACCTCTGGAACTTTAGGTCCCCGGATCATCCCCGGCCAACACTTTCCAGGTGTGATCCCCAACACTGGAAGGACGGGACGAACCCAGAAGAAATGCAGAGTGTGTCACAGGAAGGGGAGACGGAAGGACACCACGTACCAATGTGACACTTGCCCTGATCATCCGGGCCTCTGCATAGGCTGCTTCAGGGAGTATCACACTTCCATGGAGTACTACATTTTCCATCCTTTGCCCTAATTTTCATTCCCCAGAATTCGGCTCCAATGTACCAGTCCAGGGTACATTGACTTCCAAATTTTAAAATACCCCAATATTTTTTTTTCTTCCCCCTAAAAAATGGGCCATGGGACACAGAGTCAACAGCATTGAAGGTTTGCAGTTACCTCAAATGCGCAACGCTCTCTCTCTCCACCTGAGCGGGTTGCGCATTTGAGGTAACAGAATAGGGACGGCCCCACACATCCCCTTCCCAGAATGATGACTCAGAGTATAGGGTTTGGGGCGGGCATCATTTTAACTTTTGGCTGTACTCTGGGTCATCATTCTGGGAAAATAATTGGCCTATCAGTACTAAAATTGCAATTTTCTTCCCCCCATAGTACACTTCATCCATTCCTGGAAAATAAATGAAGGGAACACCCGTCTGTTGCAAATCTCCACTTCACCCTATACACCACACCTTCCCTAGGGGGTGTACTGTTTGTAATAGGCTCACATGTGGGTGTTCCTTTCTTGTATTTTCCTCTGAATGTATGTAACTGTTAGGTCCGTAACAAACATCCGCCTCAAATGCGAAGAGTTCTCGCTGAGCTCTGTCATATTTCCAGGCGACAATTTGGAGTCACATGTTAGTTGTTCCCAGAAAAATGAAGCAGAGCATAGGTTGAAAATTGCAATTTTAAAAAAGCTACCCTTCATCCATTCCTGGAAAATAAATTTAGGAAACACCTGTGCGTTCAAAATGTCCTCTTTACCCCTATACCAATTCCTCAGGGTGGGTACTTTCTGTCATGGTGTCACATGTGGGTGTTTCATTTTTGTATTTTCCTCGGAATGTATGTAACCGTCAGCTACTGATATGCCATAGGCCACAAATACAAACTGACCTCTATGACTTCTGAGCCTTGTGCGCCCGTCCAGCATGGTACCCCATATGTGGATGTATTTTTATAGTCAGGGGAAAAAGCCCTCCAAAATTTGTAACCCAATTCCTCATATTACCCCATGTGAAAATGTTAAAAATTGGGTGACCCCAGCATTTTAGTGTAAAAAAATCTAATTTTTCAATTTATGGCCCACTTTTCAAAAAACCTGTGAGGTTTTATTTACTACTGTACCCCCTGTTACGTTCATTGAGGGGTGTAGTTTCTAATGTGTTTGTTTTTTTTTTTTTTGCTGTTGGGGGCTTTATAAATGCACATGACCCCCGACTACAATTTCAACAAAATTTTCACTCCTTCCATTCTAAGCATTGCAGTGTGTCCACATAGCAATTTACATCCACATATGGGGTATTTTTTTTTCTCAGACAAAATTGTTCTACAAATTTTGGGGGCCTTCTGCCCTATTACCCAATGTGAAAATGAAACATTTTGGGTAACACTATCAATATAGTTAAAAAAAATCAAATTTTCACTTTTACGTCCCACTGTTCAAAAAACCTGTGAGGTGTAAGTACTCACTGTAACACTGTTACGTTCCCCGAGGGGTCTAGTTTCCAACATGGTATGCCATGGGGGTATTCTTTGCTGTCCTGGCACCATAAGGGCTTCCTAAATGCGGCATGCCCCCAGAGCAAAATTTTCTTCAAAAAAGCCAAATGTGACTCCTTCTCTTCTGAGACCTGTAGTGCGCCAGCAGAGCACTTTTCACCCCCATATGGGGTGTTTTCTGAATCGGGAGAAATTGGGAATCAAATTTTGGGGGGTATTTTCTGCTTTAACCCTTTGTAAAAATGTTAATTTTTTGGGAAACCAAGCATTTTAGGTAAAGTTTAGTATTTTTTTTTTTTACATATGCAAAAGTCGTGAAACCCCTGTGGGGTATTAAGGTTCACTTTACCCCTTGTTACATTCCCCAAGGGGTCTAGTTTCCAAAATGGTATGCCATGTGGTTTTTTTTTTTGCTGTCCTGGCACCATAGGGGCTTCCTAAATGCAACATGCCCCCAGAGCAAAATTTGCTTCCAAAAAGCCAAATGTGACTACTCCTCTTCTGAGACCTGTAGTGCGCCAGCAGAGCACTTCTCACCTCCATATGGGGTGTTTTCTGAATTGGGAGAAATTGGGCTTAAAATTTTGGGGGGTATTTTCTGCTTTAACCCTTTGTAAAAATGTAAAATTTTTGGGAAACCAAGCATTTTAGGTAAAATGTTTTTTTTTTTCATATGCCAAAGTCGTGAAACCCCTGTGGGGTATTAAGGTTCACTTTACCCCTTGTTAAGCTCCCCAAGGGGTTTAGTTTCCAACATGGTATGCCATGTGGGTTTTCCTTTGCTGTCCTGGCACCATAGGGGCTTCCTAAATGCGGCATGCCCCCAGAGCAAAATTTGCTTCAAAAAAGCCAAATGTGACTCCTTCTCTTCTGAGACCTATAGTGCGCCAGCAGAGCACTTTTCACCCCCCTATGGGGTGTTTTCTGAATCGGGAGAAAATGGGCTTCAAATTTTGGGGGGTATTTTCTGCTATTAGCCCTTGAAAAAAATGTAATATTTTGGGGAAAACAAGCATTTTAGGTAAAATTTTTTTTTTTTTTTTTACACTTGCAAAAGTCATGAAACACCTGTGGGGTATTAAGGCTCACTTAATTCCTTGTTACGTTCCTCAAGGGGTCTAGTTTCCAAAATGGTATGCCATGTGTTTTTTTTTTTTTTTTTTTTGCTGTTTTGGCACCCTAGGGGCTTCCTAAAGGTGACATTTCCCCAAAAACCATTTCAGAAAAATGTTCTCTCCAAAATCCCCTTGTCGCTCCTTCGCTTCTGAGCCCTCTACTGCGCCCGCCGAACACTTTACATAGACATATGAGATATGTGCTTACTCGAGAGAAATTGGGCTACAAATACAAGTAAACATTTTCTCCTTTTACCCCTTGCAAAAATTCTAAAATTGGGTCTAAAAGAACATGCGAGTGTAAACAATGAAGATTTTGAATTTTCTCCTTCACTTTGCTGCTATTCCTGTGAAACACCTAAAGGGTTAACACACTTACTGAATTTCATTTTGAATACTTTGGGGGGTGTAGTTTTTATAATGGGGTCATTTATGGGGTATTTCTAATATGAAACCCTTCAAATCCACTTCAAAACTGAACTGGTCCCTGAAAAATATTGAGTTTGAAAATTTTGTGAAAATTTGGAAAATTGCTGCTGAACTTTTAAGCTCTCTGGTGTCTTCCAAAAGTAAAAACACGTCAATTTTATGATGCAAACATAAAGTAGACATATTGTATATGTGAACCAAAAAAAATTATTTTGAATATCCATTTTCCTTACAAGCAGAGAGCTTCAAAGTTAGAAAAATGCAAAATTTTCAATTTTATCATCACATTTTGGGATTTTTCACCAATAAAGAATGCAAGTTACCATAAAATTTTACTACTATGTTAAAATAGAATATGTCACGAAAAAAACAATCTTGAAATCAGAATGATAACTAAAAGCATCCCAGAGTTATTAATGTTTAAAGTGACAGTGGTCAGATGTTCAAAAAATGCTCTGGTCCTTAAATGGGCACTGTCATGAAATAAAAAAAATTGATATGTTGTAGTACTTAAGTACTACAACATATCTCTAATATAGTTTAATTAAAAAAAGTGATTTTAAACCAGTTTAAAATCACTTTTAAATTCGGCCACTAGGGGTCGCCCTCCTAGTGGCCGAGTGCATTCGGCAGTGACGTCACTACAGAATTTCGTCTCATTTGAGCCTGGCAAATGAGTCGAAATTCCAGTCACTGCGGTGCTCGCTCCCGCCTGTCAATCAAACAGGCGAGAGCGAGCACAGTGAAATCCAGGGCTGCGCATTGGCTCCCTGGACTCTCACACTGGCCGCCTCCCTGCTGCATATTCTCCCTGCAGCAGGGAGGCACATGGCTCTTACCTCTCCTTACAGCCGTGGCTCCTATGGGGATACGCCGCCTCCTCGCTGCTGTGTCCTGTCATTACCGGGAGCGCGTTATAAAGAGAGGGGGGCGCCATTTACAGGAGGGCCCATCACACTCTGAGCAACAAGCGTGTGCCCGGCTTCCTGTCATGCTCCTACACTCTGGTAACTCTCTCTATGGTTCTGGAGGACTTTCAATCCTCCAGAAACATAGAGACAGTTTCCAGAGTGTACGGGCATGACAGGAAGCCGGGCATACACTTGTTGCTTGCTACGGACCCCCGCTCATGGTCCGGCACAGGTGAGGGGGAGGGGGGCGATATTGGTCGGGGGCTGGGTGTCTTCCAACACAGGGTGCCTCCAGTTGTTTCCCCACTACAACTCCCAGCATGCCCTGACAGCAAATAGATGTCAGGGCATGCTGGGAGTTGTAGTGGTGAAACAGCTGGAGGCACCCTGTCAGGAGAACTATGGGCGGAACTCGGCCCTCAGCAGGCATCAGTGACGGCTGGGGAAGTCTGCCTGGTAGTGAGCACACTACCAGGCAGACAAAATAGCATTTTTAAGATAATAAAAAATAAAAATAAAGGCAGGGAGGGGGTTAGGGATAGATGGGCAATAGGCAGGGACAGAAAAAAAAAAAAAAGAGGATGGTGGGAGCTACCCTTTAAGGTGTAAAATGGCCTGGTCCTTAAGGGGTTAAAAGGGTATTCCAGGAAAAAACTTTTTTAAATATATCAACTGGCTCCAGAAAGTTAAACAGATTTGTAAATTACTTCTATTAAAAAATCTTGATCCTTTCAGTACTTATGAGCTTCTGAAGTTAAGGTTGTTCTTTTCTGTCTAAATCCTCTCTGATGACACCTGTCTCGGGAAACGTCCAGTTTAGAAGAGGTTTGCTGTGGGGATTTGCTTCTAAACTGGGCGAGGAGACTTTGTATGCTTTTCAACATCAAAATAATGGTATAAAAAGTAATCCTCACAGAAGACACACTCGGCAATGTTATGCTGTGTTTACTTTGGTACGGAGGGCTGACACATACGCTCCAGCTCCTGAATTTCTACACTGGGGTCAGAGAAGCACCCCTGCTGTATGTCTGTCTCGCACCTGTGAAACCTGGATCTTCAATAAAGTTCACCGTAGCAGCAATGGTGAGTGCCCTGATCTTTCATTCTTATGGACAGTGATTACTAAGGCATAAAAAGTATTAGTGTTCCAAAATAGTGAAGAAGGCCCTACCTCCTCAGTTCAACTCCTCACAGACAGTACCACTACCATCCTGCTCTGAACACGTTCACCTCCTCCTCCTGGGTCCCACGTTCTGTCCAACACTACATCGTTGTTGTTTTAAACTCCTCCTTGTTTTAAACTTCCACTCCTCCCTGCATGAACTTCTAATGTTTGATCATATGCTCAGCATATCCACCACGTCTACCACCACCAGCCCTCTGCTCAGCCACTGCTTCCTCCTCCTCCTCCTCTGCAACACACTACAAAGGTTGACACCCAACTCCTCCTGGTGGCTAATGCTATCTTTCTGCTTAGCACTAGAGGGGGAAGACAGAGATGATGGAATAGACTATCTACGACAAACATATAGGTACAAATAGGTACTGCTCGTACTGCTGCTATCTGTACCAGGCCTGGGCAAATAGGTACTGCTCGTACTGCCACCAACATGCTCACTGGCATAGCACATGTCAAACATATATATATATATATATATATATATATATATATATATAGACAAAGAATAAATCAGCCAGCACTTTAGTTGATACCAAACTATTATGTGGACCTGGCCTGCATATAATCCATATAATAGTTTGGTATCAACTAAAGTGCTGGCTGACTTATTCTTTGTCCTTATTACACATACGGGGGAGTGGCTACCTCCATGTTGGCCTTGCACCCCACCCACCTCTATCAGGTGTGTATATAAGGTGTCTTGGATGTTCCAGATCCTGCCATGCTTACTGAACTGTTCACACAGAGGCATATTCACAGTGTAGGGTCCGTCCCAATGAGGCCACCTTATCGCGGTGGGACGACCAAGCTATTTGACCGCCGGCGGAGACAAATTTGCGAGCTAAGTGCCTCACTATCTCATAGTTTCACATTTGCATCTATTACACCATAGCTGTATAGCTCTCCATGTTTTATCTGCATGTTCATGTTTCACCTATATCCTTCTGCTGGCAGTGTGCTGCTGCATTCTTCTATTGCTATATATATATATATATATATATATATATATATATATATAATTATTATTATTATTATTATTTTAAAGATTTGGAGGTTATTCTTATGATTTTTAAGAGTTTTTTTTAATTTACCAACTAGGCAAGTGGCAGAGGATCTGTCAGTCAAGTTTTACTCTCAGGCAATAAATGCAGATTTATGTTAAACCCAGCTAGAAATGCTATGTTTTTGATTAAACACAGAAAATACAGGAAATTTGGCACAAAAGACCTATTCCACATTCACCCTTAATGCAAGAAATGCAGATTTATGTTAAAGGGGTACTCTGGTGGAAAACTTTTGTTGTTAAATGAACTGGTGCCAAAAAGTTAAACAGATTTGTAAATTACTTCTATTAAAAAATCTTAAACCTTTAAGTACCTTTTAGCAGCTGCATGGTACAGAGGAAATTCTTTACTTTTTTAATTTATTTTTTGTGTTGTCAGGAACTGTCCAGAGTAGCGTAGGTTTGCTATGGGGATTTTCTCCTGCTCTGGACAGTTCCTGATACGGGCATCAGGTGTCAGCAGAGAGCACTGTGGACAACAGAAAAATACATTTCTCTGTAGCAAACAGCTTCTAAAAAGTACTGAAAGGATTAAGATTTTTTAATAGAAGTAATTTACAAATCTGTTTAACTTTCTGGTACCAGTTCATTTAAAAACAAAAGTGTTCCACCTGAGACTATGATCTCACGCAGATGTGCTGCACATATATGCGCACCGCGATCCATCAACCACTCTGAGCAGGGCAGCCGGCACAGGACGCAGTGCGCATGCGCATCGGTCTGTCGGTCCGCAAACTATAAGCTGGTGCAGGATAGTTTGTGCAGCTTTGTAGAAGTGACTGGGACATATCACAACCATGTATGGAGACTAGGATTGATACGATTGGTCTGGATTATGGTACAAAACAATTGGATGGGGTTTATGCTGTGATAGGTTGCTACTCCTTCCTGTCATTGAATAAACCAATTACAAGTATAAACACTAAAAGTAAATTATATGGATGGATGACATCATGGAGAGGAGGTTATATAATCCCCAGTACGGCTTGTTTGCATGCCAGTTGCCTATTAGCCCTTGAGAAAGCCACAGCTTGTGTTGAAACGTCGGGCGTGCAATGTGAAACTAATTTTAATTTCTACTCATGCACAAGTATTGTGGACTGCCGCCACAACATCTCCAAATTAAAATACAGTAGCATGCAATTACATATAGGTTTTTCAATAGTAAGTTAAGTTTTAATCATGGCTCAATAAAAGTTATGTTTTAACATTGGATGGGAAATATAGGGTTCTAGTGATCTCCTAGCGATCAATTGTAAATAGTTTTAAGTGTATGAAGTAAACACCTAAGAACTCTTGGAGACAGTTGTGTGACAATATTGTGCAGAAAATATAGGCCACACGTATGCCAAATAATAACCCCACGGAATACAGAAAAATTTTAAAAATGGAAGAAATAGGTGTGCCGTTAAGAAATGTATTCAAAAAATCAGTAAAAGCCACCAGATGAAGTTAGTGCAATTACCCAAAGAATAGAGAGTCACTATTTCACTGCAGATAGGAGTATAATTATAGTCTGACAACCAAATTTATAGCAATGTATACAAGAACACGTGTTCCCACATGTTTCTGTCTGTATGAAAGATAATTATCTAAGCAAGAGGACGTCTTCAGGGGAACCTTCCGCCACCAGATAATAAACACAATTAGTGAAGAAGTAGCTACATAATCTCAGAAAATAACTCATTAACCCTCAGATGCATTTTTATAGAGGGAATAGATAATGTCCAGGAATATTATACAAAGCCAGGGAATCACATAAACTTGCAACCATCCAGTAGTTGCGACAGGTTAACATAGATCCTATGAGACTGTGTAGAAATGTGCTCCAAAGTAAAGTGCTGGGCAGCATGACCAATGGTAGGCTTGTGTCCTGGTGTGTGTACGACTCGTGATGAAGCTACAACTACTTGATGGTGGATGGTTGCAAGTTTATGTGATTCCCTGGCTGTGTACAATATTCCTGGGAATTATCTATTCCCTCTATAGAAATGCATCTGAGGGTTAATGAGTTATTTTATGAGATTATATAGCTACTTAACTAATTGTGTTTATTATTTGGTGGCACGAAGGCTCCCCTGAAGACATCCACTTCCTTTGAGAATTATCTTTCATGTGGACAGAAACACATTGGGAATGTGTTTTCTTGTATATATTGATATAAACCTGGTTGCCAAACTATAATTATACTCCTATCTGCAGTGAAATAGTGACTCTGTTCTGTAACTGTATCACAAATGATCAGAAGTTTTTTCTTATGTAATCACCTTTGGGTATTTTCAATCTGGGACAGTGGGGATTATTTCTGTCTCTATTCTTTGGGTAATTGCGCTAACTTCATCTGGTGGCTTTTACATATTTTTTTAATAAATTGAATTTTTTTCATGGCACCCCTATTAGACAGTTGTGTAAGGTTTGGATAAGAGGGGAGCCCAGGCAGAGGTCTTGAGAGGATTGGAGATTATGTATGGGGCAGTATCAGGAAATCAGTTCAGAGATGTATTGAGGGGACAGGTTGTGGACAGCCTTGTAAGTTATGGTGAACAGTTTTAACTGAATTTGTGTGGCAACGGGTAGCCAGTGAAGGGATTGGGAGAGTAATGGTGCGTTCCCATACGGCGTATACACAGCGTATTTCACGCTGCGCAAAATTTACAGCAGCAGCAGGAAATACGCTGCGTATTCCTTGCTCACTATACACACAGGGCTTTCCGGCGGCAGCCCTATGCGTGTAGTGAGTTTTAGAGGCAGGGCCGTGTGCCGACATGACTGTGACGCGCGGCTCCGCCTCCAAAACTCACTGCACACATAGGGCTGCCGCCGGAAAGCACTGTGTGTATAGTGAGCAAGGAATAAGCAGCGTATTTCTCGCTGCTACCGTAAATTTTGTGGGAATGTGGGAACGCACCCTAAAGAAACAAAGTGATTGAACAGGTGGATTCGTGGAGCAGCAGAGTTAAGGTTGGATTGGAGGGGAGCAAGAGTGTTTGATGGAAGTCCACAAAGGAGGATGTTTCAGTAGTCAAAGTGGGAGATTATGAGGACATATACCAGCAGTTTATTCAAAGTTGAGCAATGAGTAGAATAAAGAAAATTGGACCGTTGTAAAAGGAAAAAATTTGTGCTGATCAAGGAAGAATGAAAAATGCATTATGTCTTGAAAGTAGAACATGTACAACAAAACAAATTGACAGAAACCAAGTAGTCAATTTTTATGACCGCTAAATGAAATAGGATTTTCATAAACTAAAGCCAAGTAAAAACTACCTAAACAAAAATAAAACAAGGTTACAGTGGTCTAAAGAAAAGCAATCATGAAGGGTTAAGAAACACCACACCAATCCAAATTGGTTAAGGATATGATGCTGGAACTTTGCACTGTTGTGTCAGTCTTATAAATCATATACAGATGACTGACTGAAGAAAATAATCATATTAATAACTTATTCATGATATGGGGTTACAAGACTAGGGAACGTGGAATTTAACAGTGAATGCACAGGTGTACAGAAATTTTAGACTTTTTTTTATCAATAAAAATCGTTTTTGGTTATGATGAAGCCATTTCTTAGGATGACAATGCGCCTTGCAATAAAGCATTATTGTCCTTTAAAATTTTACGTCACACAGACATATTAAAAGTTTTCATCAGTTGGTGTCTCATTGCAAAGACTCTCACCAATCTCTAGATAAAGCCAAGCGAAGCACACAGGTCTGTGCTTCACTCTCGGTTTGTTGCTCAATTTGATTTATTGCAGATGAGCCTACATAGACCAATAATGGAGACCATATACTGCATTAAGCAGCAAGCCAGAGAGAAAAGCGCACAGATGTGTAATTTTCCCAGCTATATCTGGAGATTGCTGGGCGTCTCAGGCCAAAGATCCTTTTAAGCATTTCATGTCATTTAAAAAGCATGCCACACAAAACATGTGAAAATGTTTTTTGTTTTAATTTTTTTAAATAAAAGTAACGCTTACATTTTTTTTCTTTAGAAAAGCAATATCAACTCAATGATCTTGCCTAATCTCAATCCAACTACAAATTTATGATAAAAATGAAAATAGTTGGTCTATGACAAGGCACAATGATGCAAAGCTGATCAGTTGGAATGAGATTAACTTTATGTAGAATATTGTTTCAAATAAATGAATCCATCATAAAAGCCTGATAAGGAGCGATGAAATAATAATTGGGATTTTTTTTTGATGATTTTTGATCATCATTTCTTCAGCATTAAGTGATTTAATAATTATGCATCTACTTCATCTGAAAAAATAAAAATAAAAAAAATATGCCAGCAATTAAAATAATCTACTTTTATCTCTTTGAGGTATGTTGTACAAAGCCAGAAAGTTTGGTTATTAAACGAACATTGTTTTGTATTGTATAATTTTCATATTTGCTATGAAGCAATACAAAGCTCTAACTGTGTTGATTTGATACATTTTGCCATGGGTTGTAGAAAAAACATACTCTACTGTAAACTAACACTAGTGGTTGATAGGGATTGGATTTATAGAAATGTCTAGAGTGAGGTTAATTTATATTGTTAATTTATATTTATTGTGTAGTAGAAACAGAGTCCGGCACTGCTGTGGTGGAAGTTGGCTAATTGTGAGTGGAAGTAAGCTGAACGATACCGGGGGTGCTCAGTCTAAGTAGCAGAAGACCATACAGAAACCAAAAGGTGTAGAAATGAAGACGGCACTTACCCAGGTACGTTTGTGCTGACGGTTTCTTTATTTCATTTTATCCGTAAATTCGTGCTGGGAGGTGCAGTGTCGAGCAGGTATTAGCGGCAGGAACGCTGGAGCTCACAGCGTGATGGCAACAGCTGTGTCGTGTTTCCGCACTTCTTCAGACCATACACGCCCCCAGCATAGCCACCGGTAAATACCTGCATGACTTGTAAGGGGCGGGGATATACAAAAATAGATGTGTAGACAAATGTGATTAAAAACATGACTATGCCGGTAATACCTTTCTATGTAGAATTGCTTGGTTTATTTCCATTTAGAAAAAAAAATCTATTGTCCAAGAGTGTCAGAGAGGTGTGGTCTGAGGTCCACTATGCCACGGGGCTGTAGCGCCCCTCTCCGTTGACATTACCGCATGCCTTTTTTGCTGCAAATTTGTAACATACATACATGAAAAAATGATAACACATGGAATCACTGTAATGGAGTGTATTCAGTCCATGTGCCTAGAGCAGCATGAGCTGTAAATACGACCTTTCCACATGTATTGTATAAGCTGCAAATTCATGCTGCAGTTTTTATGCTTCAGATTTTGTGCAGGTAAATTAAAGAAAAATTGACAACCATTTCATCCACACTAAATCCAATACATTAGTTGGTGTGAACTGAATTAAAATGAGGCATAATTTACCAGGATCTGCAATCCGGTTTCGGAGATAGAGCCCTTATTAGCCGGCAATGAATATGTTAATCGATAGCTTTGTGCATGGATGCAGAGAATGCCGATTCCCGACTCCATTGTGCAAAAATGGCAATAAATACCACGGATCCAGGTAAGGATGCTTTCACGCTACAGTGTATTCACCCCTTATTGTACATCCGTTATCTGTATTAACGGATCATTAAAAAAACAGCTGAAATAACGGATGCTAACGGCTGAATAAGATCTATGAAAATAATGGGCATTTTCATCCGAGAATAAGGATAAGCACACTGGGGCAAATTAATTATTATAAACACACTGGGGCCAATGAATTATAATAAATATGCATGGGGGGGCATACATTTGGAAGTCAAAGTAGTATTTTAAAAACCCCTCCGGGAGCCCTGAATGGCTCCTCGGTGCCGGCCATTCAGGGCTCCCAGCGGGGGATTTCAAAATGAAAGTTTACACAGTAGTATGTACATCGCAGAGGATTTATAACTGCTGATCGCATTGGGTCTCAGAAGTGAGACCCGGTGCGATCAATCCCTTATCCCCTGTACTACCACCCCCAAAATGGAACTGACTGTTCCATGATGTGGGTAGTAGTACAAACACTAATGTAGCCTCCCCAGCTGCCGGCAGACTCCCGCAGCTGGGGGAACTACTACTCCCATCATGGAAATGAGTCTATTCCATGCAGGGCTGGTTTTAGGCTTAGCGTGGCCCTAGGCAAAATCAAAAGTGGGGCCCCAAAAGTTGTACTAGTGCACTAACCAGATTTGAAAATTTTTGTCCCATCAAAACAAAAATGGTACCAATAAAAACTACAAATCACAGCGCAAAAAATGACCCTCATACATCCCTATATACAGAAAAATAAGAGTTATAGGGATCAGAATAGTACAATTTTATATTTTTGTATAGTTCCCCCCACATTAGGTAAAGAGTATAGTTCCCCCACATTAGGTTGGCAGTATAGTTCCCCCACATTAGGTGCAGTATAGTTCCCCCACATTAGGTGCAGTATAGTCCCCCACATTAGGTGCCGTACAGTTCCCCCACATTAGGTGTCGTACAGTTCCCCCATATTAGGTGCAGTATAGTTCCCCACATTAGGTGCAGTACAGTTCCCCCACATTGGGTGCAGTATAGTTCCCCCATATTAGGTGCAGTATAGTCCCCCACATTAGGTACAGTATACAGTAGTCCCCCACAATAGGTGCAGTATAGTTCTCCACATTTGGTGTAGTACAGTTCTCCACATTAGGTGCAGTATAGTTCTCCACATTAGGTGCAGTATAGTTCCCCACATTAGGTGCAGTATAGTTCCCCACATTAGGTGCAGTATAGTCCCCCCACATTAGGTGCAGTATAGTTCCCCACATTAGGTGCAGTATAGTTCCCCACATTAGGTGCAGTATAGTCCACCACATTAGGTGCAGTATACAGTAGTCCCCCCACATTAGGTGCAGTATACAGTAGTCCCCCCACATTAGGTGCAGTATACAGTAGTTCCCCACATTAGGGGCAGTAGACAGTAGTTCCCCACATTAGGTGCAGTATACAGTAGTTCCCCACATTATGTGCAGAAAACAGTAGTCCCCCCCACATTAGGTGCAGTATACAGTAGTCCCCCCACATTAGGTGCAGTATACAGTAGTTCCCCCACATTGGGTGCAGTATACAGTAGTCCCCCCACATTAGGGGCAGTAGACAGTAGTTCCCCCACATTAGGGGCAGTAGACAGTAGTTCCCCCACATTAGGGGCAGTACACAGTAGTTCCCCCACATTAGGTGCAGTACACAGTAGTTCCCCCACATTAGGTGCAGTATACAGTAGTTCCCCCACATTAGGTGCAGTATACAGTAGTTCCCCCACATTAGGTGCAGTAGACAGTAGTTCCCCCACATTAGGTGCAGTTTACAGTAGTTCCCCCACATTAGGTGCAGTATACAGTAGTTCCCCCACATTAGGTGCAGTATACAGTAGTTCCCCCACATTAGGTGCAGTATACAGTAGTTCCCCCACATTAGGTGCAGTATAATTCCCCACATTAGGTGCAGTATACAGTAGTTCGCCCACATTAGGTGCAGTATACAGTAGTTCCCCCACATTAGGTGCAGTGTAGTTCCCACACATTAGGTGCAGTTTAATTCCCCACATTAGGTGCAGTATAGTTCCCCACATTAGGTGCAGTATGTTCCCCCACAGACATACAGCCTTCAGCCATATACAGTGTATGGCTGGAGGCTGTATGCCTGTTTACTGCCCCACTTGAGTATTCCGACCACCGCTCCGTGGTCACGATCTACTGCTATGACCTATGGGCCATAGCAGTAGATCCCGGGAGCGGCGGTTGGAACACTGAAGATGACCGCAGGTCACTTACCATACCCGCGAGTCCTCCTCACTGCTCCGCTCCACTGTACTGTTGCTATGGGCGCACGCACGGGACATGAGTGATGTCCCTGAGTGCGCTTGCTCCCAGCAGCCCCAGCGTTTTAAAAGTTAACGCGGGGCCGCTGTGAGGTAAACGGGGCATCCTTGTGTCCTGAAAATATTTTTCGGGACACACGGATGTACCGAATGTGACGGGGGCCCCCTGCGGGCACGGGGCCCAGAAATGGTTTTAAAGTGGCCGCGGCCGGGCTGCTAATCTTTAACAAGAAGCCAACGCTGCAGCCACTTTAAAACAGCCGGCAGGGGACCCCCTGGGGGATGGGGGCCCCAGGCAATTGCCTGGTTTGCCCCACCCTAAGGCCGGCCCTGGTTCCATGATGGGAGTAGTAGTAGTCCCTCAGCACTGCAGGAGTCTGCTGTCACCTCTTCTGAGCATGCTCAGAAGTAATAACGGATATTATAAACCAGGTGCAAACGGATGACATTAAAGGCTCATCCGTTTGCCATAGACTTCAATGTTAAAATTTTAACGGCTGTTATTCGACCTTTATTTTTGATGGAAGAAAAATTTGTGTATGTGACATTTTTCCTTCCATCACAAATAACGTCCGTTATTCATAATGGGTGATAACGGATATTCAAAAAATCCCATAGACATGAATGGGATTTTGTAATGGCCGTTTAATGGCCCTTTTTAAGTGTTCTAATGGCAGTTTATAGCGGATCTTTTAACGGAGCAAAAGTATAGTGTGAAAGCAGCCTAAGTTATACATCATTTTAATCTGGTTCCCCTGCACTATAACCATGTGTATTGGGTTTAGTGCGGGTGAACCGGCTGTCAGGTTCACATTTGTGATAAAATCTGCAGCATCAAATCGGCAGCATATACAGTATGTGTGATTATACAAAAGAGCATGTTCAATGATTTCATGATATTCCAATAAATGTGCCGAATAGAATGTATTATATGTAATGTTTTTTATGTTTAGTTTACTATAAAGTTTTAACAGGTCATATAATTATTTTCTGAAAAGTGTCATATAACTCCAAAAACTTACAGTAAACCCAGGCTTCTGACCTGTTTTTCATGTCATTTTAATGATAGCAGATATTTGCTGGTTAATTGCATTGGATTTTCACAGGGTTACAGTATTACGTGCGGCTTCTTGACATTTCTACTTGATTAGCATTTTTAACAGATAAGGGACCTCGCTGGAAGCCAATAAGAATCTAACAAGTGCTTCTATCCCTTCTACACTATCTAATTAGACATGTGATATAAGCCTGTAAATGCTCATTGCCTAAAATATTATACATACAATGTACAATTACGAAAAATAATAAAATAGCAACAAAGTATCGGGGTGTAAATATATCAATAAGACATGCAGTATGTCTAAAGTGCATCCCCGGTACAAAGGGGCTTCATATATGGCCTCCAAAAATTGTTAGACAAAACACCAAGAGAACGGAGTCATTTAAATAGAATTAAAACATGATTGCTTTTATTAGTTCCATAAAAACATAGAAAAGGGGAAGGAACAAACTAACTGTGGGAGGTTAGACAAAAAGGGGCGACACTACCTGCTCATGTGCATAATACTATAGTACAATGAAGGTGCATGGTGCATTGGATAAAGTGCATACATCAAAGGGTCAGGAAAAGACCTCTATAAAGTGCACATAGTTAAAAATACAGACATGCATACCACTCGTAAGATGTGATTGATAATACCAGCAGCAGAGCAATGTGTAACAATAATAAAAAATTACCATAATTTAGCTTTTATTCTGCATTCACCTAAGTATGGATTGTTATATGTGCAGCGAGAATATAAAGCATCATTTATGGGAGTGTGTCAATTTCTAAATAACAATTTTTGTTCCTATTTGCTGTGAAGAAGAGTTACACAGACCCAATTAGCTTGAGCCTGCACAAATGCTTTTTGAATCAATGTCCTGTAATGTTTTTATGGATTTGAAATATAGCAACATTTTTGTACCTAAAATGCTGGAATTCACATTTGACTCCCTTGGATGCCCTACTTACTACGTATCTCTTACTATATGATATACCTAAGGAACAGGTTTGTATATTCCAATTGTAGCTAATTTTCAGCTCCAATGTACGTCAGTGCATATATATATGACAGTATAGTGGCACTGTGTTGGGTGTATTTCTATGGGCACTACTGTGTTAGTATATATTCACTTGGTACTGCCATTACAGATGGCAGAACCTAATGGATAGTTCTGTGTGATTAGCACATTTGTATGGGAACACTGTGTGGAATGTTATACTCTCTGGTTAATGCAGCGTGAAATACCTGCAAAACAGTAGCTATTCTATATGGGTATTATCTGGCCCTAGTGTGGCGGCGCTGCAATGTAAGACCTGGTTTGAAATAAACTGGATCACAATTTATGCTTATAGTATATGGTGGTGGCACAAAAAACATTGGACTATTGTCTCAAACAAAGAAGTCCCATGCCTTGAAGTACAGAAAAACGTATCCCCTATCCACAGGTTAGGGAATAAGTTTTAGATTGCAGGGGATCAGACCGCTGTGGCCCCCCCGTGATCTCCTGTTCTCCTGTACAGAGGCCCGGCTCTCCCCCAGAGGAGCATCACGACCCCCACCTGCAGCAGGGGCCGCCACGCCCCCTCTATATATCTCTATGGGGAGTTCGGCTATCTTCAGGTCTCCAATAGAGATATATGGAGGGGGCGTGGCGGCCCCCGCTTCGGGCGTGGGTTGTGACATGCCACTCTGGGGGAGAGCCGGGGCTCCATACAGGAGATTGTGGGGGCCACAGCAGTCAGACCCCCAGCAATCTAAAACATATCCCCTATCCTGTGGATAGGGGATAAGTTTTTCTGTACTTCAAGGCATGAGACTTCTGCTTTAAGTAAAAGTGGCTTAAAAGGGTTATCCAACATAAGGTGACGTTAGCAATTAAGTGTCATACAGTTATGGACATGCTTACCAAGGAACTGTGCTTGGGTTGGTGGTAAATGGCCATGTCCTGTGTCCCCCATCATGCCGCTGGCTTGTTTTTGGGAACTGGCTACTTCATGTTTTCATGGTCTTTCTCAGACCTTAATCCCCAGAATCCTTTGTTTTAAGGTGGGAGGTGACTTATTTCCCTCCCACACATTGGTCGTCCCACCCATAGAATCACAGCACAACCGGACACACAAGCTGTTGATCTGCATGATGATGAATGCACACACATGTGTGCTGGTATTGTCATCGGGGGGCTGGCTTCACACACAACAACAAAGCAGCTGTCACGCCGAGCGCTCCGGGTCCCGCTTCTTCCCCGGAGCGCTCGTGGCGTACCTCTGTATGCAGCGCTCCGGTCAGCACCGCTGACCGCGAGCGCTGCTTCCATGTCACCGGAGGGGATGTCATCCGAGGCACGGGACGTGCCCGCTCTCGGATCGCGTCCCGTGTCTCTCATCTGCCCCGTCCTCCTGCTCAGTCCCGGCGCGCGCGGCCCCGCTCTCTAGGGCGCGTGCACGCCGGGTCTCTCAGATTTAAAGGGCCAGTGCACCATTAATTGGTGCCTGGCCCAATTAGTTCCAAGCACTCCCTACACTATATAAACCCACTTCCCCTTCCTGTCCCTGTCGGATCTTGTTGCCTTGTGCCCTGAGAAAGGGTTTCTGTGTGTTCCATTGCCTGTGTATCCAGACCCTTGCCGTTGCCCCTGACTACGAACCGTTGCTGCCTGCCCAGACCTTCTGCTACGTCCGACCTTGCTCTTGCCTTGTCCTTGTGTACCGCGCCTGTCTCAGCTGTCAGTGAGGTTGAGTCGCTATCGGGTGGAACGACCAGGGGGTTACCTGCCACTGCAAGTCCATCCCGCTTTGCGGCGGGCTTTGGTGAAAACCAGTAACCCCTTAGATTTCGTTCCCCTTGTACGGCCCACGTCATCACCTCACTGACACAGAGGATCCACCACCCGTGTCCTCCCCGCTTACCAGCCCGGATCCTTACAGTAGATCCGGCCATGGATCCCGCTAAGGTCCTGCTGTCCAATGTCGCTGACCTAACCTACGTGGTCGCCCAGAAATCACAGCAGATCGAGCTACAAGGACAGCAGTTGACTCAGTTGACCGCTATGCCGCAACAACAGCAACCATCTCATCCACCAGCTCCTGCATCTCCTCCGCAGCAAGTGGCTGCTCCCAGATTCCGCCTGTCTCTACCAGACAAGTTTGATGGGAACTCTAAACAGTGCCGTGGATTCCTGTCCCAGTGTTCCCTACACATGGAGATGATGTCTGACCAATTTCCTACAGAACGGTCTAAGGTGGCGTTCGTGGTCAGCCTGCTGTCTGGAAAGGCCTTGTCATGGGCCACACCGCTTTGGGACCGCAACGATCCTGCCACTGCTACATTCCAGTCCTTCTTCTCAGAAGTACGTAGTGTATTTGAGGAGCCAGCCCGGGCTTCCTCAGCCGAGACTGCTTTGCTGAATCTTGTCCAAGGGAGTTCGTCAGTGGGCGAATACGCCATCCAGTTCCGCACCCTTGCCTCTGAGCTATCCTGGAATAATGAGGCCCTCTGCGTGACCTTCAAGAAAGGCTTATCCAGTCACATCAAAGATGTCCTGGCCGCACGAGAAATTCCTGCTAATCTTTCTGAACTCATCCATTTGGCCACCCGCATCGACATGCATGCGTTTCACGGAAAGACGCCAGGAGCTTCGTCAGGAAAAGGATCTTGTTCACACCAGGCGGTTTCCCTCCCAGGCTCCTCTCTTTCAACGTCCTTTGCAATCTGTTCCTGTGCCTCCTGCCGAGGAGGCTATGCAAGTGGATCGGTCTCGCCTGACTCAACAAGAGAGGACTCGCCGTAGGAATGAAAACCTGTGCCTATATTGTGCAAGCACCGAACATTTCCTAAAAGACTGTCCTATCTGTCCTCCGCGTCTGAGATTGACTCTACCTCTCCACGATTGACTTTACCTGTGCGGATTGCTATACCTGCTAATGCTACTTCCTTCTCTGTTGTGGCCTTCTTGGACTCGGGTTCAGCAGGAAGTTTCATTGAAGCCTCCCTAGTCAACAGATTCAACATTTCAGTTACCCGTCTTGTCAAGCCGCTCTTCATTTCATCCGTCAATGAAGAGAGACTGGTCTGCACCGTGCGTTACCGCACTCAACCGCTACTCATGAGTGTTGGAGTTCACCATCATGAACATATTGCATTTTTTGTGCTACCCAACTGCACTTCTGAAATTCTTCTGGGCTTGCCCTGGCTCCAACGTCAATCGCCTAGCCTCGACTGGGTCACCAGGGACATTAAGAGCTGGGGATCTTCTTGCCACAAGCGATGTCTCCACCCAGTTTCTTCCTGCCAAGTCTCCATGGCTACTCCATTGCCAGGTCTTCCTATCAGGACTTTTCGGACGTCTTTTGCAAAAAGCAGGCAGAGGTCTTACCACCACATAGACCCTATGACTGCCCTATCGACCTGCTCCCTGGTACCACACCGCCGTGGTAGGATTTACCCACTTCCTGCCCCGGAAACACAAGCTATGTCTGAGTACATACAAGAAAACCTCAAAAGAGGTTTTATCCGGAAATCTTCTCCAGCTGGAGCTGGATTTTTCTTTGTCGCTAAAAAAGATGGATCTCTCCGCCCTTGTATTGATTACCGCGGTCTCAATAAAATTACTGTAAAAAATCGCTATCCTCTGCCTCTCATCTCCGAACTCATCGACCGACTGCGAGGTGCCAAGATTTTCACCAAACTTGATCTAAGGGGCACATATAACCTCATCTGTATTCGAGCAGGCGACGAATGGAAAACCACCTTCAATACCAGAGATGGTCACTTTGAATACCTAGTCATGCCCTTTGGTCTATGCAACGCCCCAGCAGTCTTTCAGGACTTTGTTAATGAGATTTTTCGGGACATGCTGTACTCCTGTGTGGTAGTCTACCTTTACGACATCCTCATTTTTTCCTCCAACCTAGAGGAACATCCCCTTCATGTTCGTCAAGTGCTCCAGCGACTACGCCAAAATCAACTTTACGCCAAAATTGAGAAGTGTCTATTCGAACGCAGCAGTCTTCCCTTCCTGGGATACATAGTGTCCGGACAAGGTCTTCAAATGGACCCTGATAAACTTTCTGCGGTAATGGATTGGCCTCGTCCCACTGGCCTGTGAGCAATCCAAAGATTTCTCGGATTTTCAAATTATTATCGTCAATTCATTCCCCACTTCTCCACCATCGTTGCTCCTATTGTAGCATTGACTAAGAAAAATGCTAATCCAAAATCCTGGCCGCCACAGGCGGAGGAAGCCTTTAACCACCTCAAAGCCGCCTTCTCCTCTGCTCCAGTCTTGTCCACACCAGATCCTCAGAAGCCCTTCTTCCTCGAGGTTGACGCCTCCTCTGTTGGAGCCGGCGCTGTTCTCCTACAAAAATCTGGTAAAGGAAAAAATTTTACTTGCGGATTTTTCTCCAAAACCTTTTCCCCTCCAGAAAAAAATTATTCCATTGGAGACCGTGAACTATTGGCGATTAAGTTGGCCCTTGAGGAGTGGAGACATTTTCTGGAAGGATCCCTGCACAATCTATACAGATCACAAAAATCTGTCTTATCTCCAATCCGCCCAGCGGCTAAATCCTCGCCAGGCTAGGTGGTCGTTGTTTTTTGTCCGTTTCAACTTTCAAATCCATTTTCGTCCCGCAGACAAGAATGTCAGAGCTGATGCTCTATCTCATACCACCGATGCCTCTGAAGCCGAGACCCTCCCTCAGCACATCATCCCCCCTGAGTGTCTGATCTCTTCTGCTCCTGCTTCTCTGGTTCCTATCCATCCAGGAAAAACTTATGTTCCTCCCCGACTTCGCCTCCGGATAATCAAATGGGGCCATCTCTCCCTTCTGGCTGGTCAAGCTGGAATCAAAAAGACTTTACAGTAGATTGCCAGACACTATTGGTGGTCCTCCTTGGAAAAGGATGTGACCGATTTCGTACGAGCCTGTACAGTGTGTGCACGTGACAAGACCCCTCGTTAGAAGCCTTCAGGTCTTCTCCATCCGCTGCCGGTGCCTGAACAGCCTTGGTCCCACATAGCCATGGACTTCATCACTGATCTTCCTGTATCCCATGGCAACACTGTTATCTGGGTGGTCGTTGATCATTTTTCCAAAATGGCTCACTTTATTCCACTTCCAGGCCTTCCTTCTGCGCCACAGTTGGCGAAGCAATTTTTTCTGCAGATTTTTCGTCTTCACGGGCTTCCCACGCATATCGTCTTGGATAGAGGCGTTCAATTTGTGTCAAAATTTTGGAGAGTTCTCTGTAATCAATTAAAGATCAAATTAAATTTCTCGTCCTCCTATCACCCCCAATCTAATGGACAAGTGGAAACAGTGAACCAGATTCTTGGTGACTACTTGCGACATTTTGTCTCCTCCTGCCAAGATGATTGGGTCGACCTTCTGCCCTGGGCTGAATTCTTGTACAATTTCAAAAATTCTGAGTCTTCCGCCAAATCTCCATTTTTTGTGGTGTACGGCCGTCACCCTCTGCCCCCCCCCTCCCCATTCCCACTTCTTCTGGAGTTCCTTCCGTGGATGAAGTAACCCGGGACTTCTCCGATATCTGGAAGGAGACTCAGAAGTCGCTTCTAATGGCCTTGTCTCGTATGTAGAGGCATGCTGATAAAAAGAGAAGAACTCCTCCTGTCTTTCGCCCTGGGGACAAAGTGTGGCTCTCTGCCAAATACATACGGTTTTGTGTCCCTAGCTACAAGTTTGGTCCTCGCTACCTCGGCCCTTTTAAAATCAAGAATCAAATCAATTCTGTCTCTTACAAGCTTCATCTTCCCTCTTCTCTTCGCATTCCTAACTCTTTCCATGTGTCTCTTCTCAAACCTCTTGTACTTAACCGCTTTTCTCCCAAGGACACTGTTCCTGCTCCCATTTCTGGCTTCTCTGATGTCTTCTCCGTTAAAGAAATCCTCGCCTCCAAGATCGTCCGAGGTAAAAAAAAATTTTTTGGTAGATTGGGAAAATTGTGGCCCTGAGGAGAGATCATGGGAACCCGAGGCCAATATTTTAGACAAAGATCTCATCCACAGATTCCTCAGTTCGAAAAAGAGGGGGAGACCCAAGGAGGGGGGGTACTGTCACGCCGCGTGCCTCTGTATGCAGCGCTCCGGTCAGCACCGCTGACCGCGAGCGCTGGTTCCATGTCACCGGAGGGGACGCGATCCGAGGCACGGGACGTGCCCGCTCTCGGATCGCGTCCCGTGTCTCTCACCTACCCCGTCCTCCTGCTCAGTCCCGGCGCGCGCGCGCCGGGTCTCTCAGATTTAAAGGGCAAGTGCACCATTAATTGGTGCCTGGCCCAATTAGTTCCAAGCACTCCCTACACTATATAAACCCACTTCCCCTTCCTGTCCCTGCTGGATCTTGTTGCCTTGTGCCCTGAGAAAGGGTTTCTGTGTGTTCCATTGCCTGTGTATCCAGACCCTTGCCGTTGCCCCTGACTACAAACCGTTGCTGCCTGCCCAGACCTTCTGCTACGTCCGACCTTGCTCTTGCCTTGTCCTTGTGTACCGCGCCTGTCTCAGCTGTCAGTGAGGTTGAGTCACTATCGGGTGGGGGTTGAGTCACTACGACCTGGGGGTTACCTGCCGCTGCAAGTCCATCCCGCTTTGCGGTGGGCTCTGGTGAAAACCAGTAACCCCTTAGATTCCGTTCCCCTGGTACGGCCCACGTCATCACCTCACTGACACAGAGGATCCACCACTCGTGTCCTCCCCGCTTGCCAGCCCGGATCCTGACAGCAGCCAAGCCCTCTTTCAGAACCTGACTTGTGATGTATTGTCTCACGCCGCACAGAAAACTTGGAAAGGTCCAAGACAAAGAAATTTGATACCAGCCACCAAAAACAGGTAAGTTAAGTATATTAGTAACTAGACTAACTTTGCTGCCCCTGTCTTACATTCAAAGAACCAAAAATCCCAGAATACCCCTTTTACATACACAAGCCTTTCTATGCACCAAACTAAGAAATCTACACCAGTGCTGAGGTGGAATAGAATTCTGACATAATATATCCATTTTCAACCCCCAAAACATAAGAGGAGACGCAGGAGGCACAGATCGGGCCGAAAACACAAGAACCATTTACAAAAGAACGCACAAATACCAACAGAAGTACAAACAGTGAGCCTTTCTGTCATTAATCTATCGGCACAGATTTTGACCCAGGCCCAAATTGAGGTTCTTGAGAAAGGGTTAACTTTTGTGCCGTCCTGCAATTTCGATTTATACAATACCCTATTGGATGTCAACAAATTTGTACGACTACTTACCGTCAAAAGACATTTTTTTGAAGTATGTGAAACTGATAACTTTTTGGATAGTATGGATCCTATTAATACTCTGGGCCACAATAGCTTACCACTTCACAGCGATTTCACAGAACAAATGAATACACAAATCCTTGTGGATTTACAATATGAAACTACTGAGCATACTGATGTTGTGGAAAATACATTTAAAACATTTACAGCAAAAAATCCAAATTTTTACCCAATTCAATCCAGATCGGAAGGTATGGATATTTTTCAAACTAGGGTCGAAGAGGACTTGAAAAAATTGTACCATCAAACTACATCCATACCTCACCACAATTTAACTTTTTCTCAGCGACAGGCTTTGCGTGATCTATCTAATAACAAAACACTGATCATCCGACAATCAGACAAGGGAGGTTCAGTGGCTGTAATGGATGCGTTACTCTACAAAAAATTGATACTAGAAATGTTGAATGACACACAAACCTATCGACTCCTCACCAGTGATCCAACCAGTATTGTAAAGAATAAATTATCTCATCTTCTCGAAGAAGGCGTTACACTATCCATCATAACGAAAAGACAAGCAGAATATCTTCTACCAGATTTCTCGAAATGCCCAGTATTCCATGCTCTTCCGAAACTACATAAAGATAAATTCCCCCCTCCTTTGAGGCCCATAGTAGCGGGCATAGACTCATTGCTTGAAAGGTTGAGTGCATGGATGGATGGCCTTCTGCAACCGCTAGTATCTCGAACCACAGGATTCATCAGAGACACTAAAACATTGTTGCAAGCTATGAAGATGCGCAAATGGAACAATGGGGACAGTTGGATGTCATGTGACATAACTGCTCTTTACACATGTATTCCGCATGATAAAGCAATAATAGCTATTTCATACCATCTGAAGAAATACAGCACATACAGCATAGTGTTGCAGCAATATATATTAGATGTCCTAAATTTTTTATTACATCACAATTTTTTCTGCTTTGATTCCATATATTATCTACAAGTAACTGGTTGCCCTATGGGCTCGAAATTCTCCCCCTCCTTAGCCAATCTGTATATGGCATATTGGGAGGAGGTCGTCCTGCTCTCCCCTGCCAACCCATTCTTCCATCTTGTGGGTTGGTATGGGAGATACATTGACGACCTCCTCCTGATTTGGAGAGGTACTCAGTCACAAGGAGTTGACTTTTCTAATTTTCTCAATGACAACGATTTATCCCTCACCTTTACTTGTAACATTTCATCTGACCAGATTGATTTTTTGGATATTACTCTAACAGGAGATCATGATTCTCAGAGTATACACACTAAGATGTTCCGTAAATCATGTGCTGGTAATAGTCTCCTCCATTCATCTAGTTGCCACCCAGAGCATGTTACTCGTAATCTGCCCATAGGAGAATTCGTTAGGGCCAGACGCGCCTCATCGGATCACCTTACTTACACTAATACCTGTTTTGACATTAAAAAACGTCTTCGAGTCAGAGGTTATAAACCACAAATTATTAATAGGGCCGAAAATATAGTCAATTCTAAACCTGCTGACCATTATTTACAGGATAAACAGAATGTCACATCCAATACACAGGTTCTACCTACATTTACCACATCATTTTCTGAACAATTTCACCAGATTAAGCAAATAATTTATAAGCATTTACCAGTTCTTCACTATGACAAAATTATGTCTAACATTATTCAAGATGGCATCCGAGTAATACCCCGCAGGGCACGATCTCTTTACAATATCTTGTCCCCTAGTGAATTTAGCTCCTCACCTAAACAGGACACTTGGCTGACTTGTAAAGGAAGCTATAAATGCAGCCATTCTAGGTGTTCTATATGTCAGTATATGACTAACCAAACCACATTTCATTCATGCACTACTGGGCAGACACATAATATAAAAAGCTTTATTAACTGTCAAACGCATCATGTAGTTTATAGTATTACCTGTATACCATGCAATCTACAATACGTGGGTTGCACGAGCAGAAAACTCAAGGTTAGAATTCAAGAACATCTTCATATACCAGACAGTAACAAGATCACAAACAGATCCATGTCAGGTTTCACTAAACACATCATTGATAAACATGCAGGTACTATTCCACAAATCACTGTGACAGGCTTAGAGAGGGTACGCCCACCATCACGGGGGGGTGACTGGAGTAGGGCTGTGTTCAGACGGGAAGCGTATTGGATTTTAGTTTTGGATACTCGCTTCCCACATGGACTCAATTTCAGACATGACCTGAGTTACATATATTAGAGGTCACTAAGTATACATACGTTTTCTATGTACTATGTTTCTCTAGTTCATATTATCTGTGCAGCCATATCCATGTCTTGTTTTCCCTCTTGCCGGGTGCTCACCTGATTTTAGAGGGTGACGTCACCTTTGAATAGTATATAAGGTATATCTGCTGTCTGTAGCATTGACCATGATTAAGACTTGTTAACAAGTCGAAACGCGTTGGTGCGTTTCGTTTGTGCTTTTACTCCATTCCCCCTTTCTATTTTTGGATTTTAATATGATTCATTAAAGCCTATTTTTTACCCAGTCCTGGGAGCCGGATTTTCCTCTTTTTCTGCTTCATATTTTATCATAAACCTGCCAGCCTATGGGAGATCTTGCCTTTACCAGCTAAGCCCCCTTTTCTTTTTAGTAAAAGTGTTGTTCCCAGAAGTGAAGCTTGCACTAAGGTTTTCGTCTTCTGTATCCTAGAAAACTGTTGTTAATTTTTAGTTAGGACACAATGCCCAATTTACAACTGTGATTTCTAGGTTCGATTTTAGTGTGAATTTAGTTTAGTTATTTATTATACATTGTGCCCCAGTTTGATAAATACATTGCACATACGCAAACTATAAACCATTCTTATCTGTTTTAAGAACAGCAGAACATACGCACACAATGATACATTCACAACTATATCTGCGTTTAGAATGTGTATACATTTTTTTTCCACAAAAAGGTTATATTTAACCCCTAAGAAATATTCTGGGTTTACAGATTTACTGCACTCAAAGAGCGGTATTTTTTCCTGCTGATATAGCTGGGGTTTTTTTGGTAGGAAGATTCCTAGCTTTTATTGCCACTGATGTAAAGGAGACATAGACATAAACATGGGGAAGAGTCCATCAAGTTCAACCTATAACCCTACTGTGTTGACCCAGAGGAAGGCAAAAACGCTTTATAAGGCTGTTGCCATTTGCCCCAAACCAAAGGAAAAAATTCCTTTTCAACTTCAAATATGGCAATCAGAATAAAACCATCGATCAACGATCTGTCCCTTTAAAGGGGTAGTCCGATGGAAAATTTTTCTTTATTAAATCAACTGGTGCCAGAAAGTTAAACAGATTTGTAAATTACTTCTATTAAAAAATCTTAATCCTTCCAGTACTTACTAGCTGCTGAATACTAAAAAGGAAATTATTTTCTTTTTGGAACACAGAGCTCTCTGCTGACATCATGACCAAAGTGCTCTCTGCTGACACCTCTGTCCATTTTCAGAATTGTCCAGAAAGGAGAAAATCCCCATAGAAAACATATGCTGCTCTGGACAGTTCTTAAAATGGACAGAGATGTCAGTAGAGAGCACTGTGGTCATGATGTCAGCAGAGAGCACTGTGCTCCAAAAAGAAAATAATTTCCTCTGTAGTATTCAGCAGCTAAGTACTGGAAGGATTAAGATTTCTTAATAGAAGTAATTTACAAATCTGTTTAACTTTCTGGCACCAGTTGATTTAAAAATAATAATAATAAAGTTTTCCACTGGAGTACCCCTTTAAATCCTGTATTCATATTTTTTTTTTCTTCAGAAATTGCTATTTATTTTTTTAAAGGAACCTGTTAATTTGAATAAGCAGTCTGATTTCCCATCAGCATGTTATAGAGAAGAATGCAGGAGTAGAAAGAGTGGAACTAGTAAAGTATTGATCAAAATAAATTCTGGCAATACTTATACTGGCATCAACACAGGTTTCACTAAGTAATATCAAGGATGTTTGTTTTCAGAAATGTCATTTAATCCTTTAGAATGTGAACTGAGTTATAAACACTGAATACATTTCTAAGCTCCACTATTTAGTTTCATGACAAAACTGGCCAACTATGGCTGTGTATGAGCCAAAAATAAAGATTACACTCGGAGAGGTGTCAAATGCTTAGTGGCTCCAGCCAGACAGATCACATTAATGGAAAAAAGAAAGGTCAATGGCTCAGAAAAATATTTTCCTAGCACAAATAAGCTTTATTAAAACAACACTTCATTCCCATACAAAAGGGATACACATGATTGCAAACACTTTTACACTAACCTTTTTGTTTCTCTCTGAATGCTTTCTTTCTAGAACAAGAGGTGTATTTTACGATGACATGATTTCTTACTAAGCCATGAGTAAATCTGAATGTCAGCTCAAATAATGACCGCAGTATTTGGAAGTCAGTGCCTCCCTACGGAGATAATAGTACAATTGTGCCATTTAGTCACTATTTTGTATATTTCATTTAAAAGGTCACAGTAGCCACAAGAACGGACTGCTGCATTACCTCATAGGAACACTCTGACATAAAGTTTGTGTTCTCTAATTAACCTTCTTTTAGACTTCTTTTGTGAACTTGAAATTTCTTTTGTGCAGATCTATCATATCTATCGGAGACAAAAACTCATTTGCACCCAGTAACACAGCTCAGCTTTCTTTTTACCAGAGTACTTTGAGAAATGAAAGCTGAGCTGTGATTAGTTATTTTGAGCAAATAAGGCTGGGTTCACATATGTCCGGCATCCGGCAGAGGTGCACTCAGCCTAGATCTTGATGCAACTTATGACAAATTGTAATCAGTTGTATGGCATCCGGTGTCCACTGTTTCTGCACAGCGGACAGGGGAATGCAGCAAGCTACATTCCCCTGTCTGGTGCCCTCCAGCGTGTTCAACCATCCGGCATCTAAATTGAGACGCTGAATGATTGTGAACTGTCCTATTCAAATTAATGGGATCAGTTCTAGTATCAGTTTCCCTCTGGTGTATGCCAGAGGGAAACTGTGCCGAATGCCTGATATATGTGAACCCAGCCTAAGACAGTTTTTGTCTCAGACATTTTTGATAAATCTGCCTCACTGTTTTTAGGCAGCATATTCTATATTAAAGGGGCAAAAGAAAGCATTGGGGAAAAGAAAGCGGAGTGTGATAAAATGTGAGGTTTTTTTTCTCTACTCCAACAAATTTAATTCATTTTCTTATGCTTCAAGCAAACCAAAACTACATATAAAGATAAATGAGAGAGGGAGTCAGCTTCTCCTATACCAACCACCTGGCAATCTCCACAGATAAGTAGAAAAGAAGGCAGGAGCCAGCGCTGGATCTTCAGGTTTATTCTAGGTAAAAGCAGGGAACAGGATTTACACACATACCGGCACACCGGGAAGAGAGTGACGCATTTCAGGCCACGCGACCCTTCGTCAGACTAAGGGGTTCCACACTCCCATTCCCATTCCACTAGAGGAATTCCGTAAGCAGCAATTAAGAAGTATGAATGGGAGTGCGAAATCCCATAGAAGTCTATGGGCTTTAATTTGAGGCAGAATTCCGCAAGCGGAAATTCTGCTGTGTGAATAGACCCTACCTGGGTAGACTACATGTAGAACAGGTAGACAGTACTATGATGCACGTAGCACATGACACAAATACTACACTATACTACACAAACAGTACAGGATATGTAGCTAGATGTGTTCTATCGCAGAAAGGTGTTGTTAAAACATGCATGTACTTCAGTTATATAGCATTCACTTATTGGTTCTACTTGTTCACTGTAGCCAGCCGCAGATGTTTTACCAATAAAATATTCATGCTGATGACTGGTAAGTTGATATGGTTTTGTGCATTGCTCTTGTAAATACTTGCATTCTATTACGATTAACAGGAATCATCCTGCTATTCTGCCTTCTACTGTTTAGCAGTTTGTTTGGGGTAGAATTGCTATATATATATATATATATATATATATATATATATATATATATGTTGTCCCACAGCTAGAGATGTGCAAAAAGCTCCATCACAAAATGGATTTGTATCATAATTCTCAAAATGTTCTCAAATCGCAACATTTTGAGTTTCATTTCACATTAACCCCTTAAGGACTGAGGGTTTTTCGGTTTTTGCACTTTAGCTTTTTTCCTCCTCACCTTTTAAAAGCCATAACCCTTTTAATTTTGCACCTAAAAATCCATTTGATGGCTTATTTTTTGCACCACTAATTCTACTTTGCAGTGACATCAGTCATTTTACCCAAAAATCTACAGCGAAAAAGGAAGAAAAAATCATTGTGCGACAAAATTGAAGAAGAAACGCCATTTTGTAACTTTTGGGGGCTTCCGTTTCTATGCAGTACATTTTTCAGTAAAAATGACACCTGATTTTTATTCTGTAGGTCCATACGATTAAAATGATACTCTACTTATATAGGTTGGATTTTGTCGTACTTCTGGAAAAAATCATAACTACATGCACGGAAATGTATACGTTTAAAATTGTCATCTTCTGACCCCTATAACTTTTTTATTTTTCTGCGTATAGGGGGATATGAGGGCTCATTTTTTGCGCTGTGATCTGATGTTATTAGCGATACCATTTCTGTATTGATTGGACTTTTTGATTGCTTTTTATTCATTTTTTCATGATATAAAAAGCGGCCAAAAATACGTTATTTTGGAATTTAGAATTTTTTTGCGCGTACGCCATTGACCGTGCGGTTTAATTAATGATATATGTTTATAGTTCTGACATTTACGCATGCGGCCATACCACATATGTTTATATTTACTTTTATTTAGATGGTGGTTTTTTATGGGAAAAGGGGGGTGATTAGAACTTTTATTAAGGAAAGGGTTAAATCACATTTATTAACTTTTTTTTTACACTTTTTTTTGCAGTGTTATAGCTCCCAAAGGGACATATAACACTGCACACACTGATTGCCAGCACTCTTCACTGCAAAGCCATAGCTTTGCAGTGATCAGTGTTATTGGCGGTCGATTGCTCAAGCTTGCATCTCAGGCTTGGAGCAATCAATCGCCGAAGGGACACGCCGGAGGCAGGTAAGAGGACCTCCGCTCGTGTCCCAGCTGATCGGGACACCGCATTTTCACTGCGGTGGTCCTGATCAGTCCCTATGAGCAGCCGGGCAGCTTTCACTTTCGTTTTAGATGCAGCGTTCAACTTTGAACGCCGCGTCTAAAGGGTTTAAAGCACGCGGCACCGCGATCGCTGCTGCGCGCTATTAGCCCTTGGTCCCGGCTTCAGATACATGCCCGGACCGACCCGATATGACGCGTGGTCAGCATGTGACCCCGCGTTATATCGCAGGAGCCGGTCAAGGATGTAAATATACGTCATCGGGCGTTAAGGGGTTAAAACATTCAACATGGCAACCAAAACTCATATACATTGTTGTAACTTATGGTGTTGAAATATGGCATAGCGCCTACTGTAGGTCACTGGCACAAAATAGGAGCAGAATGAGGAATGGAAGTCCCTTGTAATGTGGATATGGGAGAGAGGTGTTAAACAGGGTTGGTGAGAAAGAGTACAGAAATACAGATAGTGTAGAGTAGTGACGACAGGGGGCCTGATCTGTGCTTGTGACTGGGGAAGGCACTAGCAGACATATGCAGCCAGTTGAGGTGTGACTAAATGCAGCTGAACCAATTTCTGAATCAGTATTTTTTTTTTTCCGTAATATATTGGTGGCTGGAGGATTTTAATGCTGCTGGATCAAGCACATGTTTGGACCCCAATGTTATATGGTAGTCTTCATCCACATGGCAATTTAAAATTTGTTGTCCATAGCTCCATGTATTGGGAATTTGTCATTAACTTATTTTATATGCTATTCTATTTAAATATCTAAGAGAAAATATAACTTCCTTCTGATAGCACTTTATACCCAGGGGTTTGCATCTTGATAATTCTGGCACATCAGCAGTTGCCCTGACACCAACTGTGAGTTGGTGTAGATTTCAGCTTTGTCTTATGCCAGTTAACTGGCATGAATTTTTGTTAATATGCCAGGAAGCAGTGCCCACACATCCTTTATGCAAGCTGTAGCCACTTTTTCTAAAGTGGTGAGTGTGGGGTATACACGGTAAAAAGAAATCACAAATATTTCCACAACTGAGTAGTGCAAGAAAATGTGCTATTTTTATACCAGAAGCCTTGAGTAAAACATTGTTATATGGCTTGTCTGTCTGGTATACAGTTTTGTGTAGGTATCATGTATTTATGCTATGTTTGATGTATGTGCTATGTATATGAATGAATATAAAGTATGTGTGTTAACTAGGTATTCATCTATATACAGTAACCCCCCCCCCCGACATGTGATGGCCCCGACATATGATCAAATCGACATACGATGGCCTCTCAGAGGCCATCGCATGTCGATGTCAGCATCGACATATGATGCTTTTATATGTCGGGGCCATCGCATTAACTGCTATCCGACAGCGCAAAATGCTTTAGCTGCTGTCGAATAGCAGTTTAAGCATCCTGGACAGGTTCACTTACCTATCCCCGCTGCTCCGGGTCCACTTCGCGATCCTCCGGCGTCTTCTCCATCTTCTCCGGGGTCCGGGCCTTGTTTTTCCGGTGTCGTTATTACGTCGCTGCGCACGCAGCCCCGGCACAGCAACGTAATAACTTCACCAGAAAGCGAGGCCCGGACACCGGAGAAGATGCGGAAGAAGCCGGAAGATCCCGAAAAAGACGCCGGAGCAGCGGGACAGCATCGGGAGCCCCTGAGACAGCATCGGGAGCGGTGAGGACACGGTCCGGAGCGGCGAGGACAGGTGAGTATTAAATGCACTTTTTTACATTGCACGAATCCCTCAACATACGATGGATTCGACAAACGATGGGTTGTTTGGAACGAATTACCATCGTATGTTGAGGGACCACTGTATACACTATGGCCCTGATTTACTAAGAGTGGAGTGTAGGTTTCTTTGTGGGTTTTAATTCCCTTCAATTTACACATGCTCTGATCTGTATGATTTTCCTCAGCTCAAATCAACCACATTTTCTGTGGAAACCTTAGTAAATATGTTGGGTTTTTGTGAAAATGCCCTGCACAGCGACCTCTTCAGTCTGCACGAGGAAGAGATGGACTGTACAGACATGGCGGAGAGCAATGTTCCACGTGGTAAAATGGAGAGTTGGACAGAATTCTGGCGCAATGAGACAGAAGTCAGGCGCACATTCCGGGCAATGCGCGAGAATCTGATGCACAACCCGACAAATCATGTCGAGTTTACAATAGTAAATCAGGGCCTATGTATGTATGCAGGGATGTGGAATTCCTATTGCCCAACGCTGGGACATGTAGTTCCGGGCGCCGGGAAGGGGAATTTTTCCGGCCATTAGCCCGGCTTCAGGGCCGGGCAAGCAGGGCCGGACCTGACAAGCACGGCGGCTCTCAGGGTTTATGGAGTGGGCTTCCGACTCGTGCCTGCTCCATACTATGCATACTATTGATCTGTATGAGGAATTGATCTGTAATGATTCCTTCTAAAAGTCTAATAAAGTGTAAAAAAAAAAAAAAAAGTTTAAAAGACACACATTAACCCCTTCCATGTTAAACGTTCAAATCACCCCTTTTCCTATATAAAAACATGTAAACATAATAAAAATAAACATATTTAGTATCGGTGTGTGCGTAATTGTATGAACTCGTAAAATATAACATTTTGTATCCCATACGGTAAATGACGTAAATGTAAAAAAACATACCAAACCACAGAATTGCAATTTTAAAAATATCCTAGAAAAAAAACATAAAAAGCGATTAAAAAGTCAGATCCAAACCAAAATGGTACCGATACAAAAAACAGAGCTCTCATGCAGCCTGGTATGTGAAAAAGCTACAAGGGCTTTTAAAAGCTACAGGGCTCAAAAAATGGCAATTAAAAAAATTCAAAAAAGTTCAGAATTTTTTTCAAATTAGTAAAACATTACGGAAACTATACATATCTGTTATTGCTGTAATCAGGCCGGTCCAAAGTATCAAAATAACATGTTATCTCAACCACGAGGTAAATGGCGTAAAAAAGAAAACCACCAAATTTGCTAAATTATCTTTTACTATTTCAATTTCACTTCACTGATTATATAGGTGTGAAGGCTAACGAATGTTTGCCTGTATTTGTGAGAGGGGGCGGGGTTATCACTATAAGAACCCGCGGCATCACGATACGCCGCGGGTTCTTCACGTGACCATAATCAGCTGACCAGTTGAGTCAGCTGACCGGAACTAGATGCAAGCCGGTATCGTAGGGGTAAGCGGCCGGGGCTGATCGAGGGTGGCGCGAACAACTTATTCCCCTGCTCCGGAGGTAAGCTGGAGTTCAGGGGAACCCTTGATCAGCCCGGCCCGGCTTTGTTTTTACTGGGGTATGTGCAGGCTCTCATTTCCCCCCACAGTTTGCAGGAGTAAGCGCGGGGGAATCCTCGCATAGTGATCCATCCGACACCCCAACCCACCCTGCATGCTAGAATCTCACTTATTAAGTAATTTGCTATCGGCACAGGCGAGGGTCACTAGTCAGCGATCGGCCACGCTGGGTTGCCATGGTGACATGGAGTGGTGGCGTCCCAGGCAGCGGCGGCGCAGGTTAACAGGGTAATCACGTGGACCAGTGCCATCGCTTCGGGATTGCTGCCCTCAGACTGGCGGTTTCTGAGCCATGTGCCAGGGAGGGTAGAGGTACCTGCTCCGTACTTGCTTCTGTGCTGATTGCCATGTTTCAGGCGTGTTGTGCATGAGAGGTTGACTCACATGGGTCTAGTGTCATGATAAAAAATTAAAAAAAATTATATATATATATATATATATATATGTACACCACTCTGTGTATAGCATACTGCATTAATGTCGGGGGTAACGGAGGATCACGGGCTATAACAAGTTAACGTGCCGCATTAGTGAAGGGTAGCGCTGTCTCCCTCATACGGGCCACACAGCACTATGGGTATTTATACCGGGGAGCAGTAAGTGGTATGGCTACCTTCTGTGTTTTGCCGCCGGGCATATCGGGTAATCTGCAGCATTTCAGCGGGGCATCTTATGCCGGGTCTGTCACATATTGCGGGCAGCACGGTACCTTGCACATGGGTAAATCAGTTGCCGGTACCATAGCTCAGTAGGGGCTTACACAGGATTTATCCCTACATTTTCAATTCAGGCATATATGCTAGTTTGCTAGTATAGGGCACTGATTTGGCAGTGGTTATGTGCTGTCATGAACTGTTTCAGTGTATTTGCTTCATTGTGAGGATGTCCACGCCACTGTGAACGTCATCACAATATATAAAAAAAATTAAATAATTATTGTAATAATGGGGGTGTATATATATATATATATATTATGTGTATAAGTATGTTCACGTATGTGTGTGTGTATATATACATATGTAATGTGTCAAAATATTTTAGGAGTCTTACCGTCGTGGTGCGGTCTTCGGTTTTTGGTTGTGCGGTTAGGTTAATCTGAGGTCGCAGTGGCATTTATACTGTACACTCGGTCGTAGCATTTATACTGTACACACGGTCGTAGCATTCATACTGTACACACGGTCGTAGCTTAAAATGGTTATATAGTTGTTCTGTGCACACGCTCCTATAATTTGGTGCCATACAGACGGTCATATAGTATTCCATGCACACGTTCCTATAATTTGGTGCTATGCAGACGGTCGTATAGTTATTCTATGCACAAGTTCCTATAAATTATTCTACGCATACAGTCGTGTAGATGTTTCCATGCTCACGCGCCGATAATGTAGTCCACAATTACACAGCGGTTCAGTGCACACGTGTCTAGAATTTATTCTATGCATACATTCATATAATTGTTCTGTGCACACGCTCCTATAGTTCATCCTACAATCATGTAGTTGTTCTGTGCACACGTTCCCATAATTGATCCTAAGCTTACAATTATATAGTTGTTCGGTGCACATGTCCCTATTATGTATTCTACACATACGGTCACATAGTTGTTCAATGCACTCACTCCCATAGTCATTCTACACACACAATCATATAGTTATTCCTATCAACACTCCTATAATCATTGTCACGCTCCTATAATTTGTTCCATGCATACGGTCACATCCTACACATTTTCTCTTGATTTTTTGGGTTCGACACGGCCCTCCTGTTGTTAGGAGGGGCGTGTCATGTGTGAGGCCTGCTATATATAAACCAGCAAGGGTGGGGCTTGTAACCTGTCTCCCCCTCCCATTGTATGTGTGCTGAGTTCACACTGGAGGCGACTGGGGAGCAGTCTGCAAGTTGGACCTTAGGCTGCTGTATATCTGGTTCCTGGTTCTATGCATCTGGCCAGGCAAAAAAGGTTAGTGGTTAGGTCCCGCATCACATGAGAAACCTTGGAGTTGGTGTGCGGGCTCGGGTATGTCCTTCATATAAGGATATATTGGCTAATGTCTAATTTTTACATTAGTTTTGAGGATTAGCTAATATCATTGTATATATTTACCACAGGATTGAAACCCCACTTTTGTCCATAGGTGCGGGTCCTCTACCCCATTGTATGAGTGCACAATTGCACTTGGGGTTGAGCACCTGTTATCACCTTGAGACTACGTTGTTTTGTTTTTATATAAAACAATCCTCTTTTTTTTGTATAATCTGATGCCATGGCAGTGTGCACCCGTGTATTAGGCTGTTGTGCTGGCTATCTTTCTTTTTTCTTGTATGTGCAATTCAGGGGGAAATGGCACCCTCTTTAGCTGTGCACCCCTCCCCCTTTCTCACAGGTGGACTTTTAAATGGATCCAGCATGTCACCCAGTCAGAGTCTATATGCCCAGCAGAGGTGAGTGGATAGTTGAGTGTTAGGCTCAGAATTTGTGCTAGGTTCCCATCCTAAATGAGGCCACCTCCCCGTGGTGGATGGGGGACACGTTTTGATCAAAAAGTGCGCTAAGAGCCTCAATTTTTTTGACCAATGTGTGCTGCTGCAATCCTCTTTTTTTGTGTGTATATGTATGTTCACGTATGTGTGTGTGTATATATACATATGTAATGTGTCAAAATATTTTAGGAGTCTTACCGTCGTGGTGCGGTCTTCGGTTTTTGGTTGTGCGGTTAGGTTAATCTGAGGTCGCAGTGGCATTTATACTGTACACTCGGTCGTAGCATTCATCCTGTACACACGGTCGTAGCATTCATACTGTACACACGGTCGTAGCTTAAAATGGTTATATAGTTGTTCTGTGCACACGCTCCTATAATTTGGTGCCATACAGACGGTCATATAGTATTCCATGCACACGTTCCTATAATTTGGTGCTATGCAGACTGTCGTATAGTTATTCTATGCACAAGTTCCTATAAATTATTCTACGCATACAGTCGTGTAGATGTTTCCATGCTCACGCGCCGATAATGTAGTCCACAATTACACAGCGGTTCAGTGCACACGTGTCTAGAATTTATTCTATGCATACATTCATATAATTGTTCTGTGCACACGCTCCTATAGTTCCCCCTACAATCATGTAGTTGTTCTGTGCACACGTTCCCATAATTTATCCTAAGCTTACAATTATATAGTTGTTCGGTGCACATGTCCCTATTATATATTCTACACATACGGTCACATAGTGGTTCAATGCACTCACTCCCATAGTCATTCTACACACACAATCATATAGTTATTCCTATCAACACTCCTATAATCATTGTCACGCTCCTATAATTTGTTCCATGCATACGGTCACATCCTACACATTTGCTCTTGATTTTTTGGGTTCGACATGGCCCTCCTGTTGTTAGGAGGAGCGTGTCATGTGTTTATTGTTGCTCGTGCACTTGTTGCCATTGTGCAGTAGCAGTGTTGTTGCATGGCACGCTGGTGGTATTGCACATGTAACCAGAATATTTATACTGTGCATCTGCTCGTAGCAATTATACTATATACATACGGGCCTAGCATTTATGCTGTGCAGTCGCTATGGTACATACGCTCGTAGGGTTGTGTTGTACATAAATGCTGTGTGCGTGCTCGTAGCGTTCATACTGTATGTGCACTGGTAGCATTTATGCTGAGCATGCACTGGTGGTGTTTAGGATAAACATGTGCTCTCGGTGTTGTGCTGTTCGCACGTTCGTAGCATCATGCCATACAGCATGGAGAGTGTCATGTGCATGAGTACGTGGTCATATAATTTACTTATGCGTACATATAGTTCGTACTGTGCATATCAAGTTTGTCTTGGGTGGACACTTATATAGTTTGTTCTGGGCATACGCACATACACTTTGTTTTGCGCATGCGAGCATATAGTCGTCCTGAGTATAGGTTCATCAAGTTTGTTTGGTTAGTAGATCATAGTTCACACACTCATGTGCATGGTTTGTAGTTTTTGGCCATTCGTGCATATAGTTTACTCTGGACATTCGCTCATATAGGTTGTTTCTTCGCATTATCTCACAGTGTGTTTCAGGTGTAGGCACATTTGGTTTGTTCTGTGCAGACATTCACATAATTCATTGTGCATACTCACATATAGTTCACAAACTCAGAGTGTTTCAGCGCATGCATTCATATGGTTTGTTCTGTATATATGTTCATCCTCGTGGTTTGGTGCAGACACTCGGTTGTTAGACGCCATATAGTTTAGTGCATACGCTCATAACTTGTTTTGAGCACTCGCGCATATAGTTTGTTCTCTCCATAGTTCATTCATGCGCACGTGCATGGTCCATTCCGTTTTCACACTCATAGTTGCTCTGGACACACGCCCAGATAGTTCGTCATTACCCGACACGACTTCGGGTTGACGATGATGTCATTATGTTTGCGCATGTTTATTTAGCATTTGGGACATGTATACATTGAAATAGCTTGTTTTCTGTTTAGGTTTCGTCTGTCTCGGCTTCAGGTTGTCGATGATATTGGTTATATGTTGGTTGAGTTTCACGATCTTGCCTGTTGCATAAGTGGCTTCATTGCCTGTCACATCCACAGGTCGGTTTAGTTACAACCTAACACGGCTTTAGGTTGACGACTAGGTAGTCATCTGAGTTTTCATGTTTAGCCCTTGGGATTGTGCATACGGGCTTGGTTTGTTCTGTTTAGATATAATTTTCATTCCTTCTTGCATTGGTTGGGTTTTGGCCACTATTTGCTGCATTTAGCTCATACTGTCTGGGTGTGTCTGTCGGGCCTCCAGTATCGTGTCGCGTTGTCTCGCCTGACAGGGCGTCTTTGGATGCATATCATGCCAGCAGCGCTGCTCTGTGAAGCGTTTTAAGGATGGGGGTTGGTATGCCCTCTAGCCATCAAGCCTTGACAGCTGGCCTGGTTAGATGGTTATCAGACGCCACATAATTCTTGATGTGGATGTCAGGCCAGCTTCACGTTAAGGCTGCTCTAGTCTCAGGTGATTATGGCTTCTAGGGCTGAGGGAATTCACATACAGGTGCAAGGTCCAAATTACATCAGATTGTGGGGATTCAGACGATCACGCGTTCAAATCGTATAGCTGCAAAACGTCAGTACCCGGTCAGGTTGTTTCGTATGGTAGTTTCCTACCCCCCACTAGTGATGCCCAGTTTGAGTGTTGCAAGCTTTCCTTTCGCACGTCTAGGAGCTAATGGGGGTCAGCGGCGGCACTCACTACTACGTCATTTGTCAATCATACATATTCGCATTAAATACTTAGGTAATGGTTTGTTTAATAAAGCGTTTTGTTTTAAATATTGGAGTTTTGCCCTCTATTTTATTCAGGTATAACTACACGCGACAGTATATGGCACAACTCAGACTGTCTGTTAGTCAGTTTGTTTTGTGGTTAGGTTTTAGGTAGGTACGCTACGCATTTGAGACCCCGAACATAAGTGTGAAGGCTAACGAATGTTTGCCTGTATTTGTGAGAGGGGGCAGGGTTATCACTAGATAACCCTGGCACGATACGCCGCGGGTTCTTCACGTCCCACCCGACCCCCCCTTATTTAACTAATTTCATCTCTCAGGAACCTTTTTGGTAACAAGGTATGCCCTCTATTTTATTCAGGTATACCTACGCACGACAGTATTTGGCACAACTCAGACTGTCTGTTAGTCAGTTTGTTATGTGGTTAGGTTTTAGGTAGGTACGCTACGCATTTGAGACCCCGAACACAAATATATATATATATATATATATATATATATATATATAAATTTTTTTTTTTTTTGGGAGGGGCTCGGAGAATATGTTATTGAAAAATAAAAGGTATCATTATAGTAGGTAGTTATGGCTATTAGGGCGAGGAGGAAAAAATTGAGAGTGTAAAAGCGAAAATTGGTCCGGACAAGTGAATCTGTTTTTTTTATTAAATTTCCAAACCCCTGGTATGTATAGGAAATGTGTGTTCCATGTATATATAGTATGTGTCTTTGCTATTTGTATATACTGTGACATATGTATGTATGTGTGTGTTTATGTGTGCTGTGCACACTATCTAAGGTGTGTGTACAGCCTGCTGAGCAGAGATCCATACAAAGCCTATAGTGCAGAGCTGCCTGTGTAAAATCTATACTGCAGAGGTGCCTGTGTAAAATCTATTGTGGTGTCCCGGTACCGTATGGTATACCGTACCTTGTATGGTGGTCCCCAAAGTCAGTTACTTCGTTCCAGTAGCATCCTCCGGATGGGATAGCCCCTAGTCACCTCTTCCTTCTTCAATTTTGTGATGTTTACATGTATAAGTAATTATATATTTAATTGTCTATATAGTAACACAGGACTTTAGGTCACATGATTAATGTTAATTCTATTAAGGTTATGCTTAAGGACCTTCCGAGGTCACATGGTATGGTCACATGTCAGACCATAATCCTTTGTAAGGAAAATTGACATATGGTATGGACCAATGAGCTTAAGGCCAGCCCCTGCCCATATAAGGGAGCTGCAGCCATTGATCGCTCTCTTGGGTGCCAGTCGATCAGAGAGATAGGAGATCCGTGTTACTTTCAAAGACAAGACCAGGCCAGAAGCCTGCAACTTGCGAAACCGTGAGTTTAACTACCAATCCCCGCTAAAGCTAGCATGACTACTGGACCTAATACCAATCCCCTAAATCCAGTGGAACAGCGCATATTAACCTCCTAAGCTCTATAAAACTCACAAGGTCCCAACCAGCTGTCAAACTCCAAATAGACTTTGTTACATGGACTGTTCCTGTTTAGTCCTGCATAAAAGCTCCGACAGTTTTCTGCAAAATCTCCGGTTGTGGAAAATCATTTATTTAATACCTCCCTATCACTCTTGGGACGGGTGGCGATAGGACAAGCATATAAAGAGGAGCCCTCACCCTGGCATCACTAGTGATAAGGGTTAAACAAGCACCCTTTAGTTACCGCACAGCTACACCCCATATACCCTACACCCCCAAGCTACCACACTATAGTGCAGTGCAGAGCTGCCTGTGTAAAATCTATAGTGCAGAGCTGCATGTGTAAAATCTATAGTGCAGTGCCTGTGTAAAATATTTTTCCAAATAAGTAGGTATATAAAACAATAACAGAGAAGCATCAAAGGCAAGTATCACAACATTCAGGAAGATAAATCAATAGACTGTGTAAAATCTATAGTGCAGTGCTATGTGTGTAAAATTTATAGCTTAGAGCTGCCTGTGTAAAATCTATAGTACAGAGCTATAGAGCAGAGGTGTGTATAAATTCTATAGTGCAGAGCAGAGACGTGTGTAAAATATATAGTGCAGAGCAGAGGTATGTACAAAATCTATAGTGCAGAGCAGAGTTGTGTGTAAAATCTATAGTGCAGAGCAGAGGTGTGTACAAAATCTATAGTGCAGAGTTGTGTAAAATCTATAGTGCAGAGCAGAGTTGTGTGTAAAATCTATAGTGCAAAGCACGAGTTGTGTAAAATCTATAGTGCAGAGCACGAGTTGTGTAAAATCTATAGTGCAGAGCACGAGTTGTGTAAAATCTATAGTGCAGAGCAGAGTTGTGTGTAAAATCTATAGTGCAGAGTTGTGTGTAAAATCTATAGTGCAGAGCAGAGTTGTGTGTAAAATCCATAGAGCAGAGTTGTGTATAAAATCTATAGCGCAGAGCAGTTGTGTGTAAAATCTATAGCGCAGAGTTGTGTATAAAATCTATAGTGCAGAGCAGATTTGTGTGTAAAATCTATAGTGCAGAGCAGAGTTGTGTATAAAATCTATAGCGCAGAGCAGAGTTGTGTGTAAAATCTATAGTGCAGAGCAGAGGTATGTACAAAATCTATAGTGCAGAGCAGAGTTGTGTGTAAAATCTATAGTGCAGAGCAGAGGTGTGTACAAAATCTATAGTGCAGAGTTGTGTAAAATCTATAGTGCAGAGCAGAGTTGTGTGTAAAATCTATAGTGCAGAGCAGAGTTGTGTAAAATCTATAGTGCAGAGTTGTGTGTAAAATCTATAGTGCAGAGCACGAGTTGTGTAAAATCTATAGTGCAGAGCACGAGTTGTGTAAAATCTATAGTGCAGAGCACGAGTTGTGTAAAATCTATAGTGCAGAGCAGAGTTGTGTGTAAAATCTATAGTGCAGAGTTGTGTGTAAAATCTATAGTGCAGAGCAGAGTTGTGTGTAAAATCCATAGAGCAGAGTTGTGTATAAAATCTATAGCGCAGAGCAGTTGTGTGTAAAATCTATAGCGCAGAGTTGTGTATAAAATCTATAGTGCAGAGCAGATTTGTGTGTAAAATCTATAGTGCAGAGCAGAGTTGTGTAAAATCTATAGTGCAGAGCAGAGTTGTGTATAAAATCTATAGCGCAGAGCAGAGTTGTGTGTAAAATCTATAGTGCAGAGCAGAGTTGTGTGTAAAATCTATAGTGCAGAGCAGAGTTGTGTGTAAAATCTATAGTGCAGAGCAGAGTTGTGTGTAAAATCTATAGTGCAGAGCAGAGTTGTGTATAAAATCTATAGAGCAGAGTTGTGTATAAAATCTATAGTGCAGAGTTGTGTGTAAAATCTATAGTGCAGAGTTGTGTAAAATCTATAGTGCAGAGCAGAGTTGTGTAAAATCTATAGTGCAGAACAGTTGTGTGTAAAATCTATAGTGCAGAGCAGAGTTGTGTAAAATCTATAGAGCAGAGTTGTGTATAAAATCTATAGAGCAGAGTTGTGTGTAAAATCTATAGTGCAGAGCAGAGTTGTGTAAAATGTATAGTGCAGAGCAGAGTTGTGTATAAAATCTATAGTGCAGAGGTGTGTGTAAGGCCCCTTTCACACTACAAAATTCTCCGTTTTTAAACATCCATACGAAGTTCCATCTGAAAATCAGCTGAAAGCGGAAGTTACAAAATCCTAATAGCCGTTTTAACCCGTTAATAATGGCCGTTATTTTGTTACGGAAGATAGTAACGGGAGAGATAGTTCATTAACTATTTCTCCTGTTACTATCTTCCGTCACAAAATAACAGCCGTTATTAAAGGGGTAGTCCAGTGGTGAAAAACTTATCCCCTATCCTAAGGATAGGGGATATGTTTGTGATCGCAGGGGGTCCGACCGCTGGGGCCCCCTGCGATCTCTCTGTACGGGGGTCAGGCTCTCCGGCCAGATATCGGGTGTCGACCCCCGCACGAAGCGGCGGCTGACACGCCCCCTCAATACATCGCTATGGCAGAGCCGGAGATTGCTGAGGGCTTCGTGCAGGGTCGACACGCCCCCTTCGCGCGGGCTGCCGGGGCCCCGCACAGGAGATCGCGGGGGGGCCCCAGCTGTCGGACCCCCGCGATCTGCAACTTATCCCCTATCCTTAGGATAGGGGATAAGTTGTTCACTACTGGAATACTCCTTTAATAACGGGCTATAACGGGTTAAAACGGCTATTAGAAAAATCCCATAAAATATAATGGGATTTTCTATAGGCTGTATAGGATTTTGTAACTGGCATTTTCAGACGGACGGAACTTCATACGGATGTTTAAAAACAGAGAATTTTGAAGTGTGAAAGAAGCCTAAGACCTATAATGCATAAGTGTGTGTAAAATCTTTAGTGCAGAGCTGTAAGTATAGCATCTATGGTGCAGAGCTCCCTGTGTAAAATCTATAATGCAGAGCTGTGAGTAAAATCTTTAGTGCAGAGCATCAATAGTGCAGAGCTGCCTGTGTAAAATCTATAATGCAGAGCTGTGAGTAAAATCCTTAGTGCAGAGCTGTAAGCAGAGCATCAATAGTGCAGAGCTGCCTGTGTATAATCTATAATGCAGAGCTGTGAGTAAAATCTTTAGTGCAGAGCTGTAAGTATAGCATCAATAGTGCAGAGCTGCCTGTGTATAATCTATAATGCAGAGCTGTGAGTAAAATCTTTAGTGCAGAGCTTTAAGTATAGCATCAATAGTGCAGAGCTGCCTGTGTAAAATCTATAATGCAGAGCTGTGAGTAAAATCCTTAGTGCAGAGCTGTAAGCAGAGCATCAATAGTGCAGAGCTGCCTATTTAAAATCTATAATGCAGAGCTGTGAGTAAAATCTTTAGCGCAGAGCTGTAAGCAGAGCATCAATAGTGCAGAGCTGCCTATTTAAAATCTATAATGCAGAGCTGTGAGTAAAATCTTTAGCGCAGAGCTGTAAGCAGAGCATCAATAGTGCAGAGCTGTAAGCAGAGCATCAATAGTGCAGAGCTGCCTGTGTAAAATCTATAATGCAGAGCTGTGAGTAAAATCTTTAGTGCAGAGCTGTAAGTATAGCATCAATAGTGCAGAGCTGTAAGCAGAGCATCAATAGTGCAGAGCTGCCTGTGTAAAACCTGTAGTAGAGAGCTGCACGTGCAGTAGTCACACAGCTCTGAGTCACATGACAGCTCTCAGAAACACTGGACGCTGGCTCCTCCTGCACATAACTGGTCACATGGTGATGATGTCACTAAAGGTCCTTTAGCTCTGTAAGATTAGAGTTTAGCTTTAGCTGCTGATATGATTTAGTTACCGACTAGGGCTGCCGCCAGCATGAACGACAGAACGCCCGACCCCTCCTCACAGGCAGACGCCGCCATCAGGTCCCTGCCGTTTAAACAGCCCAATTTCCTTGTAAGTATCGGCCAGGGCTTTCTCCGCGCTGAGTTTGTATGGAGAACACGTGACTAGTCTTCCCTGCTCCTTATGTTTCCATGGTAGTCACTTGTGTCTATGATGTATAGGTGGACAGGGCTTGTGTTCTCCCCCTGCACACCAATGGTTCGGTCCCTCCCAGACCCATTTAGTGTTTATCCACTGATTATCTTTTATTAGGATGTTATTGTACTTTTTACTGGTTCTCATCATATTGCCATATAATGTACAAAGCCAGAACATTTTGTGGGGCCCAATTGTAAAAACGAATGCAATTATGGTAAAACTGACACGCCAGATTCTACAGCTCAGTATGATTTCCTCTATGCCAAATTCAGATAATTTTTAACTGTAAAAAAAAATAAACAATTAATAACTTAAAAAATGGGTGCTTCGCCGTGTTCTAATCCCTATAGCATTTCCATCTATGGAGCTGTGTGCGGGCTCATTTTTTGCGCTGTGAACTGTTGTTTTGATCGGTTCCACTTTTTGCTTACATTTTACTTTTTTATCCCTTTTTTCAGTTTTTTTCTGCAATGTGATATAATAAAAATTCAGTAAGGGTGCACGCACACCACTTTTTGTTAAACAGTTCCCGTATACGGTTTCAAGTTAAAAACCGTACGGAACTGTATAGAAGACTGTATGCACTAACTTACCATTGTAAACCGTATGTTAAACGCATCATCCGGTTTAGTCCGTTTTGCATCTCATACAGTTTTGTCCAGTTTCTTACCCGTACCCAAAACTGTAGTCTAGCACGTTTTTTGGTCCGGGTGAAAAACTGTATTAAACCGTATACATTTTTTTAATTTATTTTTTTTATACATGGGAGTCAATGGGAACCGTACAGAATTGTATGTGCGTACAGTGCAATCAGGTTTTCACGGTTTTTTACTTTGCACGTTTTTTTTTCTTGGAATTTCAATCAAACAAGTGAAACTTCTTTCACAATGGAGTGAAAAGTTAAAAAGGTATAATTTTTTTTCTTAAACAGATGCAACCAAACATAATTTTTCAAACCGTGTAAGGATTAAAATTTGCACACGTTTTTGATACAGTTTTGTACGGTTTTGAGGAATCCATTTTTTTATCAAAAACCTGATACGGGAACTGTATAGCAAAAACGTATTGTGAACCCAGCCTAATTTAGGAGTTCAGAAACAGGCACAGAAACAGAAATGTGAAGACTTAAAGGGGTACTCCGCCCCTGGCATCTTATCCTCTATCCAAAGGATAGGGGATAAGATGTTAGATCACCGCGGTCCCGCTGCTGGGGACCCCGGGGATCGCCGCTGCGGCACCCCGCCATCATTACTGCACAGAGCGAGTTCGCTCTGTGCGTAATGACGGGCGATACAGTAGCCGGAGCAGCGTGATGTCATGGCTCCGCCCCTTTTGACATCACGGCCCTTCCCCTTAATGCAAGTCTATGGCAGGGGGCGTGACGACCGCCACGCCCCCTCCCATAGACTTGTATTGACGGGGCGGGCCGTGATGTCATGAGGGGCGGAGCTGTGACGTAACGATGCTCCGGCCCCTGTATTGCCCGTCATTATGTGCAGAGCGATCTCGCTCTGCGCAGTAATGATAGCGCAGTGCAGCAGTGGGGATCCCGGGGGTCCCCAGCAGCGGGACCCCGGCGATCTGACATCTTATCCCCTATCCTTCGATAGGGGATAAGATGTCTAGGGGCGGAGTACCTCTTTAATAGTCCAGACAATGCCAAGCATCTTATTTATTGTAGAATGGGAAGTAAACATTTTCTTTTGCTCCCCCCCCAAGGAGCCTTTTTAAGCAGGCATTCAATTGCTTGATATAGATCAAGGTAATGCATATGCGTTACATTGATCTATTAAATGGCAGACTTTATCTGTAGCGAAGTGACAGCAGACACTAAGGCTGCCCTGACGACCAATTGGTACCCAACGGGTGGACCACCAGGTATATGTGCCGAAACTTTTTTTTTTTTAAAGGGTTATTCCAGTATCAGAAAAATGTATTCATAGGGATACTTCTGCATTTTAGCACTTATCCTCTATCCACAGGATAGGGGATAAGTGTCTGATCGTGGCCGATCCAACCGCTGGGACCCCCAGAGATCTCCTGAATGGAGCCCTGTCTATGCTGGGTCAACAACCTAGATGTGTCTTCTCCCCTTAGTGTTCTGATCCCCACCCACAGGGAAGCGCTCCAGGTAAATTGGAGAGACTGTCCACTCTGCCAATCATAGTTGGCTATTGCTATACAAAGCTGTGGGACTATCTGCTATGATGTGCACAAACCTTGCGAATAAATATGGAGATAGGTTGTCCAGATTGCACATCAACTTTAACCCTTTCCTTCCCTATGCTGTGTAGTAAGGTCATGGGTAGGAATACACAAAAGGACGTATATTTACATCATTTAGCATTAACAGTTTTTGAAGCGAGTGCAGGATCTGTGCTCGCTTTATAATCTTTAACAAATGACTGCTATCAGCAGCCATGACTCTCCTCTAATGCCAGGCAGCGCTGTCATGCCCATTAACCATTTAGATCTAAAAGTCAGATGTTGTAATAAATGTGAGTAAGCTGCCCAAATAAAATAATGTAAATAAACATATAGTATCACGTTGTGTGTTCAAACTATTGAAATATAATGTAAAATGAGTAGTCTAGTGTGGACTACTCCTTTTCCATCCTGACCGGGCTTCAAAAAAATAGAAAATGAACAATCACTTACCTTCCTGCATTTCCCCAAAGATCCGCTTCAGCTGATCGGTCAGCCGGGCTGTCTTCTTCCTACTTCCGTGTGCACGGATCATCACATGGTACTTCAGCCTATCACCAGCAAAGACAGGACATCGCTGCGGCCGGTGATAGGCTGAAGCGCCGTGTGGCGGTAGGAAGAAGACAGCCTGGCCAACTGATCAGCTGTAGCGGAGCTCTGGGGGAACGCAGGAAGGTAAGTGATTGTTTATTTTCTATTTTTTTTTCTTCTTTGTAGCCCAGACATGATGGAAAAGGAGTAGTCTGCACTATACTTCCCTTTACTCAAACCCACGGTCAATGGCGTAAACATTAAAAAAAAAATAATAAATAAATACCAAGGTCCAGAATTGATAATTTTTTGGTAACTTCACATACCAGATACAAATGATTAAAAAGGCCTATCAGAACAAAAATGGTTCAGATTAAAACTAAAGATCACAGCCCTCATACAACCCTGTATACAGAAAAATAAAGGTAGACTATTAGCTTTAAACAAAATCTATATAAATTTGGTATCCTTGTAATTGTATAGACCTACAGAATAAAGATAACATGCCATTTTCACCTCAAATTTATATTTTTTCTCTTTAGTATACACTGCAAATAATTTTTGGGCCTCATTGTAGATTTTGTGGTAAAATGAGTGATGGCATTACAAAGTACAATTTGTCCCACATAAAACAAGCCCTTATATGGCTCTGTAGGTGAAAGATTTTTAGAATTATGGATTTTACAAGACGAAGAAAAAAACAAAATGCAAAAATGAAAATTAGTTGTGTCCTCAATGCCAAAACAGGCCATATCATTAAAGGACAACTGCAGTGAAATAAACATATCCCCTATCCGACCGCTGGGACCCCCCGCGATCTCCCGTACATGGGTCCCGGCATTGCCGCACTGCTCGATGGACAAGCCCCCCCATACAGCTCTATGGGAGAGGCGGAGATGCACATAGAACTACAAAGAGCAGGTATGTTGGCCACGGCATCATGCTGCGGCCGGCATGCCTCCTGCACAGGAGAGCCGTGGCAGAGCCACGATCAGACACTTATCACCTATCCTGTGGATAGGGGATAAGTTTATTTTACTTAAGATTTCCTTTACAGGGCATCTGTCATCACTTTCATTCTGTCTAAACTTTAATCAGGGTGGTCCCTGGCGGCTTAGACGCGGTGGCCCCGGTCACACTCGCGTTGTTTAGAAACTTTTTATTGCGACTTTTGCTCTAGATCCTTTCTATAATTGTGTAGTTATGCCATAGGCTGGTTATCTTTTTGCGGTGATCAAGAATTTGTGTGCGACAGGTCACTTAATTTGTTGCAAAGCCCTCCCGTTGGTCACAAATCTACACCGGCTTACAAAACTGGCCATGGGCAGCACTTTAAAAGGTTGCGCATTTTGACGCAACAGGTTAAAAAGTCGCATTGAAAGTTGCAGAGGAGAAACCATACAAAGTGTAATCTAAAAAAAAAGTGAACTAGCACCATATTTCTAACGTCATGCGACCATTTTTATAACGTTTGCGCACGTACATATTACCACTACACAAATTAAAGGGGAGACAAATCGCTCACCGACACCACCCTTGATAATCTTCCTTTGTGGCTGGCGTTCATATGCACCAGTATTTTAGAGTTACTTGCTAGTTAGGTAATAAACAAAATTTGAAGTTGATCTATGGGATACCGACTGTTCAAGGGGTTGTCCAGGATTCGAAAAACCTGAGCTGATTTCTTCAAATAACAGCACCACACAGTCCAACTCAGTTCTATTGAAGTCAAGTTGTTTACCACACACAACCTGAGGACAGGTGTGGTGCTGTTTTTGTAATAAATCAGCTCTGTTTTTTGGTTTCTTGATAACCCTTTTAGGTTTTCCTCAGTGTAGAAAAATGAAAAGGCTGCACTCACCAATAATTTTCATCTGTGCTTTATTTAGTCCTTTCCATGGGGTGGCACGCTAGCGGGTGCCTTCACAGGTTGAGCAGCATATGTTTTGCGCCCTTTAGCGCATTGTCTGGCTCCTGCAGAAGCCAGACGATGCGTGAAACATATGTTGCTCAACCTGTGAAGGCGCCCGCTAGCGTGCCACCCCATGGAAAGGACTGAATAAAGCACAGATGAAAATTATTGGTGAGTGCAGCCTTTTCATTTTTCTACACTGAGGAAAAGTTGGATATCTTGCTAATATAAGGCTTAATTGCACCTCCAACCCAGTGCTGCTATAGCATATCCATCTCTAACAGGGACTAATGTTACCTACGTAGTGACTAATGAAAAATAGGAGTGCCAGTTTGTCTCCATAAACCTTTTAGGTTGTATTCACATGTACAGTATCCTGCACATATTTGTACATGTGAATAGACCCTTAAAGAGGTATTCCGCCCCTAGACAGCTTATCCCCTATCCAAAGGATAGGGAATAAGAAGTCTGATTGCGGGGGGGCCGGCCGCTTTCTGCTCGGGATTCAGAAAATTTACCAGAGGATTTTTGGGAGACATATCTCAGGACCTACTGGAGCTATTTAAGTAAGTGACCCCTCGTTGGACTCCTGTTCTCCCACCCTATAACCCAGTGTATTGGATTTAGTGTGGGTGAACAGACTGACAGTTTTCCTTTAAATACGTAAGTAGAGTTTCTCATTTTGTTTACAGATTGAGAAGGTATGCAGTCAGTTTCCTAAGCACATAATGGTCTTTGGGATTGTTGCACCTTGACAGATGTAGAAACATTTGTGTTCCGCAGTTCAGAGCATTGTGCTTGTAAATAGTTAAAGCATTAAAGCACCGAGCAGTTTTAGTAGTTCTGCATAAAGCATGTGGTGACACAACTCAGGAGGGAGCCATTAATGCTGATGGCCACTTCATGGGCAATTGAGCTGAATGCTTATGTTTTATAACGCCTTTTTATGCTACCACTGAGTCATATTATCTGATTCGGGGTTTCTACTAATATTGTTGCTTCCATTTCTTATGGCGAATGTATTTATTTATGTAGCCCTGCTTCCCACAGAGAGAGCCTGGAACGCCTCCATATTCCTTTGCTCATTTATGGGATTAAGTTAGAGGAATTACCAGGAAACTCCCTTTTTTTTTTTATAACCTTTCATTTTATTCTCATAGGTTTTAAAGGGAGTTTCCCACCACCTTATCACTTTATCTAATCACTTCTCGGTCAGTAGGACACCTGCTGGGACCTCCACAATCTTTAGAATGAAGGGGTCACATTTTTCCCCTCTCGGTTCAGCTCGTGTCCACTATCTTTGACATACATTATAGCCTTATTCACCTGTATGGAGCTGTGCTATAATTCTTTGTACTGTGAGTGATAGGAGAACTATATCTCTTTCTTGAGATCAGCAGAAGTAAGGAGCTCATTTTTAATGCCTTAACATGCAATTTAGGTAATCAAGGGATTAAAATGAATTTATCACCTATCCACAAAGTAGGGGAAAAGTGAGAGACTGCAGAGTCCATCTGCTATGCTTCCAGTAATCTCCAAAATGGCATCCTGACTCATTTTTATGACTTGAATGACAGTTAACTTAAGGAAGTACTCTGTGATGGGGGGATGTTTAATAAAATTTACCAGGTATAAAAAAAATTTTTACTTACTTTCCACTAGTGCCACCGTTGTCCTGTTGTGTTCTCCGATGCGTTCCTCAGTGGTGTCCCATCTAGGCCAGACAATTTTAAAGCGTACCTGTGAGATTCCACAAAGAGAAATTTTTTTCCTAACCATATACATCTAATTTTTATGTCTCTAACACCTATATTTATTATAAAAATACCTCTTTTCATTAGCTCACAGTGTTAGTAATGCTCTCAGGGGAAGGGGGCATGTCCCTGTCTTGTGGTGGATGGTGATTGGTGACTCATGGACAAGCCTGATGCTGCTGCAGGACTGGTTAGTGTCCCAATAGGTATGGGAACTATAGGTGGTGGGATTTTCACGAGCAGTTTTTAAATTAGATATTAAAAATATTTTTCAACAACCATATTACAAAGTGTCTTTAAAAAGTACCTGTCACAAAAAAACTGTTCTATACTAACTCAGGATTTGTTACCTAACTACTCCTCACACCCCTCCAACCCTTAAAAACAATTTCTGAGCTTTAAAAAGCTCTGTATCTTACCTTTCTTCTTGCTCACACAGTGCAATTTCCCAGAAGGCATGACATTACTGAAGCCTGCTGGGGGACAGCATCCGCCCTCACATGGTTGCAGTGCTGTGATGAATAGAAGACCTCAGGCTCTGCGCATGTTTCAGTCTGTGCAGCTTTCAGTGAGGCTCTTTGCAGCTTTCAGTGAGGTTCTGTGCAGCTGTCAATCAAGCTCAGTGCAGAGAAACACCTCCTGTGTTTGGACTCCTACCAGGCCGGGAGGAGACCAAACTCACTGTATTAATTGTGGCAGGAAACAGAACAGAGCCACCTAGAGGCTGTTTTATTATATTACATTTTAACCCCTTCCTGCTATGGGAAGTATGCATACGTCCCAGCACCAGACACATTCGCGTGCTGGGACGTATGCATACGTCCCCACGATCTCCTGGGCAGCTCAGGAGATCGACATACGGGACCCGGCTGTCAATCAAAGACGGGGACCCGCCGCAGCTGCCGGGGCCGGGATTGCGCCGGTCCCGACAGCATTAACCCCAAAGATGCCGTGATCAAAATAAAAGGTTATTCAATAAAAGTATAAAGTGTAAAAATAAATACATAAATATGCCCCTTTTCCAATAAAAGCCCTGTATTGTCATAAAAAAAAAAAAAAAAAAAAAACCCAAGGTCATATACATATTAGGCTATAGTTAAAATTTTTCCACACGGTGAACGCAATTAAAAACTAAAAAATTTTAAAAAATAACAAAAAGCATCATAAAGTTGACATGTTTTTACTTTTGGAAGACCTCAGAGGGCTTCAAAGTTCAGCAGCTATTTTCCAATTTTTCAAAAAAATGTCAAAATCTGAATTTTTCAGGGACCAGTTCAGTTTTGAAGTGGATTTGAAGGGCCTTCATATTAGAAATACCCCACAAATGACCCAAATATAAAAACTGCACCCCTCAAAGTAAAGGAATAGCAGTAAAGTGAAGGAGAAAATTAAAAATCTTAATTTCTTACACTCTCATGTTCTTGTAGACCCAGTTTTTGAATTTTTACAAGGGGTAATAGGAGAAAAAGACCCCCAAAATGTGTAACCCAATTTATCTCGAGTAAGGAAATACCTCATATGGTGTATGTCAAGTGTTTGGCGGGTGCATTAGAGGGCTCAAAAGGGAAGGAGCGACAATGGGATTTTGGAGAGTGAATTTTGCTGAAATGGTTTTTGGGGGGCATGTCGCATTAAGGAAACCCATATGGTGCCAGAACAGCAGAACCCCCCCCCCCCCCACATGGCATACTATTTTGGAAACTACACCCCTCAAGGCACGTAACAAACAGGTGTTTGACGACTTTTCGTTAAAGTTGGATGTGTAAATGGGGAAAAAATAAAATTTCCCAAGTTTACTATTTTTACAAAGGGTAATGGGAGAAAATGTCAAAGAGTATGGAAATACCCCATGTTAGGATGCAAAATGTTCTGCAGGAGAACTACAATGCTGAGAAGGGAAGGAGTCACATTTTGGCTTTTGGAAAACAAATTTTGCTGAAATGGTTTTTGGGGGGCATGTCTCATTTAGGAAGCCCCTATGGTGCCAGAACAGCATAAAAAAATTAATAAAACACATGACATACTATTTTGGAAACTACACCCCTCAAGGAATGTAACAAGGGGTACAGTGAGCCTTAACACCTCACAGGTGTTTAACGAATTTTTGTTAAAGTTGGATGTATAAATGGAAAAAAAATTTCACTAAAATGCATTTTTTCCCCAAATTTTACATTTTTACAAGGGGTAATAGGAGAAAATGACCCCCATTTCTTCTGAGTATGGAAATACCCCATGTGTGGATGTCAAGTGCTGTTCTGGCGCACTACAATGCTCAGAACAGGAGGACCGCCATTGAGCTTCTAGAGAGAGAATTTGGAATGGAAGTCATTGGCCATGTGCATTTACAAAGCCCCCCCTGCCCCCCCCCCTGGTTTCAGAACAGTGGACCCCCCTCACATGTGACCCCATTTTGGAAACTACACCCCTCATGGTATGTTATAAGGGGTACAGTGAGCATTTACACCCCACTGGCATTTGACAGATCTTTGGAACAGTGGGCTGTGCAAATGAAAAATTACATTTTTCATTTTCACGGACCACTGTTCCAAAAATCTGTCAGACACCTGTGGGGCATAAATGCTCACTGTACCCCTTATAACATTCCGTGAGGGGTGTAGTTTACAAAATGGGGTCACATGTGGGGGGTCCATTGTTCTGGCACTATGGGGGCTTTGTAGACCCACGTGGCTTCCAATTCCAGACAAATTTTTCTCTCCAAAAGCCCAATGGTGCTCCTTCTCTTCTGAGCATTGTAGTGCAACCGCAGAGCACTTTCCATCCACATTTGGGGTATGTTCTTCCTCAGAAGAAATGGGGTTACAAATTTTGTGGGTCTTTTTTTCCTATTTTTCCTTGTGAAAATGAAAAATTTAGGGTAACACCAGCATTTTAGTGGAAATTTATTATTTTATTTTTTTTCATTTTCCCATGCAACTTTAATGAAAATTCTTCAAACACCCGTGGGGTGTTTGGGCTCACTATACCCCTTGTTACATTCCATGAGGTGTGTAGTTTCCAAATGACATGTGGGTATTTGTTTTTTTGCGTTTGTCAGACACGCTGTAAAATCAGCCACCCCTGTGCAAATCATCAATTTAGGCCTCAAATGTACATAGTGCGCTCTCACTCCTGAGCGTCGTTGTGTGCCCTCAGAGCATTTTACGCCCACATATAGGGTATTTCCGTACTCAGGAGAAATTGTGTTACAATTTTTTTTTTTCCTTTTACCGCTTGTGAAAATAAAGTATGGGGCAACACCAGCATGTTAGTGAATTTTTTTTTTTTTTTATACACTAACAGGCTGGTGTAGGGCCCCCAACTTTTCCTTTTCATAAGGGGGTAAAAGAAGAAAAAGACCCCCAAACTTTGTAGTGCAATTTCTCCCGAGTACGGAAATACCCCATATGTGGCCCTAAACTGTTTCCTTGAAATACGACAGGGCTCCGAAGTGAGAGAGCGCCATGCACATTTGAGGACTAAATTAGGGATTGCATAGGGGTGGATGTATGGGTATTCTACGCCAGTGATTCCCAAACAGGGTGCCTCCAGCTGTTGCTAAACTCCCAGCATGCCTGGACAGTCAGTGGCTGTCTGGAAATGCTGGCAGTTGTTGTTTTGCAACAGCTGGAGGCTCCGTTTTGGAAACCCTGCCGTACGATACGTTTTTCATTTTTATTGGGGGGGGGGGCAGTGTAAGGGGGTGCATATGTAGTGTTTTACCCTTTATTATGTGTTAGTGTACATTCGCACTGGCGGGTTACAGTAAGTTTCCCACTAGGAGTTTGCGCTGCGGTGAAAAATTTGCCGCAGCTCAAACTTGAAGCAGGAAACTCACTGTAAACCCACCCATGTGAATGTACCCTGTACATTCATATGGTTGGGGGCAAACCTCCAGCTGTTTCAAAACTACAACTCCCAGCATGTACTGACAGACCATGCATGCTGGGAGTTGTACTTTTGCAACAGCTGGAGGCACACTGTTTGGAAAACCTTCAGTTAGGTTCTGTTACCTAACTCAGTATTTTCCAACCAGTGTGCCTCCAGCTGTTGTAAAACTTCAACTCCCAGCATGTACTGATCGCCGAAGGGCATGCTGGGAGATGTAGTTATGCAACAGCTGGAGGTAGGCAACTACAACTCCCAGCATGCCGACACAGCTGTTTGCTGTTTGGGCATGCTAGGATTTGCAGTTTTGCAACATCTGGAGGGCTGCAGTTTAGAGACCACTGAACAGTGATCTCCAAACTGTGACCCTCCAGCTGTTGCAAAGCTACAAATCCCACATGCCCAAACAGCCGTCTGGGCATGCTGGGAGTTGTAGTTTTGCAACATCTGGAGGGCTGCAGTTTAGAGACCACTGTATAGTGGTCTCAAACTGTAGCCCTCCCGATGTTGCTAGGTAACTCGCCGGCTTCCGTAGGATCCAGGGAGCCGCATTGCCGTCCTCTGCTGCCGCCAATCACCGCCACCGATGGGTGAGTGGACCTTCGGCACCAGTCCTCGTCAGTTTCCCCGTTCTGCCCGGCCTATTGTGGGTGGGCAGAAATGGGAAACCGAAAGTTAACCCCCCTGCCCCCGATCTGCTATTGGTCGTCACTTTTAGACTACCAGTAGCAGGGACGGCACCCCTGCCACCTCACTTCTATCATTTCAGGGGGATCGTGGGTGTCTTGGAAAACCCTGATCCCCCTTATCTTCCGGGTCACCGGAGACCCGTATGACCCGGAATAGCCGCATATCGCCCGTGTGAATTCACCGGTGATTTGCGGCAATCACCGACATGGGGGGGGGGGGTCTCGGGTCAACCCTGGGCATTTGCACAGGGTGCCTGCTGATAGATATCAGCAGTCACCCCGGTCTGGTCCCGGCGGGGACCGAAATTCCCACGGGCGTACAGGTAAGCCCTTGGTCCTTAAGTACCAGGGAGCAAGCCTGTACCTGTACGCCCTTCGTCCCCAGGAGGTTAAGGACGCAGGACGTACCCGTTCTCAGGTCGTTGAGTACTCAGAGCGTAGAGGTACGCCCTGCGTTTCTCCAATCCTCGCCAGGCGGGGACCGGGATGCCTGTTGAAATCATTCAGCATTCATCCCGGCACATCACCAGTGCCTCCGACACTGAAAGCGCCAGTGAAGTCGAGGAAGACCCCACCTTCCTTATTTCTTCCTCGTCCTCCTCATCCTCTTCTGATGATGAGCCACCAAGGCTGTGGAGATGCCACCATGCGAGGCCCCAAACCTCCTCTGCTCCTGACCCTGTGCCCCATGCTAGTATGAGTCCCCCTGGCGCTCATAATAGTCAAACCCCCCAGCCAAGTTTACTGGTGCCCTGTACCGGCGAACTTGTCTGGACTCAGCCAGCAGACCACGAGCCTGTAATTCCTGAGTTTGTTGCGACTCAGGAATCAAGATTGACATCGTTGGGTTCACTGGAATGGACTATTTTTAGTTTTTTTTTTTTTTTTTTTTTTTTGTGTGACTACTTTGTCAATCTGATGGTTGACCAGACGAACCTGTATGCCCAACAGTTCCTTGCTGCAATCCCAGGCTCATTTTTAGCTAGACCCAATGGATGGTATGCCGTCAATGCAGCCGAAATCAGAACCTTTTGGGGCCTTGTGCCGCATATTGGCCTAGTTAAAAACCCAGTGTCAGGCAGTACTGGAGTGGGGATGTCCTCTACCAGACCCAGCTCTACAGGATGGCTATGACACATCCCTGGTTCGAGGCCATTCAGAAATTTTTGCATTATGCTGATAATAATAATGCTGCAAATTTTGAGAGGCCTATGTCCCTTGGTGGGAGGTCGCTATTGATGAGTCTCTCATCAGATTTAAGGGGAGACTCAGCTTCTGGCAATACATCCCAACCAAGTGGGCGTGGTATGGCGTGAAGATGTATAAACTTTGCGAGAGTACCTCAGGGTACACTTGAAAGTTTATGGTGTATGCGGGATGAGATTCCTGTATTGAACCCCCAGAATGTCCCCCCACTCTGGGTGTTAGCGGGAAAATAATTTGGGGCCTTTTTCACCCATTGCTAGATAAAGGTTACCACCTTTACATGGATAACTTTTACACTAGTATCCCTCTGTTCACATCGCTTGCCTCCAGATCCACGGTTGCTTGTGGGACAGTCTGGAAGAATCAAAGAGGCCTTCCCGGGCAAGGGCATCCCCTACACGCTCCTATCCCCCGAGGTGAATCCCGTGCCTTTTCCCATGAAAACCTGTTGCCGGTCAGGTATAAGCATAAGAGGGATGTCCTTATGCTGTCCACAATTCATGGGAACAGCAGCAACCCTGTCCCTGTGCGAGGTACTGCGGGACCGGTCCCCAAGCCCGATTGTATTCTGGACTACAATCAGTATATGGGGGGAGTTGATCTCTCTGATCAAGTCCTCAAGCCATATGATGCCATGCGGAAAGTATGGACATGGAACAAAAAAGTTGCTGTCTACATGGTACAGGTTGCCATATATAACTCTTTTGTACTGTCCCATTACACTGGCAACACAGGGCCATTCCTGCAGTTCCAAGAGGAAGTTCTAAAGGCCCTAATCTTTGTTGACCGCCAAAGAGCTGGTCAGAGCACCTCTGGAACTTTGGTTCTCCAGATCCCAAAAAAATGCAGTGTGTGTCACAGGAGGGGAATTCGGAAAGAAACTTGCCCCGATAATCCAGGCCTCTGCATTAGAGATTGCTTCAAGGAGTATCACACTTGCATGGAGCACTACATTTTTAATCCTCCTCCCTGATTTTAATTCCCAAGGATTCCACTCCAATGTACCAGTCCAGAGTTCCTAATTTTAAACCCCCCCCCCCCCCCCCAAAAAAAAAAAAAAAAAACTCTTTCCCAATCTTTTTTCCCCCTAAAATAATGGGTCATGGGACACAGAGTCAACAGCATTGGGGGTTTGCAACTTGCCTCTCTCCCCACCTGAGCGAGATGCGTTTTTGAGGTAACAGAATAGGGACGGCCACACACATCACATTCCCAGAATGATGATTCAGATAATAGGGTTTGGGGCGGGCATCATTTTTACTTTTGGCTGTACTCTGGGTCATCATTCTGGGAAAATCAGTAATAAAATTGCAATTTTCAGTTCCCCCCCCCCCCCCATAGTACACTTAATCCATTCCTGGAAAATAAATTTAGGGAACACCCATGCTTATAAAAAGGTCTCTTTACCCCTATACCTAATTCCTCACGTGGTGTACTTACTGTGGTGTCGCATGTGATGTTTCATTTTTGTATTTTCCTCGGAATGTATGTAATAGAGATGAGCGAACTTACAGTAAATTCGATTCGTCACGAACTTCTCGGCTCGGCAGTTGATGACTTATCATGCATAAATTAGTTCAGCTTTCAAGTATTCCCATGGGCTAGAAAAGGTGGATACAGTCCTAGGAGACTCTTTCCTAGGACTGTATCCACCTTTTCCAGAGCACCTGAAAGCTGAATTAATTTATGCAGGATAAGTCATCAACTGACGAGCCGAGAAGTTCGTGACGAATCGAATTTACTGTAAGTTCGCTCATCTCTAGTATGTAACCATCAGCTACTAATATGCCATAGGCCTCAAATGCAAACAGACCTCCTTGACTTCTGGGCCTTGTTGTGCGCCCACCCAGCACGTTACCCCATATGTGAATGTATTTCCATAGTCGGGAGAAAAAACCCTCCAGAATTTGTAACCCAATTTCTCCTATTACACCTTGTGAACATTTAAAAAATTGGGTAACCACAGCATTTTAGTGTAAAAAAATCTAATTTTTATATTACGGCCCACTGTTCAAAAAACCTGTGAGGTAAAAGTGCTCACTGTACCCCTTGTTACCTTCCTTGAAGGGTGTAGTTTCAAAATTGTTGTCACTTGCCTGGGTTTTGTGTTTTTTTTTTTTTTTTTTTTTTAGATTTTATGTCAGAACCTCAACCACTGTGCAGTGCCAAGCACCACTCTAGGACTCAAATCTCATCGGTGCTGTCTCACTCCTAAGCCCTGTTCAGCACACGCATAGTGCTTTACTGCATATATGGGGTATTTCCTTATTCTGGAGAAATTGGGCTACAATTTTGTGAAGCTTTTTTTCTCTTACTCCTTGTGAAACTAAAAAAAAAATTGGTTAATGCCTGCAATTCAGTGTTAAAATTTTTTTACTTTTACGGCCCTTTGTTCCAAAAGTCGTCACTATAACCCTTGTTACATTGCTTGAGTGGTTTAGTTTCCAAAATGATGTCACATGTGGGGGTTTCTGCTCTTCTGGCACAATGGGGGCTTTTTTGTGAACGACTTTAATTCCAGAAAACTTTTCACTCCAAAAGCCCAATGGCGCTCCTTCTATTCTGAGCATTGCAATGCGCCCACAGAGCACTTTACATCCACATATGGGGTATTTTCTTTCTCAGGCAAAATTGCTCTACAAATTTTGGGGGCCTTTTGCCCTATTACCCCCAAATGTTTAATTTTCACATGGGGTAACACTATCAATATAGTGTTAAAAATCTAATTTATCACTTTTATGGCCCACTGTTTAAAAAAACTTGTGAGGTGTAAGTACTCACTGTAACCCTTGTTACATTCCTGGAGGGGTGTAGTTTCCATAATGGTGTCACATGTGGGGTTTTCTGCTCTTCTGGCTCCATGGGAGGTTTGCAAATGCACATGGCCGCGACTTCAATTCCAGCTAAATTCTCTCTACAAAAGTCCAATGGCGCTCCTTCTGTTCTGAGACCTGTAGTGCGCCAACAGAGCACTTAACGCCCACATATGGGAGAAATTGGGCTTCAAATTTTGGGGTCCATTTTCTCCTATTACACCATGTGAAAATGAAAAATTTGGAGTAACATCATTTTAGTGTTTAAAAATCGAATTTTTCATTTTCTTGTCCAAGTTCAATGCAAACCTGTCAAACACCTGTGAGGTGTTAAGGCTCACTTTACCCCTTCTTAAGTTCCCAAATAGTATGCCATGTGGTTTTGTTTCTTGTTTTTTCAGCTAAATTCTCCCCATATGTGGATGTTAAAGGGGTATTCCAGAAAAAATCAACTGGCTCCAGAAAGTTAAACAGATTTGTAAATTACTTCTATTAAAAAATCTTAATCCTTTCAATAATTATCTGCTGCTGAAGTTGAGTTGTTGTTTTCTGTCTGGCAACAGTGCTCTCTGCTGACATCTCTGCTTGTCTCGGGAACTGCACAGAGTAGAAGAGGTTTGGTATGGGGATTTGCTTCTACTCTGGACAGATCCCGAGACAGGTGTCATTAGAGAGCACTTAGACAGAAAAGAACAACTGTACTTCAGCATCTCATAAGTAATGAAAGGATTAAGATTTTTTAATAGAAGTAATTTACAAATCTGTTTAACTTACTGTTTAACTTTCTGGAGCCAGTTGATATATTAAAAAAAAGTTTTTTACCTGGATGACCCCTTTAACCCCTTAAGGACGCAGCCCATTTTGGCCTTAAAGACACAGAAAATTTTATTTTTATGTTTTCATTTTTTCCTCCTCGCCTTCAGAAAATCATAACTCTTTTATATTTTCATCCACAGACTAGTATGAGGGCTTGTTTTTTGCGCGACCAGTTGTCCGTTGTAATGCCATCACTCACTTTACCATAAAATGTATGGCGCAACCAAAAAAATACTATTTGTGTGGGGAAATTAAAAAGAAAACCACAATTTTGCTAATTTTGGAAGGTTTCGTATTCATGCCATAAAATTTACGGTAAAAATGACATGTGTTCTTTATTCTTTGGGTCAATACGATTAAAATGATACCCGTGATAACATACTTTTCTATTACTGTTGTGCTTAAAAAAAATCACAAACTTTTTAACCAAATTAGTACATTTAAGATCCCCCTATTTTGAAGACCTATAACTTTTTCATTTTTCCGTATAAGCGGCGGTATTAGGGGGTAATTTTTTGCGCCGTGATCTGTACTTTTTATTGATACCATATTTGCTTTTATAAAACTTTTAATCCATTTATTACATTTTTTTTGGAATAAAATGTTATAAAAAAGCAGCTATTTTGGACTTTTTTTTTTTTTTTATGTTCATGCCGTTCACCGTATGGTATCATTAACAATTTATTTTAATAGTTCAGATATTTACGCACGCGGCGATACCAAATATGTATATAAAATATTTTGGGAAATTGGGAAAATGGAGCAATTTACGTTTTTATTGGGGGAGGGGGTTTTTCACATTTGTTGTACTTTATATTTGAACTTTTTTTACTTTTATTTTTAGACTTTAATAGTCCCCATAGGGGACTATTTAAAGCAATCACTCGGTTATGCTTAGGACGTAAATGTACGTCCTGGTGTGTTAAGTACCGGATCACCAGGACGTACATTTACGTCCTTCGTCGTTAAGGGGTTAAGTGCTGTGCTGGCACACTACAATGCTCAGAGAAGGAGCAAAATTTGTCTTTTTGAAGAATTTAGCTGAAATGGTTTTTGGGGGGCATGTTGCATTTAGCAAGTCCCCAGGGTGCCAGAACAGCAAAAAAATTAATAGATAAAAAAAAAACACATGGCATACTATTTGGGAAACTACACCCCTCAAGGAACGTAAGAAAGGGGTATAGTGAGCCTTAACTCCTCAGAGGTGTTTGACGACTTTGCGTTGAAGTTGCATGTAAAAATAGAAAATTTGATTTTTAATACTAAAGTTATGGCGTTACACCCCCCCCCATTTTTCTTTTTCACAAGGGGTAACACCATCATTTTAGTGTTAATAATCAAATTTTCTATTTTTACATCCAACTTCAAATCAAAGTAGTCAAACACCTGTGGGGTGTTAAGGCTCACTGTACCCCTTGTTACGTTCCTTGAGGGGTGTAGTTACCCAAATAATGTGCCATGTGGTTTTTTTTTTTTTTTTTTTTTTGCTGTTCTGGCACCATGGGGACTTCCTGAAAGCAACATGGCCCCCAAAAACCATGACGGCAGAATTCTTTCCAAAATCCCACTGTTTCTCTTTCCCTCTTGAGCCATGTTGTGAGACTGCAGAGAACTTTATGTCAACATATGAGGTATTTCCATACTCAAGAGACATTGGGCTACAAATTTTGGGGGGCTTTTTCTCCTTATACCACTTTTAAAAATTTAAAAAGTGGGGCTACAAAAACATATGACCTGTATAAGTATAAGGTTTCAGTTTTAACGAAAAATGTACGGCATGGAAACGGATTCCCCCAAAATGTAAAAAATTTAGTTTTTTCTTCAATGTTGTTGCACAATGATTTTTTTATTTTTTCGCCGTAGATTTTTGGGTAAAATGACTGCTGTCATTGCAAAGTAGAATTGGTGGCACAAAAAATAAGCCATCACATGGATTTTTAGGTGGAAATTTTGAAGGGTTGTGATTTTTAAAAGGGAAGGACGAAAAAACGAAAATGCAAAAACTGACAAAGGGGTTAAAAGCAAGTGAATGTGAAAGTGTCTGCTAATTACACAAGGAAAAATATATTACAAGTTTTATTTGGTGACAGGTACTCTTTTTAATTTTCACCAGTAACAACAGATAAAACATTTTTGGACCTGCATATAAATTTTCTTACAAAAGTTTTTTAAGTAGTACAGTAATAGTAAAGCAAGTAGTTATAGGTATTATTTTAGTCGCATTGACCCACAGTTTTATTGTTAAAGCCTTGCATAAAAACGAACGCTATGATAAAGTGAAAGGTATATTTATGAAGTATGATTGGTTATGCAGAAGACAAGGCAGAATATGGGTCTGTGGATGGAAAGAAGGCGAGAAAAAAAATGAAATTAATAATGAATTACAGAATAGATTCTCATTGAAATTACTTGTTTCTTAAACTGCTCTGGAAGAGATGTCAGCTCTCATTCTTTCAGAGCAGTTTTAGGGTGCAGGATTCTTAGGGTGTATTCACCTGTACAGGATCTACAGCAGACTTCATTTTGTTAAATCAATGCAAATAAATAGGTGAACACAGCATCAGATCTGAAGCAGATACTGGCCCAGATTTATCAAACTGTGTGAGAGAAAATGGAGAGATTTTCCCACATCAACCAATCACAGCTCAGATTTCACTTTTTCAGAGCTCGTTAGCTGAGCTGTGATTAGTTGCAGTTTGATAAATGTGGGCCACTGTGTGTGTGAATGCACATTTATGGTCTATTCACACCTACAGTATTCTACACAAATTGATGCGCAGGATTTTCTGCTGCAGACTTCAATGTAAACTAAATGACTGAACATCGCTTCAAATCCTGCACATCAAATCTGCACAGAATACTGTATGTGTGAATAGACCCTTAGGGGCTTTTACACACAGGTGGATTTGATTGCAAACTTGCAGTGTATTTCCTGCTGTGAGTTTGAATGGTGACGGGCCCGTTCCCATTCAAACTTGCAGCGGGAAAGACGCTGCCAGTTCATAGTCAAATCCACCTGTATGAACAAGCCCTAAGCTCAGATTTGTTTTCGTGGGCAATAAAGACTGGTGTCTAGAAAATCTCCACGGACAACTGGGTGACTGTTCTCTATAGTGGTTTGTTCACCGATGGATTCAAGCTCCAGCTCTGCACAAGATGGCTCAGATTTATCAGTCTGTCTGGGACATAAATGTGTCTAATTTTAATTTTTTTATCTCAATTTTTTATCTAAGTGTAACTAGTCACAGCTCATCTTTAATTTTGCCAAAGCAATATGAGAAATGAACCCAAGCGGTGCCTGATTGCAAGGAAACACTCGGTCACATTCTTAGACAGATTGAGCAATCTAGGCCAATTTCTGTACGTTGGAAACCGGGGCTGTCAGGTGGCAACAGAGCCTGAACTGACTTCTGGGAGAATGGTGGGGCAGCTTTGGGGGCTGCTGAGGCTTATGAGAAGGTTGTTGAACAATTGGAAATGTGACTATTGGACAAATATATGTTGCTCACTCTCAAGACTGTGCGGGATGGAGCGGAGTGCTGTTACTGCTGCTGTGACTACTAGAATGGGAAGGCTACTCTAGACAAGCCCTACAAAAATCAACTTAAGGGCTTATGAGTATATAGTTTTTTTTTTTTTTTTTTTTTGGGGGGGGGAGGGTTCTCTCTTTCAGGAAAGGTAGAAGTCTATTGCTTAAGGTGATTCTTAGGCTAGGTTCAGACTATGGAATTTCCGACAGAAATTCCGTTTTAAAATTTCCGACAGAAATTCCGCTTGCTAAAAAGTACATGCGAGTCAATGGGATTACCATGCACCTGTTCATACTTCGGATTTTTTCACTCGAAATTTGCGTTTCTAATTTCCGCTAGAAAATTTCCGCATGAAGAAAGGATGTGCTCTTTCTTCAGACGGATTTCCGCAGCAGAATCCCATTGACTTCAATGGGACTCTCATTTCCCGGCGGATTTTTGTTCAAACGCGGAATGTAGGCAGATTGAAAGCGAATTACATGCGGAAAATCCGTACGGATTTGAGTCAGAAATTTAAATATCAGCCCACTGGTTCTTGGACTAGCCCACATTGAAAAAATTGACTGACCTGGTTTGGGTCATGTGATCACATGGTCCAAAAGGGGCTGAACTTGGCTCTTAGCCCTCCCACTGTTTTCTGCTTGTAATTGAAGCGAAAATTTAAGGCGGATTTGGTGGGTCATTTCCATGCGGAATAGCAGTGGATTATTTGCGGAAATGACAAAATTACGCATGAAACTGAAAAACTCCTTTTGGAGGCGGAAAACAGTCGCGGAAAATTTTGCAGGCAGACTGTCCGAAATTCCGTAGTCTGAACCTAGCCTTACTCTCTAAGGTGCCATGAAATGAATGGCCAGCTTATTGACTTCAGTGGGACACAGTGTGACATTAGGCTGGCCTGTCATACCACTATTATTCCGCTAAATATTCAATGATATAGTGTACAGTATCTGTATTGTCACAAGTCGCTGGATATTGGCACTGGTTCCACCTTCAGGGTTTGGTGAGGCCCTGTGGATGTTGGTTACTATAGACTGATACAGGGATGTACTTTTATTATCACTATGCTTCCCAGTGAGTCCTAGCAGGAGCTGGGATTGTGTGCACCGTGTGTGAGAAATGCCCTGTGTTTCTAGGAGAGGTTGTTAGCAGCGTGTTATCATCTTTAGTGCCGCTATAGTATATTGAGGGCACAGTGTGGAATAATAAACTCTACCTTAATCCAGTCTCTTCACTCATATCTGTTTATTCCTAGCCTGGTGATGTGTCATATGAGTATGAGGAAACCTTTCATCACACCTTCCATTGAGCCCAATTGACATGTAACTCTTGTTTTTTGTCGGCAGCATTCAGGAATCGGAGGCGCAGCAGCTGGCAAAAAGAACAGGACCTGGAAGAACCTGAAACAGATTCTTGCTCTAGAAAGGGCATTGCCATGGCAACTAAATGATCCGAGCTGTAAGCTGCTTAGCATGCATTTATAAATAATAAAATCTACACAAATAACTTTCATTGAAGCTATGCCGGCTTATGCTGTTTCCCTCTTTGCTCACCTTATTATATTTTGGCCAAATGTTAAGCGCAGTTTATTGACTTCCGAGCTCCAAAGAGATAAAGTTGGTGTACAGCTAATAGGCCAGTTGTGCACAGATACCATGTCATTGTATCAGATGAACAGAGCTCACACTGCTGGCAATATGGTTATTATTTACATCATGCTTGGCATCTACTATTCCCCTATTTACTATGAAACTGTTTCTTCCTGAAACATTATTATAAAATCTCAGGTTTCCCAAGTTAAGTTGTAAATGTCCAGTTTAGAATAGAAGTCAGTGGTTCAGACCTCAAGACCTCACAGGATCTGTAAGACATGGCCCAAGCTGTCATAAAATACCTTATGTATTAAAAGCATCATGTTGCATGGAAAATGCTGCTAGCTTTATGTCATAACGTAGGCTCCACATATTTCTCTGGGTGCACCCTCAATAATCCAGAGAACGAGTGGGAAGCATGCGGTAGCACATTCTTCTTCCTGGCTCTCAACCATTTTGGTCTCTCTGCTGCAGGGGTATTCCAGGCCAAAACTTTTTTTTATATATCAACTGGCTCCGTAAAGTTAAATAGATTTGTAAATTACTTCTATTAAAAAATCTTAATCCTTCCAATAGTTATTAGCTTCTGAAGTTGAGTTGTTGTTTTCTGTCTAACTGCTCTCTGATGACTCACATCCCGGGAGCTGTGCAGTTCCAGTGGGGATATTCTCCCATCATGCACAGCTCCCGGGATGTGACATCATCATTGAGCAGTTAGACAGAAAACTTCAGAAGCTAATAACTATTGGAAGGATTAAGATTTTTTAATAAAAGTCATTTACAAATCTGTTTAACTTTCCGGAGCCAGTTGATATATATGAGAAAAGGTTTTGCCTGGAATACCCCTTTAATGTAACCTGCTAATTTTGCTTCCAGACGTCAGTAATATTTAACCTTTTATGTTGACTTGCAGATTTTAACATTGATGCCCCACCTTCTTGCAAGCCTGCAAAGAAGTATTCAGACATCTCAGGACTTCCTGTAAGTTTTAGTTAGGACATTACATTTTTGTTGACACCATAACTTAAAGGAGTACTGCACTAGAAGACAACTTTATCCCCTATCCTCAGGATAGGGTATAAGTATCTGGTCGCAAGGGGTCCGGCCGATGGGGCGCCCCACGATCTCCCGTATGGGGACCCCGAACTGCTGCGACTCTCCCCATGCAGGAGGCGTGTCGAACACGGCATGACGCTGCGGCCAACACACCCCTCCATGTATATCTAAGGGAGAGGCGGAGATACAGCGTTTGTGTATCCCTGGCTCTCCCATAGAGCTGAATGGAGGGGGCGTGTCTGTCGACCTCTAAGTGAGGTCTACGACACAAGTGTTAGCCGTGCAGAGCCGTGGCAGTTCCGGGTCCCTGAATGGGAGATAGGGGATAAGTTGTCTTCGGCTGCAGTACTCCATTAATGCTTTACCCAAAAGCATATAAAAAAACTTATACTAACCTGAAGAATGAAGTTATACTTTGACTTTCCTTGTACTGTAGCTATTTCTCTAGCTCTCTTGCACCCTCTATCTTAACATTTTGGCCTTCTTACAAGAAGGGGTTATTTATAAGTACTCTGCATGTGCAAGTGGCAGTCTTTGACCAGCAGATAGCAAACCACCATTGGTAAGGCATTTTTTTAAGAACTCCATCTTTCAATCTAAATTAGAACTTATCCTGGCTGACTAAACATTTTTTTAAGCAAATTAAAGAAGCTTGTTTTCTTATTTCCATCACCTTTGCATGTAGAGTGGGTGAAATTCAGGTCCTCTCTAAACATCTTGAATGATAAGGTGACCTTAAGATTACAGCCATCCCCCTCTACCAAAAGTGGTTACAGACTTCAATAGATTTTACCCTCGCAGCTTCTGTTATGGTCTTTGCTACACTTCACTTCCTATTGCTGTAGACAATGCATCACATTGCCACTTTGACAGTCACTGGCAATGTGACCTATTGTTTGCAGCACTGGAATGTGTAGCGTGGCGGAGAGTGGGTGACACAAGAACGGAGGCTGTTGCAGGTATGCACAGTGTTTTTGGAAAGCACTTTTAAATCTCATTCCACACACTCTCATTCTCTGTGCCACTGCAATACTCTGCGCAGATGTCCCAAAATGTCTGTGCAGAGTTGTAGACTTATCTAGACATATGGGCTAGATTTACAGTACTTAATTCTAATGTAATGGGATTCCGCTTCACAGTGCACACTACGGAATGTCAGAAGCTCAATCACACCACCTAAAGAATGATCTTGCTCATCCTTTTGGTGGTATCAGCCTGGAATACATTGTCCTCTATTAGGACGGTAATGTACGCACGGACCTAGCGCAGACTGATTTAGTCACTGCTGGCTGCACTTTGAATCTCCGGACACAATTTTCTTCTGCTGAAAATTCTGTAGTGTAAACCTAGCTTAATAGTTTATGAGCAGTCTACAAATGGTTAAAGGGTACTCCTTTTTCTAATCAACTGGTGCCAGAAACTTAAACAGATTTGTAAATTACTTCTATTAAAAAAATCTTAATCCTTCCAGTACTTATTAGCTGCTGAATACTACAGAGGAAATGGTTTTCTTTTTGGAACACAGAGCTCTCTGCTGACATCATGACCACAGTGCTCTCTGCTGACATCTCTGTCCATTTTAGGAACCGTCAAGACCAGTATTTGTTTGCTATGGGGATTTTCTCCTCCTCTGGACAGTTCTTAAAATGGACAGAGATTTTAGCAGAGAGCACTGTGGTCATGATGTCAGCAGAGAGCTCTGTGTTCCAAAAAGAAAACCATTTCCTCTGTAGTATTCAGTTGCTTATAAGTACTGGAAGGATTAAGATTTTTTTTTACAAATCTGTTTAACTTTCTGACACCAGTTGATTTAAAAAAAAAATATTCCATGGGAGTACCCCTTCAACCCCTTAAGGACCAAGGACGTACCGGTACGTCCTTGGTCCTGCTCTTCTGATATAACGCGGGGTTACACAGTAACCCCGCGTCATATCACGGCGGGCCCGGCGGCATAGTGAAGCCGGGACCCGCTTCTAATAGCGCGCAGCGCCGATCGCGGCGCCGCGCGCTATTAACACTTTAGCCGCGCGCTCAGAGCTGAGCCGCACGGCTAAAAGTGAAAGTGGCCGGCTAGCTCAGTCGGGCTGTTCGGGATACCCGCGGCTAATCGCGGCATCTTGAACAGCTGACAGGACAGCGGGACAGGACTACCTGCCTCCTCGCTGTCCGATCGCCGAATGACTGCTCAGTGCCTGAGATCCAGGCATGAGCAGTCATGCGGCAGAATCGTTGATCACTGGTTTCTTATGAGAAACCAGTGATCAGCATAGGAGATCAGTGTGTGCAGTGTTATAGGTCCCTATGGGACCTATAACACTGCAAAAAAAAGTGAAAAAAAAAGTGAATAAAGATCATTTAACTCCTCCCCTATTAAAAGTTTGAATCACCCCCCTTTTCCAATAAAAAAAAAAAAAAAAACAGTGTAAATAAAAATAAACATATATGGTATCACCGCGTGCGGAAATGTCCGAATTATAAAAATATATCATTAATTAAACCGCTCGGTCAATGGCGTGCGCGCCAAAAAAATTCCAAAGTCCAAAATAGTGCATTTTTGGTAACTTTTTATATAATTTAAAAATGAATAAAAAGCGATCAATAAGTCCTATCAATGCAAAAATGGTACCGTTAAAAACTTCAGATCACGGCGCAAAAAATGAGCCCTCATACCGCCCCATACACGGAAAAATAAAAAAGTTATAGGGGTCAGAAGATGACAATTTTAAACGTATTAATTTTCCTGCATGTAGTTATGATTTTTTCCAGAAGTCCGACAAAATCAAACCTATATAAGTAGGGTATCATTTTAATCGTATGGAGCTACAGAATAAATATCAGGTGTCATTTTTACAGAAAAATGTACTACGTAGAAACGGAAGCCCCCAAAAGTTACAAAACAGCGTTTTTTTCAATTTTGTCGCACAATGATTTTTTTCCCGTTTCACCGTAGATTTTTGGGCAAAATGACTGATGTCATTACAAAGTAGAATTGGTGGCGCAAAAAATAAGCCATCATATGGATTTTTAGGTGCAAAATTGAAAGCGTTATGATTTTTTAAAGGCAAGGAGCAAAAAACGAAAATGCAAAAACGGAAAAAACCTCGGTCCTTAAGGGGTTAAGGATGTTTGTCATCTAGTCTACAATATTCATGAGATGTGCTTTAGACTACCCACCTGCTATTTATCAGCAGCTTTCTGGCTTTCCACAGTATTAACAGAAAGCTGGCTATCATTATAGAAGTGTGTATCCCCGCCGGACCCGCGCTGCACCCTATTAATTTGAATAAGCCAAACAGAATCAGATAGTGACTCCAGTTGGCTCATTTGAACGGTATCAATTTTATTGCAGGACTAAAAACCATGCGGGGATACATCAGTGGTCATCTTTTAAATTCTTCTGCCGGATCTGGCTGCCGTACTGCAAAAACATGGTGTAATGTAAAGTCTAGTTTTACAGAAACTAAATCTGTCCTTTCAACAGGTTTATGCTGCCCTATCTAGAGATGAGCAAAGTTACAGTGATTCGATTCGTCACAAACTTCTCGGCTCGGCAGTTGCTGACTCTAGCCTGCATGAATTAGTTCAGATTTCAGGTGCTCCGGTGGGCTGGAGACTCTCTCCTAGGACTGTATCCACCTTTTCCAGCCCACAAGAGCACCTGAAAGGTGGACTAATTTATGCAGACTAAAGTCAGCCAAGCTGAGAAGTTTGTGACAGATCGAATCATTGTAACTTGTCATCTCTAGCCCTATCCGAGGCAGCATAAACCTGGTGAGATTCCCACTTAAAACTTTGGATGTTGGGAATTGTCTAGTGTATTACATTCCAGAGAAAAACAAGAGATTTACCAATTTCTTCATTCGCCATTCTTAGTCTTGTTTTATTACTTCTCTAATAAATATTTATATTTATTCTGGCAAAATATATAGTAAACAAATGTATTATTACTAATACAATCCCCTTTTTGGTCAGATAGTACCTCATTAATTAGTACATTATGGCTTATTTTTCACACAAAATAACAAGCATAGCAAATTATTTGAATTGGTTCTACAAGCCTCAAATCTGGTGACAAGATAATGACATACATTATTTTCTCATCTTTGACTCGCTGTGTGTCTTAGTGTGACATTTACCCCCTACTATTTCATTGAGTCTGTTCAACTCTTTTTGGGCTGCGGGTTGTAAAGATTATGTACTTCTATTAGCATAGCAAACCCCCAGAATAACTCCTCAAGCTTTGGGACTTATTGAAATGTGAAATGAAAGCCTCCTTTGATGCTCAGTTGTTTTAAATTCTTCTTCAGAGTAAGTCAAATGTTATTTATCTGCACATCACAAGGTGGCTTCGAAAACTTTATGACTTGAAACACAGCAGTTGAAGGATCAAAATATTGTGTAGTTATGTGGTGTAAATTCATTCGAAGGCTATGTATCCTGTTTGTATTCACCAGACATTTTAATGAGATGTAAATATAATTTATTTTAGACCATATACTGGAAGTACAGATCCGTTGGGAATGAACATGTCTCTATAGTTTATAGCTTCTAGAGTTTTATCACCCAGGTTTTTTTCTTTTGTAATTACATGAAAATGTAGGTAGTATTTTAACTTTTAGGTAATTTCACTATGCTAAATGCACAGCGTAAGTGTGGGGGAACCTACTGCAGTGTTGATTTGGTAGGGAAATTGGTTATGCTTAGAATCTTTTGTGTATTATTGAAACAGCAAGCTATCAGTCTTATGAGTATCTGCATATGCATTGATATTTATTAACTTGTGGTATTGAACTTTTTAATCTGCTAACAGTTATTGAACCAGTAAAAGTGTAAATTGATTTTCTGCAGCAGGAATGATGTCCTCAGAATTTATAGCTATTGTATTGTGGCTCCCCTCGGCTATACTAATTACTTTAATATCAGCGGCTGTTGTGTTCAAAAGGGGAAAAGTTACAGCTGCAAACACTGGATTCATGAATGGTCGCCTGTTAAATCAACTGTATTACATTATTATCCTATATTGTAGTAATGTATTAATTCACCACTGTGTCTCAGTTGAAGCATAACAGTTTCTCTGTGAAGTGTTTCTTCTGAACAGCACTTGTACTGATTTCTCCAAAAGTTAGAAAGCACACCTTTTATGCACCATTATAACAGGTACAAAATCCCCTGAAATGCCTAAACTCTTAAAACAGACACAATGAAAAGTATGTATGCAATAATGGGGTGGGTATCAATGCTTAAACAAACAATTTGCGCGAAATGGACCAAATCTTTTTCCTGGTATCTGAGATTGCAGCTAAATCCTAATAAATCTGTTGGCTGTAGATCACACTCGGCACAGCCTCTCTGACATTTTGAGCTCTGAATGTGATCTACATCTAGCAGATCCCCCTTTAAAGTAAAGAGAATCTGTCATCAGTATCACCTGCACTAACCGCTTGTAGTGCGGGTGATACTGATGACAATGATACTTTGACTCCCCACTCCCTTCCACCACAATCTGTTATTTGCAAATTACCTGCTTGGTGCCGAGAAAGGGTGGATTGGGGTCTATGGGTTGGCAACGATCCCAGCGTCTGGCTGGCATCTTCCTAGTAACACCTCCTATGTTTCAGAATGGAGCTCCACTCTACAGAGGCTCAGCACAGGGAAGGAGACAGGAGGAGAAGATGCCGGCTAGATGTCACTGTGCACTGGGAGCTTAGGGATGCCCCCCGTGCACCAAGCGCTTAATCTGCATGTAACTAAGATTGCAGAGGCCCAGAGTGGGTAAGAATCATTGGCATCAGTGTCACCTGTACTACAAGGTACTGTAACATATTAGTGCAGTGATTCTGATGACAGATTAATCATGAAACTGAGCTGCTGTATCCAAAATATCAAGTGTCATTTTTTTCTTTGTTTTTTTTTTTCCCAGGAAAAAAAAGTAGACTTCCTTTCTAGTCTCAAAATATTAGCACTTTTCACTGCCCATAACTTGTAATGTACTGTTGATTATTCAGTCATACATTTATAAAAAGAATAACAGATCAATGGCACAACACTAGCTTAACATTTTTTTCACCATACATAATATACAGTCATGGCCGTAAATGTTGGCACCCCAAGTATTTCTCACAGAAAAGGATTACAGTAACACACGTTAAGCTATACACATGTTTATTCAGTTTGTGTGTATTGGAACTAAACCAAAAAAGGGACGAAAAAAAGCAAATTGGACATAATGTCACACCAAACTCCAAAAATGGGCTGGACAAATTATTGGCACCGTTTCAGAATTGTGGAAAAATAAGATTGTTTCAACCATGTGATGTTTCTATAAACTCACCTGGGGCAAGTAACAGTTGTGGGCAATATAAAAATCACACCTGAAAGCAGATAGAAATGAGAGAAGTTCACTTAGTCTTTGCATTGTATGTCTGTGTGCCACACTAAGCATGGACAAAAGAAGAGAACTGTCTGAGGACTTTAGAACCAAAATTGTTGAAAAATATCAACAATATCATGGTTACAAGTTCATCTCCAAAGATCTAGATTTGCCTTTGTCCACAGTGTGCAACATTATCAAGAAGTTTGCCACCCATGGCACTGTAGCTAATCTCCCTGGGTGTGGACGGAAGAGGAAAATTGATGAAAGGTGTCAATGCAGGATAGACCGGATGGTGGATAAGCAGCCTCGAACAAGTTCCAAAGATATTCAAGCTGTCCTGCAGGCTCAGGGAGCATCAGTGTGAGCGCGAACTATTCATCGACATTTAAATGAAATGAAATGCTATGGCAGGAGACCCAGGAGGACCCCACTGCTGACACAGAGACATAAAAAAGCAAGACTACATTTTGCCAAAATGAACTTGAGTAAGCCAAAATCCTTCTGAGAAAACATCTTGTGGACAGATGAGACCAAGATAGAGCTTTTTGGTAAAGAAGATCATTCTACTGTTTACCAAAAACAGAATGAGGCCTACAAAGAAAAGAACAGAGTACCTACAATGAAATATGTTTGGAGGTTCATTGATGTTTTGGGGTTGTTTTGCTGCCTCTGGAACTGGGTGCCTTGAATGTGTGCAAGGCATCATGAAATCTGAGGATTACCAACAGATTTTGGGTCGCACTGTACAGCCCAGTGTCAGAAAGCTGGGGTTGCGTCCGAGATCTTGGGTCTTCCAGCAGGACAATGACCCCAAACATATGTCAAAAAGTACTTAGAAATGGATGGCAACAAAGCGCTGGAGAGTTCTGAAGTGGCCAGCAATGAGTCCAGATCTAAATCCCATTGAACACCTGTGAAGAGATCTTAAAATTGCTGTTGGGAAAAGGCGCCCTTCCAAAACATATGTTACTGCAATCCTTTTCTGTGAGAAATTCTTCATTTTCTTGAAAAATTTCAGGGCTAAACAACAACAAAGACGTGGTCTCAAATGGCAGGAGGTGCTCAACCTCAAATGCAGTTGTGCATTTATGCTGGGGGAGCCAATCCTACCCTTGTGGTCTGTGCCTAGGGGCAATCCCCAGCATAAAAATGCATACAATGGGGGATGCTTGCAGCAGACTACAAGTACCACAATGGCATCCTACACCAGATAAACTGTGTGGATGTGTAACAATTAGAATACAATACAGGAATTTAGGTGCACCAACATTTCAGGGCTGCCAACATTTACGGTCATGATTGTATTTATTGTTAACTAGCTGAGTACCTGGCGTTGCCCGGTTTTTCCTTCCTCATCCTTGTTGGGGAGGAAAATCAACAAAAGAGGAAGCTTTTGACTTCAAATCCCATCCCCATATATTGTTGTCATATCCCAACCCCATATCCCGACCTCCTTTCCATTCGTCCTATCCCCGTCCTCCTATCCCCGTCCTCCTATCCCCGTCCTCCTATCCCCGTCCTCCTATCCTGACCTGTAATATGTGTACCAGGTATTGAAATATCTCCAAGCGTACGGAAGTTATGTGAGAACATAAATTTCTCATTGATTTGCATGGGACTTTAAACAAAAAACCCGACCCTCACAAATGGGGGTGGTTAAGGGTTAAATTAACCATCCTATATTTTAAGTGGACATATAAGTAACATGTGACCAAGTATTATCGAAATATCTCCAGCCGTTTGTAAGTTATGCAGTAACATATATTTCCCATAGAGTTGTATGGGACTGTAAACCTAAACCCCGCCCCTGGCAAATGGGGGTGAGTAAGGGTTAAATCACCTATGCTATGTTTGTTGTTGAAATATAAGTAACGTGTGCCAAGTTTCATGTTAAGATCTTTAGCCGTTTGGAAGTTTTTGTGGAACATCCATACACACACACACACGTTGAGTTTTATATATATATACCATATTTATCGGGGTATACCACGCACCGGCCTATAACACGCACCCTCATTTTACCAAGGATATTTGGGTAAAAAAAGTTTTTTACCCAAATATCCATGGTAAAATGAGGGTGTGTGTGCGTGTGTATACCCCGATACACCCCCAGGAAAGGCAGGGGAAGAGAGGTTGTCGCTGCCCGCTTCTCTCCCCCTGTCTTTCCTGGGGTCTAGAGCCCTGCTGTCATCGCTTCTTTTCTGCTGGCTATCGGCGCCGCTGCCCGTTCTCTCCCCCTGACTATCGGTGCTGCGGCGCCGATAGCCAGGGGGAGAGAAGGGGCAGCGGCACCCATTGCCGGCGCCGCTGCCCCGTTGCCTCCCCCCATCCCTGTCTGCGCCGCTGCTCCATTGCCGGCGCCGCTTCTCTCCCCCTGGCTATCGGCGCCGGCAATGGGGATCCGGCACCGATAGTCAGGGGGAGAGAACGGGCAGCGGCGCCGATAGCCAGGGGGAGAGAAGCGGTGCCGATAGCCAGAGGGAGAGGAGGGCCGGCAGCAGGGCTCTAGACCCCAGGGCAGGCAGGGGCAGAGAAGCCGGCAGCGCTGGCGGTCTCTGCACTTGCAAAGCCGCTGCAGTTCATTGATTTAAAGCGCCCGCTTATTGGCGTATAACACGCAGGAAGACTTTAGGCTAAAAATTTTAGCCTAAAAAGTGCGTGTTATACACCGATAAGTACGGTAGATAGATATAGTATGATAGCATAGCTCAGGTTAAATATTATCACCTCTCTGTATTCCGTTATCACTAAAAGACAGCACAATAATAAGATGCTGCAGCTCTATGTAATTGGATCTGTCTAAGCACTCCCAATTAAAAATAAATCAAACAGAGCCTTCGTCGCAGATTGGAAAAAATGTTGTTGATTTCTGATTTTGTGCCCAAAAAATTGACACTTTGCCGATCAGCTCAATGCTTGTTAAATTGAACGGGGCTTTGCACATGGAATGTAGTTTCATGCCAAGGGGGTAGGGCCACCCCACCCTGCAAACAGAGTTCCCTATAAATTATACCTGCTAGCAGTGTTATGCTCTGGGTAATACTCCACATCATGTCTTAGCATTCTTTCAGACATATACACTGTAAAACATGCACTAGATAAAGGCAAAACCTGATAAAAAAAAAAAACATGAGGTGGTGTAAAATATAACTTATTAGTGAATAAAAGATTAAAATTCACCATTGAGGAATGTGTATTCCCAAGGTACATAAAGCAATGACTGTAGTCACAATTATCTCACAATACTTAAAACAATTGAAAAGCAAAATTCAAAGCAACAGGTAAACGAATAGGGCAATGGCCTAACCTAGTTGCATCCTTCATGAAGCCACTAAATGGAAGAAACCATTCTTCTCCAAATAATATGGGGGAGATCTACTGGTAAGCCAATCATGCACATATTGTAAATAAAAAATTAAAAAATATTTATGCTAGACAAATGTCTGAAATGGTGTACTTACATATAAAGATATTGATGTCCCCATTAAAAAAAAAAAAAATTCAAAGAGCAGGGTTTCAGACAATATTGGCCGCACATCTCTTTACACACAGGGGAAAAGCGATCTTTCAGATAATGTCTTCCCTTAGTTTATAACTGTAAAGACTGTATAGCACTGTCCAGTTCCTTTTTAAGTTGATTTAAAGGTTTTCTTGGATTGGAAGTATTTTTCTACTCACCGTACAATCCTTTAAATTGATAATTCTTTCAGTACAGAATTTCTTTACATTTTCTGTTAAGATTTGTTTGGAGAAGAGACATTTCATTGATTGGTTCTGATTTTGTTTTCTAGGCTAGTTACACCGACCCACAAACCAAGCTGCGGTTCAGTACAATAGAGGAATTCAATTACATCAGGATGCTTCCCACAGATGTTGTCACTGGATACTTGGCTCTAAGAAAAGCAACCAGCATAGTACCATAACAACTATGATCAGCATTTTGCCATTTATTGGTTCAAACAATGGATTTTTCCATAATTTTATTTCTCTTGAATGACACAGCCTAAAATACACAGTATTTACTAAGAGGCACACTGCAGATTTTTATGTAATCCTTGGAGTTGAGATTTAAAGGAGTACTCCGGGAAAATAAACGTTACCCCTTTCCACTGGATAAGTGTCTGATGATCAAGGTGGGTCCAACCGCTGGTCTGGCTGAGGGGGGCCGTCACTTTTGCTTGTTTTGGAAGGAGGGGAGCACTCTGGGAACTGATAGGTATAGTGGTGAAAGTAAAGCACTGTAGGGAGATTGCGGGGAGTCCAGCAGTCATACTACCCATGATTAGACACTTATCCTCTATTCTGTGCATAATGGATAAGTTTATTTCACCAGAGTACCCCAGTTCCAATGGAAGTTAAAAACTGTGGATGTGTAGCTAAAACATATTCGCCCCTTGGAATAAAGTGTAGATCAGCAGCAACATTCTAAAATACCTCAGTAATACAGAGACATCGGTAATACCTGGTGTCGCCTAGTAATACCTGTCACCTAGTGTCACCATTCCTGAAGGTCGCTTTGAATGTTTAGTAGCAGATTTTGCGTTTTGTATTTTTTGTGGATGTTCTCCACACAATCAATATACAGCGCATTCATTTTTTCCCATTTTATGTTGTAGCCTGTGCTAAAAATGTTTTTCCCTCATTAATCTTCAGCCAATTCCATGGAGAATGTGAAAACAGAATTTTAGAAGGTTTTTTTCAAATTTATTAAAAAGTAAAAACTAAAATATTGTATTAATATTTAGACCCTTTACTCAGTACAGTTGAAGCAGTGATTACAGCCTCCAGTCTTCTTGTTTATGATGCCACAAGGTTTGTACACCTGGAATTGGGGAATTTAAGCCATTCTTCTCTGCAGATCCTCTTGTGCTCTATGGGTTTAGATGGAGACAATACGGTCTCTCCACGGATGTTCAATTGGAATCATGTCAGGGCTCTGGTTAGGTCACTCAAGGACACTCCTGGGTTGTGCGTGTAGTCTTCTCCATTTAGCTGTACCTCGTCCCTGACCAGTCTTCCTGTCCCAGCCACCACATCATGATGCTGCCACCCCCATGCTTTACTGTAGGGATAGATAGAATTTGGCAGGTGATGAGCAGTGAATTTGCTTCTCTCTCACAGTCTAAGATTTTTATTTTTTTTTGTAAATCAATAAACTGAAAAAGCTGCTTTCTGGCCTTTCTGCCATAAATCCCAGTGCTGCAGTGATTGTTATCCTTCTGGAAGTTTCTCCCCATTTGCACACAGGATCCTTGATGCTTAGACACAATGACAATTGAGTTATTGATAATCTCTTTTTAGAAGACTCTTCTCCCCTATTACTTCCCCTATTTTGTGGGGCAGGCAATTTTAGGAATATTCCTGGTTGTTCAAAAGCTCTTCCATTTGAGAATGATGAAGGTCACTGTTCTATTGGGAACTTTCTGTGCATTAAAAAAAAAAGAAAAAAAAGTGTACCCTTTTCCATACCTGTGCCTCACACAATCCTGTTTCTGGGCTATACAGGCAGGTCTTTCCTTTCATGGTTTGTTGTATTTTTTGTTCGGATAGGTCATTGCAAAGTGTCCCAATATTTTCATTATTCATTTTTTTAATAAATTAGCAAAAGCTTGTAAAATTCTGTATACACTGAGTGCGCAGGAAAAGCATCGGCACCACTGGAACAAACAGGAGACCACGGTCTGCTAGGATAACTGCACCCTGACTGAGTCCCGATATAAGGGGTGCGTGTAACAAAGTCACAAAGGCAAAACTGGATGCGGAAAGAATAAAGAACACGCACTCACCATCCCAGGGACATCAGATGGCAGCTTTATTGGAAGAAACTGAAGACATCGGAGTGTGATGAACATGCAGCGTTCCTGCACAGCAGCAAGTCAGGTGTGCGGGCGAGTGGAGCACAGGTGAGCGGCGTGGGTGCTGGGGCGACGAACTCGTTTCACGTCATTGCTGACTCTTCTTCCAGCCTGAGCCAGAACGGGAAACCCTGGATTTATATACACGTGCACTAGTGCAGTAACCATTAGCAACAGACATAAATCAGCAAGTGTATAATACAAAACAAAGCTTAATGCTTCATTATAAGATTAAAAACAGATGTAAATACAGGGAAATAAACCAAAATCAAGACATGCAACAAAAAAGAAAAAAGATGACAACAAAAAAGACAACAATATTGCTTTATAAAAATTGAGAAAAATCACTACACTCATTTAAGCCAAGAGCTCCTGTGGCATCCAGCCGGATGATCCACTTGGCCTCTTGCTGTAATATAGACATCGCGATCTATACCAACTTTAGGAAAAACATGTTCAAGGGTCAGGCTCAAGTGTCGATGCTGGGCTCATGGACCCACTTAATTCAAAGAAAAGAACATTTTCACAGCACAGGCTTCTTGGATGCACTTAAAAACTTTATTCTTTTATCAGGATATGTTACAAAGAAAGATGTGTTTTGGCTTCCGCCTTTATCAATTGTAATTGTTAAAGCGGAAGCCGAAACGCGTCTTGTAACATATATATTTACATGTAACCCCCTCCTAATCCCTCTTTTCCCATTTTGCAAAAATTATATATATATATATTTGATATTGCCGTGTACGGAAATGTCAATTATTAAAATATAATGTTAATGAACCCATACGGTTAACAGTGTAAATGTAAAAAAAAATTCAAAAATTTTTGATATTTGGTCACATCACATCCCAGTAAAGAATAGGGGTCTGTCGATTACATTACTTAATTCCTTTAGAACACGCCCCTCTGGTCGGGCCCTGCACTATTTGGGACAGATAATTGTTTTCAGCTATAGTCAGAAACCTGTTTCCTTTATGAGATACACAGGTCTCAGTCTCCCAGTTTATATCAGGATAGTTAAAGTCTCCCATTATTTTTTTTGAAACATATTTTATTAATTTTCGCAATGCAAACAACCAAATACAATTCACAATGCAGTTGTATCATAAAGAGGATTAAAACAAAAATCGACTTATAGGAACAATATCCAATGTACAATCTTGATAACCAGTAATTGACAGTTTAAGCCATTTAGGCACCATCATAACTAATAAAGAATTGACCTTTAGACATGGCGTTATAACTGTCATACAAAACACCTATATGTTAGATTATGTGGCTATTGAAGGTGAACCGAAGAACTATTCAGACATTTGATATGTCTAGCAATAATATGCGTAAAGGTCTTATACCATGTCTAACTGTCTTGAGGATTAGAACTAGATTGTGATATGAACTCGAACTAAGAAATAAACAATATAAACAATAGTGTACAGACAGCGCATCAACCCTACTCCTTTCTCTGTGTGAAAATGTGAAAAAAATACTGTATTAGTCATCAATATTTCCTTTTAATTTGGCCTCATGGTATCTTTAAAGCTCCTAGAGAGCCTGCCAATTCCTCTAGAGTGTACCATTGTGTACTAGCAAACGGGCGCATTATATTTATCCTCTCAGTGCCAGAAAAGTGGTATGTAAGAAACAGCCTCCATGTAAAAAAAAAAAAAAACTTTCCTGACTATTTTTCTTTACACAACAATATTTCGCAGCGCTCTATGTAGAAAAGCTGTTTCAGGGCCTCAATCAAGTGCAATATTGTAGGGACCGATGGAGAAAGCCAATCCTGTAAAAGGAGCAGCTTAGCTTGCATAAGGACTGTATGGACAATTGGTGAGAGATTAAGGTATGAGTAAGCCTCCTCTGAGCCCCTAACCGAAATATGAAATAGAGCTTCATTATAGCTAATGTTCTCCTGCAATGTACTACATTTATTTAGTCATGCTGAGACTCTTTCCCAAAAATCTATAACAAGTGGACATTGCCATATGCAATGATATAGATCAGCTTTGTAGGCGTTACATTTCGGGCAATGATCTTTCCTATCAGGTTTATGAATGGTTGGTGGTAAAGTGAAAGCATAAATAGCGTTATGTAAGAGTTTTTAAGCTGTGATTCCCTCCACTTCTCATTTTTGACATGTGTCCTGAAATTTTCCCAACCTGCCAAGATATGTTATGTAATATTGGGGGAATGCAATATAGAAGCCCATTTGGTACCCAACGGCTTGCTAGAAGTCCGGATAAACCATTTTCGTAAACATGAGTAGAGATTAGATATGGATCTACCAGAGGTGGAGGTGAGAATTGAGTCAAATTCATTGGAAGACCGTTCTTTAGTAACATCCACTAATCTAGCACCGAGATAAGCTTTAATTTGACCATACGGAAGAAAATGTGTTTTCGGGATAACGTATTTATCTTGTAATTCCTGGAAAGTCAACCATGTACCATTATCACCAAGGTGGGAGATCTTATACATGGTGATAATGGTACATGGTTGACTTTCCAGGAATTAAAAGATAAATACGACATCCCGAAAACACGTTTTCTTCCATATGGTCAAATTAAAGCTTATCTCGGTTCCATTACGCTTCCACACTTGAAACAATACATTGTCCAAACCTGGTTCAAAATCAGGAGTATGCCATGGGGACAGATGTTTGGAGCAAGTATAGGAAAGACCCATTTTGGTTCTAATAGCCTTCCAGGCAGCAATAGTGTCTTTGTAAAGTAAAGATCTTTTAATAACTAAGGGTAATTTAGAAATTTTACAATGCAATAATGCCATTGGATGCCATGGTGCTGTGTATTGAGATTCGAGGAGTGTATTAGAATAACACGAAGTCCCATGGTACCAATCCATCACATGCCTCATTATACATGTAAAGTCTCCCATTATTATCACATCATTCTGATTTGCTGCCTTGTTTATTTGCCTCAATAATTGATCTTCTGCTTCTTCCATTTTATTTGGTGGCTTATAGCTAACCCATATCAGAATTTTTTTAATTCTTATCTCCATATATTTCTACCCATAATGACTCCACATTATTGTTTCCCTCCCAAATATCGTCCCGCAATGCGGCCTTCAGACTGGACTTTACATAAACATAAACTTCTCCCCTTTTCAGTTTTGTCTGATCCTACCTGAATAGACTATAACCCTGTATGTTGACCGCCCAGACACAGCTATCGTCCAAGTATCTGTTAGGCTGGGTTCACACCATGTTTTGTACTTACGGCTCCCGTATATGGCTGAGAGGAGGGGGCAGGACTTAATCGCGGCACCCGCACTCAGCCGTATAGGGGAACCGTATTTAACGCATGTCTATGAGCCGACCAGAGTGAACCGTAGCCTCTGGTCGACTGCGTTTTCGGCCGTATGCGGTTTCCCATAAAAAAAAAATCAGTGTAAATAAAAATAAACATGTGGTATCGCCGCGTGCGGAAATGTCCGAATTATAAAAATATATCGTTAATTAAACCGCACGGTAAATGGCGTACGCGCAATAAAATTCCAAACTCCAAAATAGTGCATTTTTTGTCACTTTTTATATCATGAAAAAATCGATAAGTCCTATCAATGCAAAAATGGTACAGCTAAAAACTTCAGTTCACGGCGCAAAAAAATGAGCCCTCATACCGCCCCATACCCGGAAAAAGAAAAAAGTTATAGGGTCAGAAGATGACCATTTTAAACGTATTAATTTTCCTGCATGTATTAATGATTTTTTTCCAGAAGTACGACAAAATCCAACCTATATAATTAGGGTATCATTTTAATCGTATGGACCTACAGAATAAAGATAAGGTGTCATTTTTACCGAAAAATTTACTGTGTAGAAACGGAAGCCCCCAAAAGTTACAAAATGGCTTTTTTTTTTGTCTCACAATTATTATTTTTTCCCGTTTTGCCGTAGATTTTTGGGTAAAATGACTGATGTCATTACAAAGTAGAATTGGTGGTGCAAACAATAGGCCATCATATTGAATTTTAGGTGCAAAATGTAAAGAGTTATGATTTTTTAAAGGTAATGAGGAAAAAACGAAAATGGAAAAACCCCGAGTCCTTAAGGGGTTAACCTGTTAAGGACCCAGGGCGTACCTGTACATCCTAAGTCCGCTCCCGTTCTATAATGCGGGGCCATAGCGGGTCGGCCCAGCTAATAGCCCGTGGCTAATAGGTCGTGGCTAATAACCCTTTAGTTGAACGCCACATCTAAAGTGAAAGTAAAACCATGCCGGTTAGCTCGGGGCTGTTCGGTCGCCGAATGACTGCTCAGTGCCTGAGATCCAGGCATGAGCGGTCAAGCGGCAGAAACATCGATCAGTGGTTTCCTATGAGAAACCACTGATCAATGTAGAAGATCAGTGTGTGAGGTGTTATAGCCCCCTAACGGAGCTATAACATTGCAAAAAAAAGTGAATAAAGATCATTTAACCCCTTCCCTAATATAAGTTTGAATCACCCCCCTTTTCCCATAAAAAAAAACAACTAAAAAAAAATAAACGTATGTGGTATCGCCGCGTGCGGAAATGTCTGAATTATAAAAATATATAGTTAATTAAACTGCACGGTCAATGGCGTACATGCAAATAAATTCCTATCAATGCAAAAAAGTCCTATCAATGCAACAAAGGTACCGCTAAAAACTTCAGATCACTGCGCAAGAAATTAGCCCTCATACCGCCCCATATGCGTAAAAATAAAAAAGTTATAGGGGTCAGAATATGACAATTTTAAACGTATACATTTTCCTGCATGTAGTTATGATTTTTTTCCAGAAGTACGACAAAATCAAACCTACATAAGTAGGGTATCATTTTAATTGTATGGACCTACAGAATAAAGAGAAGGTGTTATTTTTACCAAAACATGTACTGCGTGGAAACAGAAGCCCCCAAAAGTAACAAAATGGCGTTTTTTTTGTTTTTTTTTTCAATTTTGTGTCTCAATGTTTTTTTCCCGTTTCACCGTAGATTTTTGGGTAAATCGACTGACGTCATTGCAAAGTAGAATTGGTGGCGCAAAAAATAAGCCATCATATGGATTTTTAGATGCAAATTTGAAAGAGTTGTTATGATTTTTTTAAAGGTAAGGAGAAAAAAACGAAAATGCAAAAACGGAAAAACCTCGGGTGAAGATGGATGGAGGATCTAAAAAACAAAAACAAGGCCATAAAACCCAGTGCCCCTTTTATAAAAGATGCTAAAAAGAAATCGCGTTCACCCAGCACTTAGAAAAAGCTAAAGCATCTTCTTCCTGAATGTTTATTTAATATCTAATTATAATGCATGGAGATTAATCAGTATATATGGCTATAAGAGGATGAAAGAACAACAGATTAACAACATGGTGTTCGTGGTTTCATAAAATAATTTTTTTGGGTGGGCGTCATGAATTCATTACATTATGTACATGGAGAGTGTAATTTAAACTACTGACATGAATATTATGCTCATAATAAGCCACATCATGACAAGAAATGCCATACAGTTAATAGAAAGCTCATAAATCATGCAGAAGGTTTGGTGGCTAAAATTTAATTAACTTCTTCCATGTACAACAAAAGCAGCTATAATCACCAATATATTAAAACATTAATTATTTTGACCCCTTGTCTTTTGTTTGCTTCAACATCCCGCTTTTCTCAGATAAGCCATCCGTCCTTAGTCTTCTTTTTTAATTTTTAGTCATAGTATTATATCACAGCAAAAGACCAGACATTTTCAGAACTCCAATATTTTCAGTAGCTTAAAATTAATGTTTCTATTTTGATTGTAAGTTTTTTAATTCGTTTTTACTACATTAGCAATCACGCCTAAGCCTTTTTGAACATAATTTCGAGATCTACTTTACAGCAAGCCTCATGGATGTCCATAGTCCTCCAACCTTGTACACTTACAGAAACCTGCGTGCCATAAACACCAATCAATTTATAGACATTCTACAATCTTCACTATCACCAATCTCTTTCCTCTCCTGCCCTAATCTAGCAGCCAAACATTACCATGACACCCTAAAGTCTACCCTGGATCAAATGGCACCCCCTAAAACACGAAGCTCCCGACACAGACGGCAGCAACCCTGGCACACGCAAACAACCCGCTTTCTCAGGCGATGCTCTAGGTGTGCTGAACATCTGTGGAGGAAAGCTATCAGACTATCTGCACTTTAAATTCATGCTTAAATCCTATTACTCCGCTCTTCATCTCGCCAAACAAACATATTTTACCTCCCTCATCTCCTCTCTGTCTAACAACCCAAAACGCCTTTTTGACACATTCATCTCTCTCCTTTGGCCTAAAGTACAGACCCCAATCACTGATCTCTGTGCTGAAGACCTGGCCAAATACTTTAAAACTAAAATCGATGACATTCGTCATGAAATCCTCTCCCAGTCCCCTAAAAGTTCTGATCCAATTCCCAGCCACGTCTCCTCTTCATCACTCTCAGTTTTTGAGCCTGTAACGGAGGATGAGGTTTCCAGGCTCCTCTCCTCCTCCCGCCCCACTACCTGCTCTAGTGACCCCATGCTTTCACACCTCATCCAGTCTCTCTACTGCTATCAGCTGTCACCTAACTAAAATCTTTAACCTCTCCCTCTCTTCTGGGGTCTTTCCCTCCTCCTTCAAACACTATATCATAACCCCACTATTGAAAAAACATCTCTGGATCCGTCTTGTGCAGCCAACTATCGAGCCATCTCAAATCTCCCCTTTATCTCCAAACTCCTGGAACGCTTGGTCTACTCCCGCCTTATCCGCTATGTCTCCGAGAACTCTCTCCTTGACCCCTTACAGTCTGGTTTCCGCTCCCTTCACTCCACAGAAACGGCCCTAACCAAAGTCACTGACGATCTTCTGACGGCCAAATCAAATGGCAATTTCTCTTTACTGGTTCTCTTGGACCTCTCTGCGGCTTTTGACACTGTGGATCACCAACTCCTCCTCAGTAGTCTCCGCTCCATCGGTCTCAAGGACTCTGCTCTCGCCTGGTTTTCCTCCTATCTCTCTGGCCGCTCCTTTAGCGTCTCGTTTTCTGGCTCTACTTCTTCTCCTCTTCCCCTTGCTGTCGGGGTTCCCCAGGGATCGGTCCTGGGTCCTCTACTCTTTTCACTGTACACATCCCCCATTGGAAAAACAATCAGTAGATTTGGTTTACAGTACCACCTCTATGCTGATGACACCCAACTCTATACCTCTTCCTCCAACGTCACCCCTGCACTCCTACAGAATACCAGTTACTGTCTCTCTGCTGTCTCAGACATCATGTCCTCTTTATATCTGAAACTAAATCTTTCGAAAACAGAACTTCTTGTTTTTTCTCCATCAACTGATACTGTACCTAACCCTGACATTTCCATCTCGGTATGTGGTAATACCATAACGCTCGGGCAGCAGGCTCGCTGTCTTGGAGTTATACTTGACTCTGATCTGTCTTTCACTCCCCATATTCAGTCCCTTTCACGTTCTTGTCACCTGCATCTCAAAAACATTTTCAGAATCCGCCCATTTCTCACTACTGAATCTGCTAAAACTCTCATTATTGCTTTGATTCACTCGCGCCTTGACTACTGTAACTCTTTACTAATAGGCCTTCCTTTCTCCAAACTCTCTCCTCTCCAGTCCATCCTTAATGCCGCAGCCAGACTCATCTTCCTCTCCAGCCGCTACACCGATGCCTCCTCCCTGTGCCAGTCACTACACTGGTTACCAATTCAGTCCAGAATACAGTACAAAATCCTCAGTCTCACACACAAAGCCCTCCACAATGCTGCACCGCCCTACATCTCTTCTCTCATCTCTGTCTACCATCCTACACGTTCTCTCCGATCTGCTAATGATCTCACACTAACATCTTCTATAATCCGAACTTCTCACTCTGCTTCACTTGTGCTGCACTGATTCTCTGGAATGTTATCCCTCAATCCCTCAGACTCAACAACATCCATAGTTTCAAACGTGGCCTGAAAACACATCTCTTCAGACAGGCCTATAACATTCTTTAATTGGCCTCAACATATCCTAAACATATCCCCACACCTCTTGTTTGAATAGTTGTGTATTATGTCTGATACTTGTCTTTGTTTGTACCCCATAATTGTAAGCGCTGCGGAATCTGTAGGCGCTATATAAATAAATTATTGTTATTATAAATTGTAGTCTAGGCCAGATCCTATTCACATGAAAGGGAGAGACTTCTGAGTGTGCGCTTGGACTGTGCAGAGGTCATTCCACAGGGAGGTGGTCTGATGTCTGAATATTCTGAATGGACAGATCTCATCATATGACATCTGGTGACACTTTTCACTCTAAGGGTATGTTCACACTGAGAATTTCCACTCTGTTGGTTCTAATACTATTGTCATCCTCCTTGATGGCAGCAGTCCACGTGGAATTCTGCAAAAAGATAGAAAGTCAGTGTAACACTCACGTTTCAGGAACACCAGTGGATGTGGATCCGCTCGACCTGTGTGGCAGATGACTCGGACAGTACCAAGGAGCGGAGTCTAAGGTGCCGCTGGTTTTCACCAGAGCCTGCCACAAAGCGGGATTTACTTGCTGCGGCATGCAGCACCCAGGTCGCTACCCCTGGCATGGCTCGACCACAGGCAGCTGAGGAGATGCAAGGCACAGGAGGGATAAAGCAGCTCGTAGTCTGGATAGCAGAAGGGCAGGGCAGATAGCACAGTAGCGTAGTCAGGATATAGCAGAAGGTCAGTAGGCAGAGGAGCAAGGTCAATACACAGCAAGGCAACTCTCAGGCTCAAGGCAACAAAGATCTGGCAGGAAAGTGTGGATGGAGGAGTAATTTATCAATGAGCCACATGTGTACTACACCAATGGGTGCACTGGCCCTTTAAATCTTAAAGCTCCAGCGCGCCCTGGGGGATGGGGACACGCTCATCGGAGCAGAGAGGCGGGGGCAGGAGAAGCACCTGGTGAGTGACGAACTGGGATTCGCATGCGGGCGCATACCGCGATTCAAATCCCAGCCCCGCCGGCAGCAGCTAACAGGACCATGCACTCACAGCCAGCGCGTGCGGCCGGAGCACTTAACGTAACAGTATACCCCCCCTTTTACGACTGAGAAGGTCACAGTCCAGGATATTTTCCTCAGGCTACCGTAACCCTCCCAGTCGACCAGAAAAATTGTTTACCTCTCACGGTTTAAGTGGCAAGAATCTGTTTCACTTTGTAGACGTCAGAAGAGCCGGAGACAGGGGTGGGGACACGATTCTTTTGAGAAAACCGGTTTATGACAAGAGGCTTGAGGTGAGAGACGTGGAAAGAATTGTGAATTTGTAACGTAGCAGGTAGACGGAGTTTGTAGGAGACAGGATTAATTTTTTGTAGAATCTGGAATGGACCAAGGTAGCGAGGACCAAGCTTGTAACAGGGTATCTTGAAGCGGATGTACTTGGATGAAAGCCACACCATGTCACCAGGAGAGGACAGAGGAGGTCTCCTACTTTTAGCAGCTTGCGCCTTCATACGTGAAGAAGCCTGGGTCTGTTGGCACACCGGAGGAAACTGGGAGAGAAAGAGGAGAACTGAGATGGAGTCTGTAGACAATTAAAAAGGGAGACGGCCTTGTGGACTCGGAATCTTTATGATTATAAGAGAATTCTGCCCAGGGGGGAGAAGGTTGACCCAATCGTCTTGGCGATCTGAAACAAAATGCTGAAGATAAGTCTCAAGGATTTGATTAACCCTCTCCACCTGACCGTTGGACTGAGGGTGGTAGGCCGAGGAGAAGTCCAGCTTGATGTCCAGATGGTTACAAAGGGCTCACCAGAACTTGGAGACAAACTGCACACCACAATCCAAAACGATATGCTGAGGAAGTCCATGTAAACAAAAGACATGCAGCAAGAATTACTTTGCCAGCTGTGGAGCAGAAGGAAGACCTGGTAGAGTAATTAAATGAGCCATCTTGGAAACCGATCTACAACAACCCAAATGACTGTGTTATTACGAGATCGGTGATGAAATCCATGGCAATATGGGACCAGGGAGTCTCTGGAATGGGTAAAGGCTGTAAGAGTCCTGCAGGTCTCTGTCAAGGGGGTTTGTCATGGGCACAAGTTTCACAGGAACTAACAAAATCAGAAACATCACTCTCAAGATGGGGCCACCAGTAGTGCCGGAAGATTTGAAGTAGAGTCTTGGGTATTCCAGGATGTCCTGCTGTCAATGAAGAATTATTCCATTTCAGTACCTTGCGTCTCAATCTACAAGACGGGAGAAGGCCTCTTCAGCCTCTTGAGGCCAAGACTTAGGATTAGATGCCTTCTTAGTGAGACCCATAATTGGAGCAACCAAGGACGAAAAATGTGGGATAAATTGATGATAATAGTTAGCGAATCCCAGAAAGCATTGAATAGCACGTAGGCCCGAAGGACGAGGCCAATCCAACACTGCAGACAATTTATCTGGATCCATCTGCAGCCCCCGATGAAAGACAATGCAGCCAAGAAATGGAAGACTAGACTTCTTACAGACATTTATCCAGTTTGGCTTAGAGATGATTCTTTAGTACTCGCCGAAGGACCAGATGAACATAAGTACGATGCTCCTCTAATTTGGAAGAGAAGATCAGGATGTCATCTAGGTATATGACAATACAGGTGTAGGGAAGATCACGGAAGATATCATTGACAAACTCTTGAACATCCTCATGAAAACACAGCTGCATTGCTTTGATTTAGAACTATATGAGGTCATGCTTTCATCATTTGGTCTTCAAATAAGCACACAAGCAGTGTGAAGTTATGTTTTCATTATAATTTTGGGTGGGAAGAATAGCAATGTGAGCAATGACTGAAATAATGACATTGCTCGCATTGTGGTATTTGATATATAAATCCTCCAAATCATCAAGATATTTATTGCCATTATAATAACGTAGCCCTTCTTCCCTGCTGTTGTGAGTTCACGAGGATTTAGAGAGGCATTGTAGTACCAATGAGAAACCGTACATTACAAGAATTGCTACTACTTTCTGAATCCTTGTTTTACGCAAAGAAGCCCAGGTATAGTGGCATCCATTATATTGTGTACATAGTATGAGCCAAAAGTTTGCATACACCTTTTCATCCCATGGTTTTTTATGTATGTTGTTTTTTTTATACATGCAAAATGAAGTATTTCTCACAGACAAGGATTGCAGTAATACATGTTTTGCTATACATATGTTTATTATCTTTGTGTGTATTGGAACTAAACCAAAAAAGAGAGGGAAAAAAAGGAAATTGGACATAATGCCACACCAAACTCCAAAAATGGGCTGGAAAAAATTATTGGCACCCTTAACTTAATATTTGGTTGCACATGCTTTGGAAAGGTGCTTCTTACACCTCTCAGCCGGAATGTTGGAACCACTCTTCCTTTGCAAACTGCTACAGGTCTCTCTTATTGGAAGATCGCCTTTTCCCAACAGAAATTTTAAGATCTCTCCACAGGTGTTCAATGAGATTTAGACCTGGACTCATTGCTGGCAACTTCAGAACTCTCCAGTGCTGGAAGATCTCGGATGCAAACCCAGCTTTCTGACACTGGGCTGTATAGTGCGACCCAAAATCTGTTGGTAATCCTCAAATTTCATGATGCCTTGCACACAATATTTAAAAAGGGGTCAAAAGGTGACCCCGGGAATTATAGGCCTGTTAGTTTAACCTCCGTTGTATGTAAATAGTTTGAGGGTTTACTAAGAGATGCTATTTTGCAGTATCTTGATAAAAATAAATGTATGACTCCATATCAGCATGGCTTTATGAGTAATTGACCCTGTCAAACTAACCTGATTCACTTTTATGAGGAGGTGAGCTCCAGACTGGACCAGGGACAATCACTGGATGTCGTATATCTGTTTTTTTTTTTTTTTTCAAAGCATTTGATACGGTGCCACATAAAAGGTTGGTGCATAAAATGTGAATGCTTGGACTGGGGGAAAATGTGTGCAAGGGGTAAGTACCTGGCTCAGTGATGGGAAACAGAGGGTGGTTATTAATGGTATTTATTCTGATTGGGTGACTGTTACTAGTGGGGTACCACAGGTGTCAGTATTGGGTCCTGTTCTATTTAATATATTTATTAATGACCTTGTAGAGGGGTTGTATAGTAAAGTAGCAATCTTTGCAGATGATACTAAACTCTGTAAAGCGGTAAACACAATAGAGGACAGTGCACTGTTACAAATGGATCTGGATAGGTTGGAGGTTTGGGCTGGGAAGTGGCAGTTGAGGTTCAACACCGATAAATGTAAGGTAAAGCACATGGGGAAGAAAAACCTGGGCTGGGATTATGTATTAAATGGGAGAACACGTGGGACAACTGATGTGGAAAAGGACTTGGGAGTCTTATTTAATAGTAAATTTAGTCGCAGTGACCAGTGTCGGGCAGCTGCTGCAAGGGCAAATAAAATCATAGGGTGCATCAATAGGGGCATAGATGCCCATCACAAGGAAATAATTCTACCACTGTACAAATCCCTAGTCAGACCACACATGGAATACTGTGTACTGTGTACAGTACTTGGCACCAGTGTTAAAGAAATATATAGTGGAGCTGCAGAGGGTTCAAAGACGGGCAACCAGAGTAATACGGGGAATGGGAGGACTACAGTACCCAGAAAGATTATCAGAATTAGGGTTATTTAGTTTAGAAAAAAGAAGGCTTAGGGGCAACCTAATAACTATGTATAAATATATCAGGGGACCTTACAGAGATCTCTCCCATGATCTATTGATACCCAGGTCTGTATCTAGAACAAGGGGGCCTTCTCTTCATCTAGAGCAAAGAAGGTTTCTACATCAGCACAGATGGGGGTTCTTTACTCTAAGAACAGTAAGACTGTGGAATTCTCTGCCAGAGGAGGTGTCCATGGTGAACTCTGTAAAAGAATTTAAAAGTGGTCTGGATGCATTTTTGGAGAATAATAACATTACAGGTTATGGATTCTACATCTATATAAACTCAGTAGGGACTGATTAGGGTTATAGGTTGAACTTGATGGACTCTGGTCTTTTTTCGACCTTATGAACTATGTTACTATGTTACATTGAAAGGCACCCAGTACCAGAGGCAGCAAAACAACCCCAAAACATGATTGAACATCCAACATATATCACTGTAGGTACTGTGTTCTTTTCTTTTTAGGCCTTATTGGCAAAATGTAGTCTTTCTTTTTTATATCTCTGCGTCAGCAGTGGGGTCCTCCTGGGTCTCCTGCCATAGCGATTAATTTCATTTAAATGTTGACAGTTTTCGCTGACACTGATGCTTCCTGAGCCTGCAGCAAAGCTTGAATATCTTTGGAACTTGTTTGGGGCTGCTTATCCACCATCTGGACTATCCTGCCTTAACACCTTTCATAAATTTTTTCTTTCATCCACGCCCAGGGAGATTACCTACAGTGCCATGGGTTGCAAACTTCTTGATAATGTTGCGCACTGTGGACAAAAGCAAATCTAGATCTCTGGAGATGGACTTGTAACCTTGAGATTGTTGATATTTTTCCACAATTTTGGTTCTCAATCCTCAGACAGTTCTCTTCTCATCTTTCTGCTGTCCATGCTTAGTGTGGCACACACAGACACACAATGCAAAGACTAAGTGAACTTCTCTCCTTTTTATCTGCTTTCAGGTGTGATTTTTATGTTGCCCACACCTGTTACTTGCTCCAGGTAAGTTTAAAGGAGCATCACATTCTTGAAACAATCTTATTTATTCACAATTTTGAAAGGGTGCCAATAATTTTGTCCAGCCCATTTTTGGCGTTTGGTGTGACATTATGTCCAATTTGCTTTTTTTCCTCTTTTTTTGGTTGAGTTCCAATACACACAAAGGCAATAAATGTGTGTATAGCAAAATATATGTTACTGCAATCCTTTTCTGTGAGAAATACCGTATTTTTCGCCGTATAAGACGCACTTTTTCATCCCCAAAACTGGGGGGGAAAAGTTGGTGCGTCTTATAGGGCGAATACCTGCAGCCATCAGTGGCCGGGACCCGCGGCTAATACACGACATCACCGATCGCGGTGATGCCCTGTATTAACCCTTCAGACGTGGCGATCAAAGCTGACCGCCGCGTTTGAAGCGAAAATAACACTAAGCCGGCTGCTCAGTCAGGCTGTACGGGACCGCCGCGGTGAAATCGCGGCGTCCCGAACAGCTTACAGGACACCAGGAGGGACCTTACCTGCCTCCTGGTTTCTGCTCCGTGCCGGGATCCCCTGCATGGCCGGCGCTCTCCTTCGACATCATCACATCGGCGCGCACGCCGTCCCGTCATCGAGGGGCGGCGTTCGTAGCGACGTGATGACGGCGACGGAGAGTGTGGATCCCGGGGAAGAAGACGTCCGGAGCGTCGGCGACACCACGGGGATGCGGTGACAGCGATGGAGCGACATCCAGGACAGCAGTGACGGGTCCGGAGCGGCGGGGACACGTGAGTATTACCTCCTATACCAGTGGTCTTCAACCTGTGGATCTCCAGATGTTGCAAAACTACAACTCCCAGCATGCATGGACAGCCGTTGGCTGCAGGTTGAAGACCACTGTTGGGTTCAGAATCTTTTTTTTCTAGATTTTGGACCTTTATATGCTGGTGCGTCCTATAGGGCGAAAAATACGATACTTCATTTTCTTGAAAAATTTCAGGGGTGCCAACATTTACGGCCATGACTGTATGGAATTAGGTAGTACACAAAAAGGTGTTAAAGCAGAATATGTTTTATATTTTAAAGTTCTCAAAGTAGCCCGATTTGCTTTCATGACAGCTTTGCACATTCTAACATTCTCTCCATCATCTTCATCAGGTAGTCTTGCTTTTCCAACAGTCTTGAAGGAGTTCACCTCAAACTTCAGGAAGGACTGCAATAGAGATATGGGGGAGCTGGATCATTTTTTGTGTGTGTAGTGTATGGGAGCCATCACAGAGGCTAGGCTTCACCAACAGTGGCGTCTCCAGCATTCATATTTAGGGGGGGGCACATGGGGGGCCAGTGACAGAAGTGGGGGGGCAATTTTAAAACGTGTGTGCATGTATGTATGTGTGTGTATGTATATATATATATATACACGATTATTTTTTTTCCGTAGATTTTTGGGTAAATGACTGATGTCATTATAAAGTAGAATTGGTGGCGCAAAAAATAAGCCATCATGTGGATTTTTAGGTGCAAAATTGAAAGGGTTATGATTTTTAAAAGGTGAGGAGGAAAACACAAAAGTGCAAAAATGGAAAACCGCTCGGTCCGTAAGGCGTTAAAACTTTTGGACACTACAATCAACTTTGATAGCGGCATCTAAAGGGTTAATGTCGGACATCAGCCTGATTGGTGATGTCTGGCATTAGCCGAGGGTTCTAGCTAATGATTTATACAACACAGTGGGAGCAGGCACTGTGTGTACACATGCGCCTTGCGTCCTTAGGTCTCATTTACACGGACGGATCCCCAGCATATTTTACGCTGCGGATCCCCCGACAATGGACCCTACAGTGCTGCCTCCATCTGTGCCTGCTCAAAACCGCAATCCTCCGCTACGAGCAGACACGCTTTGATGTGTATACTCGCACACATTGCGGCTGCTCTTGGCCTAGCTCAGAGAGCAGGAGGAGCGGCCATGATGTGCGCGAGTATACACATCAAAAGCGTGTCTGCTCGTAGTGGAGGATTACCGTTATAAGCAGGCACAGATGGAGGCAGCACTGTAGGGTCCATTGTCGGTGGATCTGCAGCATAAAATACACTGTGGATCCACCCCTGAATGAGCCCTTAGGGTACGTTCACACATACAGGATCTGCTGTATATTTTCTGCAGCTGATTTTGCTACCTTTTGAAGCTAATGGGTTGCAAAATCAGCTGCACAAAATATGCAGCAAAAATATGCAGCAGATCCTGTACATGTGAATGTACCCTTGAGGGGTTAATGATAAACTAGCAGTGCTGTTCACATGTTGTCCTTCCAGAGGGGTCACTTTCCCTCCTCCAGTGTCCGCAGGTCACCAACAGGTCACATTACCAGAACAATTTATGGAAAAATTGCGCTGTTTTACCGCGATTTACGAAAAATCGCGGTAAAAGCGCGCAATTTTTGCCGCGATTTTTCCCAACAATTGTTCTGATAATGTGGCCTGTTAGTGACCTGTGGACACTGGAGGAGGGAAAGTGACCCCACTGGACTGCTACCATACACATACACATCAGCCCCGAGTTATACTGCTGATCAGGGGGAGTGAGGCAGGACACGGGGACATCACTCACCTCACATGAAGCAGCAGCTCTACTGTGTGACCTGTCAGCTCTCGGCCTGTCCTCTCCTGTGCTGGGGGCGGAGCCATCAATGTATCGGGACATCCCTATTTATTTTAAATTGGGGGGCCCAAGGGGGGACACGGCCTGATCTAGGGGGGCCATGGCCCCTCTGCCCCCCCCCCCCCCTAGTGACTCCACTGTTCACAAACTAGCTGAAGGACAGCTCAAAATCAGAGAAGTAATATCTAGAAAGAAGAAATAGCTGTACAGAACAGGAAGTCTCAGCTTAATTGCAGCCATAGTGGCCAGAATGGAAACTGTAAAATTTCAGAATTGTTATAAAATATAGATAAAAAATGGAGAATTATAAAAAAAAAAATAAATAAAAAAAAAATATAATGATTTTGATGTTTGACATATAAACCTGATGTAAACAACAGGTCATTTTCTTATGAGACATTGCCTTTAAGGACTATAGTTGAGAGGGGGGATGCATACTGTAAAACCCCTACTTTAAGCATAAATTGCTTACACCTCCCAGATTTAGATAATATAACATTCTTAAAGTTCACAGTCTAAAGTCAGAATGAATAGTCATGTTATTTTTATATTCTATTATTCCTTTGTATTACTTTTAAGTTAAAATATTTTCATTTCCGATGTCAGGAAATGAAGCTTCTTGCTCTGCCATCATTTGTTTTCAAATATTCATTACACACCTCTGACCATCTTATAATGAGCAGATTATTTATTATGCACATTATATATTGAAATATTTTAAGAAAGTCATGAAGATTATGTCACAGTATCAACCATGAAGGGTGATAGAAGGGAAGTCTTCCGCTCAGTATTCTAAATTGGTTTTCGTCTGTTGTGTAAGGCGAAACACAGATTTAATAGATTATGTTAAAAATATATTTAATGTAATTTACAAACACATTTAGTACTATTATTCAGTTCTAAGCTTTATTTTATTAAAATAAATAAATTTAGTACATGAGGTTATATACTGTCAGATCAAGTAAGTTTTACAGTCAAAAATAAAAATTAAAGTGAACCTGTGAGCAGATTCATGCTTCCTTTGCCATGGGTAGCATAAAATGCCAACAGGCTCCCTCATAACAATAAACTATATTTTAGGGTTATTTCACATGATCATATTTCCTAGCCTATAATGAGCACAATGAAGTCTGCACATTACCCCATGATAGTAAATGGTTCAATTCAAATTAATGTTTTCTCCCTAGGGCACATGCAGAATCTGATGCCATAAAAAAAAATGCAAAATGCTTCACCAAAGGCCATTTGCAATAGAGAATTCCCCATAGAAGTAAATGAAGACTAAAAATAATCACTTCTGTAACAGATCTGAGAAAAAGATCCATATTTCACATGAGATTAAACCCTAGCTTAAGGAACAGGAAATTATGTTAGACGGGATATCATGGATCTTCAACACCATCTCTTTTTATGGTAAAATATACAGGACTTTTTTGTTTGCTTGTTTGTTTTTATACATGTAAAATCAAGGTTCTTATCATGTAGTTTGATCAAATTTTCTTTTGGCCTGAATAGATTTTATAAAAAAAAATAATAATATTTAACTAAAAGTGCCCAATTATATGCTAGAGAAAAACCAGACTCTGAATAACTGCATTTTGCTATAAATAATAACATTTTTCCTTTACTAATTTTTTTTTACTTTAAAGGGGTATTCCAGGAATCAAAAAACAGGCATTTTTCCTTTCAAAGACAGCGCCCTCCTTGTCTCCACTTTGAGTGTGGTATTACAACTTGGCTCCATTCACTTCAATGGAACTAAGCTGCAGAACCACACCCAAACTGGAGATAAACAGCAAGAGGTCTTTGAAAGACAAAAAAGGCCTGTTTTTTTATTCCTGGAATACCCCTTTAAATCACAACTGTCCTCAATTCACTTGCCTTCTAAACAATAACTTTATTTAACCTGTAGAGGACACAAACTATAAATGTACGCCCTTGCCGCCTGGTTCGCCCTGTGGCGTGTTCAGTCTATTAAAGGGGTTCTCCGTTGGAAACATCTTATCCCCTATCCAAAAGAGACCCCTGCAATCTCCGGGCCGGCAATGGCAGCATCCGGAACTCGGAAGCTTGAAGCTTCCGCGTTCGTGAAGTCATGCCATGTTCCCTCCATTCATGTCTATTGGAGGGGGTGTGATTGCTAGTACATAGCCATCATGCCTCCTCCTATAGAAGTGAATGGAGGGGGCGCGGCGGCTTGCAACACCAGTCATTGAGCATGGAGCAGAGTTCGCTCCATGCACCGAATGACAGGGGTGCCAGCCTGGAGATCGCGGTTGTCCACAACTGCAGGACCCCGTGATCTAACATCTTATCCCCTATCCTTTGGATAGGGGATAAGATGTTTCCAGTGGTGTACCCCTTTAAGCAAGCACAGAAGCTGCACTCACTTCATAAGCCGTGGGTCTTGATAGCAGCTGTGGACTTGCCACTAATGGCAGACATCAACGATCACGAGGATGCCTGCCATTAACCCCTTAGTTGCCGTGATCAATTTTTTTTTTCATTACGCCATACATTTTATGGTAAAATGAAAGGTGTCAATACAAAGTACAATTGGTCATGCAAAAAACAAGCTCTCATTTGGGTCTGTTAATGGAAAAACTTGAGGAGGAAAAATGGAATGTTATAAAAATTGAAAAAAAAAAAATTATTGGGATATGTAAAAATTTTTTATTGGTCTGAGAGTCAGTGAGACAGTCCCATGGACTTGCATTATGAGACTGTCCTGGTCCTGTGGCACAGAGCCAGGAGAGAATGCCTTAAATGGGCACTGTCACCAACTTTATTTTTTGATATGTTGTAGTACTTATGTACTACAACATATCTCTAATATACTTTTATTTATTTTTTTTTTCATTAAAAAGGTTTAATTTACATTTAAAAACTGGCCACTGAAAAAGGACTGATTTTGGAGTGGCAATCAGTCCTTTTTCAGTTAGGCTGCACTCACTCCCTATCAGACAGGCGGGAGCGAGCGCATTGGCTCCCCGGCCACTGGCTGGGAGGCCACTCCTCCCGCACATCGCCGCCGCTGCCTCGTTGCCGCCGCTGTCCCTGCACACCCGCTGCCGGACTCTGCAGTAACTGCAAGTGTAAAGAGGGAACGGGGTATGCGGGGCGGGGGGGGGGGGGTTGGGGGGGAGGAGTGAACGGGCTAGTGCTGTAGCGGGGGGGGGGGGGGGGGAATGGGCTAGCAAATAAAAAAATAATAGGATGGTGGGAGCTACCCTTTAAGTACTCAACCAGGTTTGTTTTAGTGATTGGTCAGTGTCTGAAACTGTAGACCCCAATTAATTGAGATAAAAGTTTTTAGTACTGACAGTGCTCATTAAAGTGAATGTATTACCTACATTTGTTTTTCCTGTTTTTATTTTCTGATTTTATTTCTGGGTTGTCTTGCCTTAGCTGTTTTTAACAGCATTTAAAGATTTGTTTTACAACAAGCCCCATAAGCACAGTAGTCTGGAACAGACCCTATTCGCTTGCATCGTAGAGGTTTATCGGCCTGTTCAGTGGCCTGTCAGTTGGTTGGGAGGACCTTGGGATGTAAACATCATGTATATACAGACCAAAAGTTTGGACACACCTTCTCATTCAGAGTTTTCTTTATTTTTATGACTATGAAAATTGTAGATTCACACTGAAGGTATCAAAACTATGAATTAACACATGTGGAATTATATAGATAACAAAAAAGTGTGAAAATATTCTAGGTTCTAGCCACCTTTTGCTTTGATTACTGCTTTGCACACTCTTGGCATTCTCTTGATGAGCTGAAAGAGGTAGTCACCTGAAATGATCTTCCAACAGTCTTGAAGGAGTTCCCAGAGATGCTTAGCACTTGTTGGCCCTTTTTGCCTTCATTCTGCGGTCCAGCTCACCCCAAACCATCTAGATTGGGTTCAGGTCCGGTGACTGTTTAGGCCAGGTCATCTGCAGCACCCCATCACTCTCCTTCTTGGTCAAATAGCCCTTACACAGCCTGTAGGTGTGTTTGGGGTCATTGCCCTGTTAAAAAATAAATGATGGTCCAACTAAACGCAAACCGGATGGAATAGCATGCCGCTGCAAGATGCTGTGGTAGCCATGCTGGTTCAGTATGCCTTCAATTTTGAATAAATCCCCAACAGTGTCACCAGCAAAGCACCCCCACACCATCACACCTCTTCCTCCACACCAGCACACCTGTGAAGTGAAAACCATTTCAGGTGACTACCTCTTGAAGCTCAACAAGAGAATGCCAAGAGTGTGCAAAGCAGTAATCAAAGCAAAAGGTGGCTACTTTGAAGAACCTAGAATATGACATCTTTTCTGTGGTTTCACACTTTTTTGTTATGCATATAATTCCACATGTGTTAATTCATAGTTTTAATGCCTTCAATGTGAATCTACAATTTTCATAGTCATGAAAATAAAGAAAACTCTGAATGAGAAGGTGTGTCCAAACTTTTGGTCTGTACTGTGTGTGTATATATATATATATATATATATATATATATATATATATATCTGTAGATGATCTGTACAGAACAGGAAGTATAAGATTAATATTAGGCCAGAATAAAAACTGCATGATTTTAGGATTATTTTATTAAAAAAAAGATAGTAAAATTTGAAATATGTAGACAAGAAATCTTTAAAAATATTTAAAGGAGAACTCCAGCCACACTTAGCTTATCCCCTATCCATATCCCCCGCAATCTGCTACATATCCCCTATGGAAAGGGGATGGGTTAAAGGGGTTATCCATCAGAAGGTGATTTTAGCACTCACCTGCCAGACAGTAATTATACATGCTTAGAAAGGATTGTCTTGGGGCTAAATTGCTATGTTGTGAGACTACCATAACGCTGTGGCTATCTTTTTATGAAATGTTTTAAATCCCTCCGTCAAACTACATATCCCATAATACCTTGTTTGTAAGTGTGAGGTCACGTTTCTCTCTCCCACACATCAGCCACCCCACCCATTGTAGCACAGGTGAGCTGCCTTCCATGCTTTGTGGTGAACAATAGACCAGTGTTTTCTAACCAGGGTGCCTCCAGTTGTTGCAAAACTACAATTCACTGCAGACACGAAAATTACAAAAGAAGAAAAAAATGGTCTTGGGAGGTGCTGCTCATTAAGGTCACAAATTGGTGAGACTCAGGCCAGCACAGGACAAGTAACTTTATTGACAAAAAGGACAACGTGTTTTGGCACATACAGAGTGCCTTCCTCAGGTCCAAACAAATACAACAGTCTTCATTTAATAATGGGTACAAGAGATACTGGATGGGATGCTGTGTGATGCGGCGCTGGCATTGGTCTGACCTACGCCAGCGCCGCATCACACAGGATCCCCTCCAGTATCTCTTGGACCCATCATTAAATGAAGAGTGCTGTATTCGTTTGGACCTGAGGAAGGCACTCTGTATGTGCTGAAACGCGTTGTCCTTTTTGTCAATAAATTTACTTGTCCTGTGCTGGGCTGAGTCTCTCTAATTTGTCCAGAGTCCAGTCCTGGTCAGAGTGCAGCAGCCTCCATTCATATTCACCCACCAACTCACAACAGACATTTGTGAACCAAGACCCCACGCAACTTGGGATCCAGTCTTGTCACCCAAGGGGTGAGTGTATCACCTAGGTATGGTGGAGGGACAAACCTAGTTGATACACCTTACATAAAGAGCGCCCTCTGTCTCTCGTTTTTGTCTCTCTATTTCTTAAATTCACTGCAGAATGATCTCCCTCCAACCCAGCAGTTGCTCCAGTCATTGAAGCAGACAGGCTCCCTTAGATCACCTGACTAGTGATCTAATGTCTCGGGCTGCACTGCAACCTGGGAAAACCTGAGACAAAAGTTATTTTGAATGCTATTAAAATATAAACCTTGGGGCAAAGATCACATAAGAATTGCGAGACTACCGTCAAACACTGGTACAGACACTATATTATGAACTACACTAACTTTACAGCCCCTGTAACATAGTCAAATAAAAAAAAAATCCTGTGTCTGTACACCTTTAATTGTCCACCTGAAATATCACAAATAGTACGGTATAGTTGGTTTTTCCTAACAAAGCTCATACTGACTGTATGGATTATAGTCAATGGAGCATAAACAAATGATTTAAAAAAAAAACCACTAACATTGTGTGAAATGTTTTCATATGAAATGTCCCATGTATGTCATTAGCTGGATGTTCTTGTAGATGGATGAGATCACTGTGCAGCATGGGTGTGGATGATATTATTTTACAGTCACAGTCCAATAGAACCGTCAAAGGGTAGACTCTGTGGAATCATCCACTTCTAAATATTTAGCCACATTAAATATGAGCTCAAGTTTCCTTGACTTTTAAACCATTTAGTTTTTGATAATTTATTATGATTATGGTTTCTACTATAAACATAACTTAGGGCTAGTGTAGGATTTCTTAAGTGGAGTTTACAAATTTGTTTGTGCTGTACCAAAGACAGACATGGCAAAAATGCTTTTTTATTATAGTTTCTTTCTCAAAAATGCTATATCAAAGATCTTTCCATAATGTGTGTCAAGGGTTAGTGATAGAACTTCTGGAGAAATTTATAAAAGAGTTTAGGGATTAAAGGGGTTATCCAGGAAAAAAACTTTTTTTTAAATATCAACTGGCTCAAGAAAGTTAAACAGATTTGTAAATAACTTCTATTAAAAAAAATCTTAATCCTTTCAGTACTTATAAGCTTCTGAAGTTGAGTTGTTCTTTTTCTGTTTAAGTGCTCTCTGATGACAACTGGGAATATGCTACAGAAGAAGATTTCATTCACATATATTTAACAGATTTTAAAGGAGTATTTGACTGTGCTACAAGGGCTGTAAAGTTGGTGTAGTTTATAATATAGTGTCTGTACATGTGTTTAATTGCTGGCCTCACAACTCTTATGTGATCTTTGCCCCGAGGTTTATATTTAACAGCATACAAAATGAGTGTCATCGCAGGTATTCCCAGGCTAGTCAGTTGTTCAAGGAGCCTGTCGGCTTCAAATGAGTGGAGCGACTGCTAGGTCAGAAGATCATTATGCATATTGTAGTTATGCAACAGCTGGACGTCCCCTGGTTAGAAAACACTGGTCTTATGTTTACAGCAAAGCATGAAAGGCAGCTCACCTGTGTTTCAACGGTTGGGGTGGCTGATGTGTGGAAGGGAGAAAAGTGACCTTACACATACAAACAAGGAATCCTGGGACTTGTAGTTGGAGGAAGGGAACTCCAATAGCCATTTCATAAAAAGAAAGCAACGTTATAGTAAATTCGAACACAGGCATTTAGCTTCAAGATAAGCGCGGCTCCTTCCTAAGCATGTTCATTACTGTCTGGCAGGTAAATACTAAAATCACCTTATGGTGGATAACCCCTTTTAGGTTTTAGAAATGGCTGTTACAAATATATTGTGTATGAACATGTCTTTAAATGGGTATTTTGACTTAAGAATGAACGCAACAGCCTGCTATGTCTTTAAAATAAAAAAAGAAGCATACTTGCCTGGTCCTGTGCTAGCAGTCTGGACCACTCTAGTACCTCTGTTTGCTTACCCTGATAATATACACTCTCTGCTCTCCTGATGCCATACCGAACCCACTACAGTCTCAGTCAGTGGCTGCAGTGTGTTCAAAATGTCATCAGAAGAACCTGGATAGAGCGTTATCAGGGTACGTAACAGAGGAACTTGAGTGGACCGGATGGCTGGCAAAGAAACAGGCAAGGTGAGTATGCCTCAGAATACCTCTATAATAGCAGAGAGTATTGATAAACCAGATCCAATATTATGTGCAATTAGTCTATTTTAACTGTATTGTGTAGAATTTATGATGAGGAGCCTGATTATAATGTATACTTCTTTTTCAGCAGCTTTAAATTTTGACAAAGTATAGATGCATTATCTGTAAATGGAGAAAATGTGGCATATTTCCACAGGCTTCTCTAAGAGTATATAGCGAAATACAGATCTTGCTTGGGTTTAGTGTTTGATTCCCCCATTACAAAAAAAATATTACCATGGGAGAGTTACTTGGGAGAAGGCTTATCTGCTAACCAATGCTTCTACATCTGGATTAAATCTAACACAGCATTCTACAATAAGAACATAAGTAGTCAGAGTACTGCTCCTTAGCAGAAAATCCTAAGGCCTTGATCACATAGCAGAATTTCCCACCATAATCTGGCAGAAAAATTTAGCTCAGAAAGCCTGTTGCAGCAGAGTCCCATTGTTTTCATTGTGCACTACACACACAGCAGAATTTCCGCAGCATAAACATCTTCCCCCGGAAAGAATTGACCTGTCAATTTTTTCTGCAGAATCTGCTTGAGAATGCATTGACATTATGCTGTCTATGGAGTCCAAGTGCTGCCATGTTTATAGTCTAAGGGAGTTGTTAACAGTAAAACAAAGATGCTTTATTGAAGGTGAAAAAGATGACATGACAATGTAATAAAACATTGTAATGAAATGGTTACAAAGGCCCCACGGGGCAAAAAAGAAACAACAAGCTATATTAACCAGTCAATATACATCAGCACGATAGGGGTAATGAGTACCACGTTATCTGACAGTAGCAAAATTAGAAAACAGGTTGCTAACAATAACACTAGAGATATGCAAGTATAATGGTGACACTCTCTCTTCCGCTAATAAAGTGATAAGCAATGAGTCATAGGGGAGCAGTAAGAAGAGGATATCCAGAGATCCTAGACCACAGTAAACCTCTCCACTGAGTCTTCTCGGATGGCGGACAGTTTTTCATTAAGCATTATTTTATTAATACGAGCAGGGACTGGAGGCAAGGACAGAGTAGTCTGCTTCCACTGAGAAGCAATATAAATGTGAGTAGCCAGTAAGATGTGTTGCGCCAGTCTAAATACTCGATATAGCATGCTACTAGATCTGTGGCCCAGCAGGCAGAATGCAGGCATAGCAGGTACTGAGCCTGGTAAGACATCAGCCATTGCTGCCAGTAACTGTTGTCATAAAGATGCCACTACGGGGCAACTCCACCACACATGGTACATCGTACCTCTAGAGCCACAGTCCCGAAAGCAGAATTGTGAGACCAAGGCGTAAATATTATGCAATCGAGCAGGAACCATATATGTTCTATGTAACACTTCAAGAGATGTTTCAGCCAAAGATACTTCCCAACTACCCTTACTAACGGAGTCACAACAAGCATGCCATTGTGGGAGAGAACGTTCAGAATTGAGATCATTCTCCCAGTCCATCATAAATGTGTTTCCTATCTTTGGGAGAGGGTGAGTTAAAATGTGCATATAAAGAAGGACGCAGCCCTTTTTCACCTTAAGGACTGAGCCCTTTTTCGCAATTCTGACCACTGTCGCTTTACGAATTAATAATGCAAAAACGCATTTACCGAATATTCTGATTCTGAGATTTTTTTTTCATGACATATTCTACTTTATTTTGGTGGTAAATTTTTGGCATTACTTGCATCCTTTTTTGGTGAAAAATCCCCAAATTTCATGAAAATTTGGAAAATTTAGAATTTTTCTAACTTTGAAGCTCTCTACTTGTAAGGAAAATGGATATTCACAATAAATAAAATTTTTATTCACAAATACAATATGTCCACTTTATGTTGGCATCATAAAATGGACATATTTTTGCTTTTTGAAGTAGAGCAGTAAAGTAGAGCAGTAATTTTCAAAAAATTCATGAAAATTGCTAAATCTGAAGGGACAGATGTTACAGAACTAAAACTCCCAGCATGCCTGGGTAGTCCAGGTATGCTGAGAGTTGTAGTTTGGCAACATCTGGAGGGCTACCGTTTGGGCACCACTGTAACAGTGGTCTCCAAACTGTGACCCTCCAGATGTTGTAAAGCTACAACTCCCAGCATGCCCAGACAGCCTTTGGCCTTCCTAGTGGTTGCCACAGTAAAGATCGTTTTACTTTCACTTTCAATTCCCGCCCCAACCCCTGTCTGAATTGACATGCGATTTTCTGCGATCGCCGACATGGGGGGGTCTCAGGACCCCCCTGGGCGATGTGCCGGGGTGCCTGCTGAATGATTTCAGCAGGCATCCCGATCCGGTCCTCAACCGGCTAGCGTCGGGGACCGGAATTGCCACGGGTGTATCCATATGCCCTCAGTCCTTAAGGACTTGGGATGCAGGGCGTATGGATATGCCCGGCGTCCTGAACAGGTTAACGACCACGGACGTAAATGTACATCCTTGGTTTGGTGGGACTTCCCGCACCAGGACGTACATTTACGTCCTGTGTATGACCGCGAGCATCCGAACGGTGCCCACGTCATACACGGCAGGTTCCGGCTGCTAACAGCAGCCGGGGACCCACTCGTAATGGCCGACATCCGCGATCGCGTGGATGTCTGTCATTAACCCCTCAGATGCCGTGATCAATACAGATAGCGGCATTGCGGTACTTTGAATGGATGACCAGATCGCCCGCAGCTCTGCTGTGGGGATCCGATCATCCAGAATGGCGGCTGGAGGTCCCCTCACCTGTCTTTGGTCATCTCCCGGGGTCTTCTGCTCTGGTCTGAGATCGAGCAGACCAGAGCAGAAGATCACCGATAATACTGAGCAGTGCTGTGTCCTATACATAGCACTGCACAGTATTAGCAATCAAAGGATTGCTATAGATAGTCCCCTAAGGGGAAATAAAAAGTGTAAAATAAAAGTTGAAAAATGTAAAAATAAAAAGCAAAAAAAAAGTGAAAAATCCCCTCCCCCAATAAAAATGAAAATTGTCCGTACAATTGGTCACGCAAAAAACAAACCCTTATATGGGTCTGTAGATGGAAATATTAAAGAGTTATGGATTTTAGAAGGCGAGGAGGAAAAAACGAAAATGCAAACATAAATTTGGCCTGGTCCTTAAGGTGAAAATGGGCTTGGTCCTTAAGGGGTTAAAGGGAATAGGCCTCAAAAGAAGTTGGATTAATCTCAAGAGGTTTAGGGTCTAGAAACAAGAAAAAGGATATGTTTTGGAGAGCCCTATAACGCTCACATGGGGGGGGGGGATCTGGAAATTAATAAATCAAAAGAGATATTAACGGTTTCCAAATAAAAAAATAAATCAGACAAACGTGTCAGTTTGGCCTCCACCCACCATTTAAATGCGGAGATTTGAAGTCCAGGAGGAAAAAGGGGATTAGCTAGAAAGGAAAGAAGACGAGAGACAGGCGATTGGAGAGAAAGCTTAAAATGGACCGATCGCCACAGAGAGAGGGCATGTAAAACAATCCAAGCAGAAGAAGCCAACAATGAAGAGACAGAGCAAGAAGACCAAAGTAAGGCAGAGTAGGAATAGGGAGAGAAGAGAGAGGACTCAAGGTCTACCCAGCGCAGATCACTCTTGGGAACCTGAACTAAAGCCAGTTGCACTATTCTAGCTGCATAATAGTACTGATAAAATGGGGGACAGAGAGACCTCCCACTCTTTTATCATAGTGCATCATGGATCAACTTATTCTAGGGCATCTGCTCGACCAAATACAGTCATGGCCGTAAATGTTGGCACCCCTGAAATTTTTCAAGAAAATTAATTATTTCTTACAGGAAACTATTGCAGTAACACATGTTTTGCTATACACATGTTTATTCCCTTTGTGTGAATTGGAGCTAAACCAAAAATGGGAGGAAAAAAAGCAAATTTGACAATGTCACACCAAACTCCAAAAATGGGCTGGACAAAATTATTGGCACCCTTAGCTTAATATTTCATTGCACACCCTTTGGAAAAAATAACTTAAATCAGTGGCTTCTTATAACCATCAATAAGCTTCTTACAACTCTCAGCCGGCATGTTGGACCACTCTTCCTTTACAAACTGCTCCAGGTCTCTCTTATTGGAAGGGCGCCTTTTCCCAACAGCAATTTTAAAGGGGTGCTCTGGTGCTTAGACATCTTATCCCCTATCCAAAGGATAGGGGATGATATGCCTGATCGCAGGAGTCCCGCCGCTGGGGACCCCCATGATCTTGCACGCGGCACCACAGTTAAAATCAGTCCCCGGAGCGTGTTCGCTCTGGGTCTGATTACCGGCGACCACAGGGCCAACAGCGTGTGACGTCACGCCTCCGCCCCCGTGTGACGTCACGCTCCGCCCCTCAATGCAAGCCTATGGGAGGAGGTGTGATAGCTGTCACGCCCCCTACCATAGGCTTGCATTGAGGGGCGGAGCGTGACATCACACGGGGACGGAGGCATGATGTCACACGCCGTTTGCCCTGTGGTCGCCGGTAATCACGCTCCGGGGACTGATTATAAATGGGGTTCCACGTGCAAGATCACGGGGGTCCCCAGCGACGTGACTCCCACGATCAGGCATCTTATCCTCTATCCTTTGGATAGAGGATAAGATTTTGCGAAGATTCGTTTGCGAAAAAGGGACAACAAACGAGGTAAAATTACCATCTTGATTCATCCTACCTTGCCATGAGATCCCACTTATGTAGGTCCGACATAATTGTTTTATATAAGGGTGGATAGTTAGCCTGATAAAGGAGGGGTAATGTAGGAGTAGGCTTAAAGGGGTAGTCCAGTGGTGAAAAACGTATCCCCTATCCTAAGGATAGGGGATAAGTTTGAGATTGCGGGGGGTCCGACCGCTGGAGCCCCCTGCGATCTCTCTGTACGTGGGCCAGGCTCTCCGGCCAGATAGCGGGTGTCGAAGCAGCGTCCGACACGCCCCCTCAATACATCTCTATGGCAGAGCCGGAGATTGCCGAAGGCAGCGCTTCGGCTCTGCCATAGAGTTGTATTGAGGGGGCGTGTCGGCCACCGCTTCGTGCAGCTCTGTACAGGAGATCGCAGGGGGCCCCAACGGTCGGACCCCCCGCGATCTGCAACTTATCCCCTATCCTTAGGATAGGGGATAAGTTGTTCACCACTGGGTCACCACTGGGCTACTCCTTTAATATCCAAATAGGAAAGTCCTTTGCTAGAATCCTTAAAGCCAAAATTAAGAGTGACAAAATGTTGCATAGGGGCAGGAACATTACAGTATAAAACTTCCGACTTGGTTACATTTACACGAAGTCCCAACTGCTTACTGAAAGTCGTTAAAAGTTGAAACAGATTGGATAAAGACACCAGCGGCCTAGTTAGTGTAAGTAAGAGATCATCCGCGAAAAGGTTAGTCTTATATACGGAGGATCCCACAGACACTCCACTGATGTATGGATGAAGGCGAATCATAGTCGCCAGAGGCTCCATCATCAATGCGAAGAGGACAGGGGACACCCCTGTCTAGTACCACGTCAAATAGATATGGGTTTTGAGGTAGTAGTTGGGAGTTTCAAGTAAGCAGATGGGGTCGAGTACAAAAGATGTAATACATGAACAAATGGGCCAGAAAATCCAACTTTAGAAAGGACAGCAAATAGTTAAGGCCCTGTGACACTATCAAAGGCCTTTTCTATATCTAGGGCCAGGGCTAACATGGGTGTTGAGGTAGTATTGGACCAGTGTAATAGTTCGAACATTGTCTTGGACCTGTCGGCCTGGGATAAACCTGACTTGGTCAGAGTGCACCAGCACTGGGAGAAAATGGTTAAGGCGAGTTGCTAAAATATAGGTAAAAAGTTTAGAATCAAGAATATGACGAGAAATGGGGAGATAGTTAGCAGGCAGAAGGAGATCTTTAACCCTTTAAGGACCCAGCCAATTTTCACTGTAGGACCCGGCCATTTTTTGAACATCTGACCACTGTCACTTTAAACATTAATAACTCTGGAATGCTTTTAGTTATCATTCTGATTCCGAGACTGTTTTTTCATGACATATTCTACTTTAACATAGTGGTAAAATTTTGTGGTAACTTGCCTCATTTCTTTGTGAAAAATCCCAAAATTTGATGAAAAATTTGAAAATTTTGCATTTTTCTAACTTTGAAGCTCTCTGCTTGTAAGGAAAATGGATATTCCAAATAAAAAAAAAATTTGATTCACATATACAATATGTCTACTTTATGTTTGCATCATACAATTGACAAGTTTTTACTTTTGGAAGACACCAGAGGGCTTCAAAGTTCAGCAGCAATTTTCCAATTTTTCACAAAATTTCCAAACTCACAATTTTTCAGGGACCAGTTCAGGTTTGAAGTGGATTTGAAGGGTCTTCATATTAGAAATACCCCACAAATGACCCCATTATAAAAACTGCACCCCCAAAGTATTCAAAATGACATTCAGTAAGTGTTTTAACCCTTTAGGTATTTTACAGGAATAGCAGCAAAGTGAAGGAGAAAATTCACAATCTTCATTTTTTACACTCGCATGTTCTTGTAGACCCAATTTTTGAATTTTTACAAGGGGTAAAAGGAGCAAATTTATACTTATGTGTGTAGCCCAATTTCTCTCGAGTAGGCACATACCTCATATGTCTATGTAAATTGTTCGGCAGGCGCAGTAGAGGGCTCAGAAGCGAAGGAGCGACAAGGGGATTTTGGAGAGTACGTTTTTCTGAAATGGTTTTTGGGGGGCATGTTGCCTTTAGGAAGCCCCTATGGTGCCAGAACAGCAAAAAAAAAAACACATGCCATACCATTTTGGAAACTAGACCCCTTGAGGAACGTAACAAGGAATAAAGCGAGCCTTAATACCCCACAGGGGTTTCACGACTTTTGCATATGTAAAAAAAATAATAATAATTTTTCACTAAAATGTGCGCTTCCCCCCAAATTTCACATTTTTGCAAGGGTTAATAGCAGAAAAGACCCCCCAAAATTTGTAACCCCATCTCTTCTGAGTATGGAAATACCCCATGTGTGGATGTCAAGTGCTCTGCTGGCGCACTACAATGCTCAGAAGAGAAGGAGCGCCATTGAGCTATTGTGAAAAGAATTGTTTGGAATGGAAGTCAGGGGCCATGTGCGTTTACAAAGCCCCCCGTGGTGCCAGAACAGTTAACCCCCCCCCCACATGTGACCCTATTTTGTAAACTACACCCCTCACAGAATTTAATAAGGGGTGCAGTGAGTATTTACACCCCACTGGCGTTTGACAGATCTTTGGAATAGTGGGCTGTGCAAATGAAAAATTAAATTTTTCATTTTCACGGACCACTGTTCCAAAAATCTGTCAGACACCTGTGGGGCGTAAATGCTCATTGTACCCCTTATTACATTACATGAGGGGTGTAGTTTCCAAAATGGGGTCACATGTGGGTATTTATATTTTTGCGTTTATGTCAGAACCGCTGTAAAATCATCCACCCCTGTGCAAATCCCCAATTTAGGTCTCAAATGTACATGGTGCGCTCTCACTCCTGAGCCTTGTTTTGCGCCCACAGAGCATTTTACGCCCACATCTGGGGTATTTCTGTACTCAGAAGAAATTGCGTTACAAATTTTGGGAGTCTTTTTTTCCTTTTAACGCTTGTGAAAATAAAACGTATAGGGCAACACCAGCATGTTAGGGTGAATTTTTTTTTTTTTCACACTAACAAGCTGGTGTAGCCCCAACTTTTCCTTTTCATAAGGGGTAAAAGGAGAAAAAGCCCCCAATATTTGTAGTGCAATTTCTCCCGAGTTCGGAGATACCCCATATGTGGCCCTAAACTGTTTCCTTGAAATACGACAGGGCTCTGAAGTGAGAGAGCGCCATGCGCATTTGAGGACTAAATTAGGGATCGCATAAGGGTGGACATAGGGGTATTCTATGCCAGTGATTCCCAAACAGGGTGCCTCCAGCTGTTGCTAAATTCCCAGCATGCCTGGACAGTCAGTGGCTGTCCGGAAATGCTGGGAGTTGTTGTTTTGCAACAGCTGGAGGCTCCGTTTTGGAAACACTGCCATACAATACGGTTTTCATTTTTATTGGGGGGGACAGTGTAAGGGGGTGTATATATAGTGTTTTACTCTTTATTATGTGGTAGTGTAGTGTTTTTAGGGTACGGTCACACTGGCGTGTTACGATGAGTTTCCCGCTAGGAGTTTGAGCTGCGGCGAAAAATTTGCCGCAGCCCAAACTTGAAGCAGGAAACTTACTGTAAGCCTGCCCGTGTGAATGTACCCTGTACATTCACATGGGGGGGCAAACCTCCAGCTGTTTCAAAACTACAACTCCCAGCATGTACTGACAGACCGTGCATGCTGGGAGTTGTACTTTTGCAACAGCTGGAGGCACACTGGTTGGAAAACCTTCTGTTAGGTTCTGTTACCTAACTCAGCATCTTCTAACCAGTGTGCCTCCAGCTGTTGCAAAACTACAACTTAGACACCCGCGATCCCCCTTACATTCTGGGTCACCGGGTCACTATAGACCCGTAATGACCCGGAATCGCGCAAATCGCAAGTGTGAATTCACTTGCGATTTGCAGCGATCGCCGACATGGGGGGGTCTAATGACCCCCCTGGGCATTTGCACGATATGCCTGCTGAATGATTTCAGCAGGCATCCCGCTCCGATCCCCGCCCGGCGAATGGCGGGGACTGGAACTGCCCATGACGTAACTGTACGTCATGGGTCCTTAAGACCCAGGGTGTCGGGACGTACCGTTACGTCATGGGTCCTGAACGGGTTAAAGGGGTTTAGAAAGAACTGTAATAAGAGCATCCAAGAAGTCAGAAGAGAGAGAAGAAGCAGTAAATAGAGAATTGAGAAAGGAAGTAAGATGGGGAAGAAGAAGAGGCCAAAATGTTTTGTAGTAAGTGGCAGAAAAGCCGTCTGGTTCTGGAGACTTACCTGATTTTAAACAGTCAATTGCTGCTAAAACTTCATCCACCATTGTCGGAGTATTCAAAGCCTCCCTATCTAAAGAGAAGAGAGATGGCAAAGGTACTGTAGAAAGAAAGTTATGCAATTAGGGGAGCTAGGAGGGGGAGCATAGAGGGAAGTATAAAAAGCATGAAAAGTGTCATATATTCGGTCAAGGTGGGAGGTGCGGAAACCAGGCCGCAGCTGGATGCAGTGCACCCTGTTAAATGAGGTCATTTTTTAAACATGGAAGCTAATAGACAGTCAGGTTTGTTGTCAAACTTATAATATGTAGCACCCATCCAGTGAAGTACCTTTTCTACTTGAATGGAGAAAAGTGCATCCAGATGGGCCCTAGCATCTCTTACAAATTTAAAGGGGTACTCCGGTGCTTACACATCTTATCCCCTATCCAAAGGATAGGGGATAAGATGCCTGATCGTGGGACTCCCGGGATCAGGCATTTTATCCCCTATGCTTTGGATAGGAATAAGATGTGTAAGCACCGGAGTACCCCTTTAAATAAATAGAGGAAAGGTGACTGTTGGTGAGCAAAATTGAGTCTAGCTAACTTAGCCTCTTGGGAATTCTGCACCGCTGTTCTATCCCACTTAATACCAGTGGCTAGGGAGATTAAGCGACCACGGATATACGCCTTATGTGCCAGCCATACCCATTGTGGTTAAGTTTCAGGGTGGCTATTAGAGGCAAAAAAAAAGTCTGTAAGTCTCCTTCCAACTGAGTCTTAACTCTAGGCGTAGTCAAAAGTGACTCATTAAGGCACCACTTAAATGGTGATATAGTACATGGAGCAAAATCAAATGTGGTCAGAACTAAGTCGTGATCCGACCAAGATGCCCGGAACATGTTGAGCATATAATAAATGAGGCAATGCCAGTGTATTGGTCAAGATCCAATCAATTCTCATGTAGTGATGATGGACTGGGAAATAATAAGAATACCCATGAGAAATACCATTATGCTCCCTCCAGACATCAGCCAAATGATTATCAGCAAATAAAGCATGTATCAAGCGGTGCTGGGCGCCTGTCCTATGAAACAGTACAGTATTGGAGCAGTCCAATTTACCATTAACTACAAAGTTAAAATCCCCGGCCCAAAGCAATGCATCATAGAAGAGGGGTCCCAGTTAGAACACATCAGTCGGTGCATAAGAATGCTTATCATAGTAATCCCCCAGCAATATCAAATATCTCCCCTCCTGGTCTACATGAGTTTCGGTCACATTAATCGGAAAGGAATTATGTAACAGGATAAGAACACTGCGACATTTAGTAGTGAATGAGGACATATAAAATCTAGTATAAGACTTGTGTAAATAACTAAGATAGCTCTCTAAAGTAAAATGGGATTCCTGTAAGCATAATATATCAGGTTGGTGTCGCGAATAATCACAAAATGCCTTTCCCCGTTTTCTAGGTGAGTTAAACCCCGTACATTATGAGAAATTATCTTACACATTACATCAAAATAAAACCGCTAAGACACTGGCAGAGAGGGAAGAGCCACCACCCGTAAAAGATAACAATTAGTGTTGCTCGCGAATATTCGCAATGCAAATTTTATTCGCGAATATCGCATATTCGCGAATATAACGCTATATATTCGTAATTACGAATATATATATATATTTTTTTTCACAGTACACATCACAGTGATCATCCCTCTCTGCTTCCAGCTTGTGTGGTGTAAAGAAGGCTCTAATACTACTGTGTGAGACCGGTGTGCGAATTTTCGCATATGCGAATATTTGCATATGCAAATTTTTGCATATGCAAATTTTCGCTTATGTTAATTTTGTATGCTTATTTTCCCATATGGTAATTTTCGCATATGCAAATTTTCGTATATGCGAAGATAAAACGAGAATATTACGAATATGCGAATATTCGCGAATATATGACCAATATTCGTCCGTATATTCACGAATATTCACGAATTCGAATATGGCCTATGCCGCTCAACACTAATAACAATATGTAGAGAAATTCTCACCTGGAGAACAAACAGCCCGACATCAGTACCCATACAAGAACAACTGGAAGAGCAATAATACCGTACATACTCAAGTATGAGCCGAGTTTTTCAGCACAGATTTTTCGTGCTGAAAGCGCCCCACTTGGGTTATACTTGAGTGAACTCTCCGCCTGTCAATCCCTTCATCAGCGGTCTTCAACCTGCGTACCTGCAGATGTTGTAAAACTACAACTCCCAGCATGCCCGGACAGCCATCGGCTGTCTGGGCATGCTGGGTTTTGTAGTTTTGAAACCTCTGGAGGTCCGCAGGTTGAAGACCACTGCGGCCTTCGTCATCACCATGAACCTCCCTGTGCGTCGTCGTCAAGGCAACGTCACTAGTCCGGGGCCGGGCCCGAAGCGCGGAGAAGAGGCCCCCCCCCCAGTGAAAATGGATAGCCCGCAACCACTAATCCTCCCCATCAGACGGTCCCTGCAGCATAGATGGCCCGGACCAGCTCACCCTAACTTCCCGCTGAGGGGAGGTGAGCACAAAACATAAGGGGGGAGGGGGGGCTGGATGATGACGAAGGCCGCAGTGGTCTTCAACCTGCGGACCTTCAGAGGTTTCAAAACTACAACACCCAGCATGCCCGGACAGCCGATGGCTGTCCGGGCATGCTGGGCGTTGTAGTTTTGCAACATCTGGAGGTACTCAGGTTAAAGACCACTGATAAAGGGATTGACAGGCGGAGAGTTCACTCGAGTATAACCCGAGTGGGGCATTTTCAGCACGAGTATGTACGGTATTATTGCTCTACCAGTTGTTCTTGTATGGGTACTGATGTCGGGCTGTTTGTTCTCCAGGTGACAATTTCTCTACATATTGTTATCTTTTACGGGTGGTGGCTATTCCCTCTCTGCCAGTGTCTTAGCGGTTTTATTTTGATGTAATATTTAAGATAAGATCTCATAATGTACGGGTTTAACTCACCTAGAAAACGGGGAAAGGCATTTTGTGATTATTCGCGACACCAACCTGATATATTATGCTTACAGGAATCCCATTTTACTTTAGAGAGCTATCTAAGTTATCTTAGTTAGAGGTTCATAATGATGACAAAGGCCGCAGTGGTCTTAAACCTGCGGACCTCCAGAGGTTTCAAAACTACAAAACCCAGCATGCCCAGACAGCCGATGGCTGTCCGGGCATGCTGGGAGTTGTAGTTTTGCAACATCTGGAGGTCCGCAGGTTGAAGACCACTGATGAAGGGATTGACAGGTGGTGATGATGAAGGGGGGGGGGGGGGATGAGGAAGAAGGCCGCAGTGGTCTACAACCTGCGGACCTCCAGAGGTTTCATAACTACAAAACCCAGCATGCCCAGACAGCCGATGGCTGTCCGGGCATGCTGGGAGTTGTAGTTTTGCAACATCTGAAGGTTCGCAGGTTGAAGACCACTGATGAAGGAATTGACAGGCGGTGATAATGACGGGGGTCTGGATGATGACGGGCTTATATTCGGGTCGGATTATACTCGAGTATATACGGTAAGTAAAGTAACAAAAAAAAAATAACAAAACAACAAACAGACCAAAAAACAGGAAAGAAAGCACACTCAACAAGGTGAGCCATCGTACTTCTATGCCCTTGTGAAGGGAAGTCAGGAAACAGTGTTCTGCTCCGCGTCCAGCCCATGGCTAGAGGGCTACAGCCCAGCATCAATAAAATGAGGGGGGGGGGAAAGAAAGAAAAAAAGAGGAGGGGGAGGGGGAGTGGGAAAAAAGCAAAAGAGAAATAATAGTAATAAGAAATAGAGGGGAAAGGAAGAGATGAGTGAGAGGGAGAAGAGCAGTAATAGGGTGAGCAGAGATCAAGAGTAAGAGGAGAAGGGGTCAAAGGAACAAGGAGTATGGAAGAAGCAGAAAAGGAAGGGGAATAGAGAGAAGACATTGCATATGTAGAGCAAGAAAAAATTGTAGAAAGAGGAAAGAAGGGAGAGAAAAAAAGATATAGAAGAACAAGGAACAAAGAAAAAGGGAGAGATAAAAGAAAAAGTAAGAGAAAGAAATAGAAAGGAAAACAGACTAAAAAAGAGAAAGAAAAAAGCAGAAGGAAAAGGGGAAAAAGAAGGGAAGGAAAGAGAAGGGGAAAAAAAAAAGGTACCGGCATCCAAAAAATACAGTGAGCACAATGTGCATGGTAGCCGGCTCAGATATCATCAGGGTAGTAATATGCAGATAGTCTCCATCACGTATTCAAAGGCACGAAGCCATACAACTTGGAGGAAAACAAGGGTGTAAGAACCGCATCATGGTTGCAAAGCGTCCCCTCTTGGTACAAGGTCCAAGTGCATGCTGGACGCAGGGCCCTCTGAAGTAACTGAGGTGACATGGGGGCCACTGAGATGTTCTCTTTTAGAAGCGCTGTCTTGGCGGACCATGTGGGAACGTTCATTAATGTGGAACATTAAGGAAGACGGGAATCCCCAGCGTTATTTAACTTGAGCCTGTTGGAGAGCTAAGGTCACTGGACTGAATTTCTTCCTTCGGGCCAAGGTAGTAGGAGCCAAATCAGAATACAGGTGGACCGATGAAGGGACCCCCAGCAGGGAAGGTAAGTTCCTGGCAGCTGCCAGTAAAAAGTCATGTACCTCTGGATTGTGCAATCTCAAGATAACATCTCATTTCAGGGTTCCGGGTGCAGCCAGTGCTTGGTGAATGGGATCAAACCGCATAAGCTCCGGTTCAAGCTGAGGGGTGAGTTCAAAGAAGATAGCGGACACCGTTTTAGTGAGGTCCGTTTCAGACTCGGATCCGTGGATTCACCTTACGGGACCGATTTTCTTAGTTCTCCGGTTTAAGATCCAAAGTATACAACTGGGTAGTATGGTCATCAATGTCACACCTGTCATCCTCTGCCGCGTCGGAAAGTTCCTCTATTTTGGCCTCCGTGTCGGAGACACGCTGGGTCAATTCTTGGATCTGTGAGTTAAAGTCTGAAACCACCTTCTCCAGAGCTGTGTGGACGAGGGCCTTGATGTTGCGGAACATAGCTGCTGGGGAGAGGACATCTGAGTCTGGGGCTTCATGCCAATCAGAGAGGCCTTCAGGCGAGGTGGAGAGGAAGCCGCCATCTTAGCTCTGGTCTCCACCCGAAATAGCTCCGGGATAGACTGTGAAAGGGCCTGAGTTGCCCGAGTAAAGCCTCGCTTGTCGGTCCAGAACATGCTAAAGAGCAATCCGGTGGGTCAGTAGCACTTGTGCTACCATTATACTATGCATATACATTTTGTAATGTTTGATTCATCAGCCATGCCGTGACTTCAAGATGACATTGATGTCTGATCCAAACAAATGTATCACAAAATGCTAAAAAGCATGAATTCAAAGGGCAAATGTGCTGTCTGGTATATTTGTAAATGTAGATCTCAAAGCACAAAACTACTATTTATTTACACTAAGAAGAGATTGTTGAATATTGAATTTAAACCCTTGCCGCATATGGACGTTTATAAATGTCCATATGCGGCTCCCGAGGTATGACGCACGCTCAGCAGGTGAGCATGCATCATGCACGGTAGCTCCCGGTCACGCCCCCTCCCATAGGGCCTGGCGTGATCCCAGAGGTTTCTGAAACTGGAGATTCAGCACCCGCATAGAAAGCGGGTGCTGCAGGGTGATCGTGGGGGGTCTCAGCAGCGGGGCCCCCGCGATCAGACATCTTATGCCCTATCCTTTGGATAGGGGATAAAATGTTTTTGCCCGGAATACTCCTTTAACTCTTTAGATGCGGCGATCAAAGTGAAAGTAAAAGCTTCCCGGCAGCTCAGTAGGGCTAATCGGGACCATCAAGGCAACAGGAAGGTCCCTTACCTGACTCCTGCGTGTACGATCGGCGATTGATTGCTCCAATCCTGAAATCCAGGCTTGAGCAATCAACCACCGATAACAATGATCACTGCACTGCATGTTATTGTCCCAAGTGGGGGCTATAACATTGCAAAATAAAGTGAAAAAAAAGTTAATAAAGATCAATTAACCCTTTCCCTAATAAAAGTTTGAATCCTCCCCCTTTTCCAAATAAAAATAAAACTGTGCAAATAAAAATAAACAAATGTGGTATCGCCGCATCCGTAAATGTCCGAATTATAAAAATATATCATTAATTAAACCGCACAGTCAATGGCGTACACGCAAAAAAATTCAAAAGTCCAAAATAGTGTATTTTTGGTAATTTTTTATACCATAAAAAAAAGGATCAAAAAGTGATCAAAAAGTCCAATTAAAACAACAATGGTACCGATAAAAATTTAAGATCACGGTGCAAGTAATTAACCCTCATTCCGCCCCATACATTTAAAAATAAAAAAGTTATAGGGGTCAGAATAGGACAATTTTAAACGTATACATTTTCCTGCATGTAGTTATGATTTTTTTTCAGAAGTAAGGTCCATATGGTTATCATTTTAACCATATGGACCTACAGAATAAAGAGAAGGTGTCATTTTTACCGAAAAATGTACTGCGTAGAAACAGAAGCCCCCAAAATTTACAAAATGGCGCTTTTTCTTAAATTTTTTCGCACAATGATTTTTTTACCGTTTTGCCATAGATTTTGCAGTAACATGACTGATGTCATTACAAAGTAGAATTGGTGGCACAAAAATAAGCCATCATATGGATTTTTACGGTTATGATTTTTAACAGCGAAGGAGGAAAAAACGAAAGTGCAAAAACTGAAAAACGCTCGGTCCTTAAGGGGTTAAATAAAACAAATACTGAAAATTTTAATCCTTATCTGCATTTAACTCCTTAAGGACACAGCCCATTTTGGCATTTTTATCTCCTTACCTTCTAAGAGCCATAACTCTTTTATATTTCCATCCACAAAGCCATATTAAGGGCTTGTTTTTTGCATGACCAATTGTACTTGTAATGATATCACTCATTGTACCATAAAATGTACAGCAAAACCAAAAATATATAATTTGTGTGGGGAAATTAAGAAGAAAACTGCAATTTTGCTAATTTTAGAGGGTTTTCACACTGTCCAATATATAGTAAAAATTGCATGTTTTTTATTCTGTGAGTCAATACGATTAAAATGATACCCATGATACATGCTTTTCTATTATTGTCCTGCATTATTGCTGTGTATGTGTAGTGGGGGGACACTATTACTAAGGCACAGTAGGGTGAATGTTACTGTTCAGAGGTAGAAACACAATTATATTATTATATTACATTGAGGAGAGCATTAAGCAGCACCATTACTTTGTATGGGCACAATTACTGTTAGGAGGGCACTAACAGAGCATAACAGCTATTAATGTGTGAAGGACACTAAGGGGACATTTTTACTGTGTACGGAAACAAAGTAGGGCATTGTTACTGTGAGTAGAGTAATTAGGGATTACAGTTACTGTAAAGCACTTTTGGGGTATGTTCACACTACAGACATTCTGTGCTGAATTCCCTTACAGAAGTTCCATTATTGTTTAGTTCCTACAACAAAATTCCCATTAATAGAGTACTGCTGCAGATCAGCATTTGACCAGAAGCATTGTTATGGCAGAATCCATGAGCAAAGTCCCATTAAACAATGTCACTTTTAATTTTTGTGTTTTATTTTGGCAGATTGCTGGCAGATTACTGCTGTATGAAGCACCAATTTAAATGGCGTGGATCCACTAAGGAAATTCTGCAAGGAAATTTCTCATGGAATTTTCTTAGTGTGAACATACCCTTGAATTTCCTTAGTGTAAACATATTCTTACTGTTATGAAAGCACTACAAGAGACATATTAAAGAAAAACTGTCACTAAACTCTCCCTTCATTAACCAGAGGTACTGGCTGGTAGCCCCGGGCACGCTAATCAATATGCTGCCTACCATAACCGCCGTTCCCTGTTATCTTCATTATTCTTGATGTGCAAATGATCTTCTAACTGGCACGGGCGAGGTTACCAGGCTCCATCTGGCAATGTGACATCAGCGCCACTAGTCCGCAGCACCGCCCAGCATTATGAATATAAGGGTGTACATGTGCAGTGGAGTCCTGTATAGAGCGGAGAGGAGAGGGAGAGGTGGAGGGAAGGGATGAATATTTATAACTTGGCGGTGCTGCGGACAAGTGGCGCTGACATCAAAGTGCCAGATGGAGCCTTGTAACCCTGCCTGTGCCAGTTAGAAGATCATTTCCATATAAGAATAATGAAGATACCTGGCGAACAGTGGGACAGATCCGGGCATGGTAGACAGCATATTGATCAGCGTCCCCTGCACTACCAGCCAGTACCTCTGGTTAGTGTGGGGGGAGTTTAGTGATAGTTTTCCTTTAATATAAGGGGCATATAAGGGGCACTATTACTGTAGTTCCTTAGGGGCACTTTTATTGTTTGTAAAAAGGTCATAGGGCGCTGTTACTGTGCTTAGGGTACCTAGGGAGCACTGTATGTGTTTGTGGTGTTGGGGGAAAGTAATGTGCGTAATTAACCTTTTCATGACGCCATTTGGAATTTTGGTTATAAATGTCCTTACATCCTCCAATTGAATGTAAACAAGGTCACACGCCATAGAACAAGAAGAAAGTCACGATTTGTACCTTTGTACCAACACTTAACCCTTATACTTCTGATACTGACATTGAAAGCTTATGAACTCTTGTAGATACTGACAATAATATATACATATATGAAACCATAGACAGACAATTTTTCTTTTCTGTGTAATGACTAGACATATTTCGAATCGGGCTGCCAGAGGCTTTCTCCCCAGATTCCTGTGCTATGGGGCCCATCGGCTTTTTGCTACTTCTCCACAAAACATAGAATTTTTTTGTATATTGAGGTACGGACAATGGCTTCCACTTAAGGTGCTATTTTAACTTATCAGGTGCTCTTTCTGGCCACAAGAGAGCCCTGTGCACAGTGTACAGGAAAAACTATTGACAATACACATTTCGATATTGATATGGACTGGAGTATAAATATACTGACTACGAGATAACAGTCCTGACTTGAGACATTTTCAATACTGTGAAATAGCAGAGTTCATCAGCTCACCCCTGAAACGCCAAGTGTCCCTGCTCGGACAGGTGTAACCCGGCAAAAGTACTGAAGAAAAGATGAATCCATTGCAGATCTCGTGCGATTCAAAGCTTTATTCAGGCACCAAAAAGAACAGGATAAAAGGGACGATAAAAGTCACTTTTATCCTGTTCTTGTTGGTGCCTGAATAAAGCTTTGAATCACACGAGGTCTGCGCTGGATTAATCTTTTCTTCAATTTCAATACTGTACACCAACTCACATTATATACATTTCTGACTATTATACATTTTACTTATTTTCCTTTTCTGACTGTACACGTTGTTTAGCATATATACTTTTCTTAAAGCTATACAATCCTATTGTAGTAATATACATTTTATTACTGACTAGAAATATATATACGAAGGGAAGGAATGAGAAGGGAGAAAAAGGTACCAGCATCCAAAAAATACAGTGAGCACAATGTGCGTGGTAGCCGACTCAGATATCATCAGGGTAGTAATATGCAGATAGTCTCCATCACGTATTCAAAGGCACAAAGCCATGCCACTTGGAGGAAAACAAAGGTGTAAGAACCGCATCATGGTTGCAAAGCGTCCCCTCTTGGTACAAGGTCCAAGTGCATGCTGGACCCAGGGCCCTCTGAAGTAATTGAGGTGACATGGGGGCCACTGAGTGTAAGAACCACATCATGGTGGCAAAGCATCCCCTCTTGGTACTTGGGAACTATGACGGCCGCAAGGTGCAGGGGTCCAAGTGCGTGCTGGACGCGGGGCCCTCTGAGGTAACGGTAACATGGGGGCCACTGAGATGTTCTCTTGTAGAAGCACTGTCTTGGCCTCCTTCAGAGTGCGGACCATGTGGGAATTTCCATTAATCTGGAACATTAAAGAAAATGGGAATCCCCAGCGATATTTAACTTGAACCTGTTGGGGAGCTAAGGTCACTCGATGGAATATCCTCCTTTGGGTCAAGGTAGTAGGAGCCAAATCAGAATACAGGTGGACTGATGAAGGGACCCCCAGCAGGGAAGGTAAGTTCCTAGCAGCTGCCAGTAAAATGTTATGTAACTCCGGATAGTGCAATCTCAAGATAACATCTCATGGAAGTTCAGGGTTCCGGGGTGCAGCCAGTGCACGATGAATGCGATCAAACCGCAAAAGCTTCGGTTCAAGCTGCGTGGCGAGTTCAAAGAAGATAGCGGACACCATTTTAGTGAGGTCCGTTTCAGACTCTGGTAGACCTCGGATCCGTAGATTTGCCCTATGGGACCGATTTTCTAAGTCCTCCAGTTTAAGCTCCAAAGTATGCAACTGGGTAGTGTGGTCATCAATGTTGCACCTGTCATTCTCTGCCGCATCGGAAAGTTCCTCTATTTTGGCCTCCACGTTGGAGACACGCTGGGCCAGTTCTTGGATCTGTGTGGTAAAGTCTGAAACCGCCTTCGCCAGAGCTGTGTGGAAGAAGGCCTTGATGTTGCGGAATATAGCCACTGGGGAGAGGTCATCTGAGTCTGGTGCTTCATCCCCATCAGAGAGACCTTCAGGCGAGGTGAAGCGGGAAGCCGCCATCTTAGCTCTGGTCCCCACCCAAAATAGCTCCGGGATAGACTGTGAAAGGGCCTGAGTTGCCCGAGTAGAGCCTCGCTTGTCGATCCGGGACATGCTAGAGAGCAATCCGGTGGGTCAGTAGCACTTGTGGAGCCGAGATTTGGCGCTAAGAAAGGCTAAACAGGTGCGGGCAGCACATAGCTCACAGCAGATGCTTCTTTTTTTGCACATCTGACCACTGTCACTTTAAACATTAATAACTCTGGAATGCTTTTAGTTATCATTCTGATTCTGAGATTATTTTTTCGTGACATATTCTTTTTTTTATTTATTAATTTTTTTTATTTCTTTTAAATATAAAATTTACAAAATTACCGTATACGATTCAGATATACATATCAACATCAATCAAAAGAGAAAAAAAGAGGCCATATAGCCATACTTGTCCTTATCTACATCCGAAAAGTGTGCCTATTCATTATTAACTGGGGCCATAAAATATCTATACTTCAAACGAACCCTTTTCCTTCCCCATAACAATCTGCCCAGTATCACTTCTATCTTCCGGAACCACCCCTTGCCAATACACGTTGGCGAGGCACTAAGGAAAAACAGGATCTGTGGGAGGACCACCATCTTTACTATCCCCATCCTTTCTGACATCGAAAAGGGCATTTTAATCCAAACTTCTACTCTCTTCGCTAGGCTATTTAATAGGGGGCGTATATTATTAGTCACAAATCTATCATTTGTGGCTGCTATTTTTACTCCCAAATAGGGAAAACATTCAGGTTTTTTTTAACACGGATAATCTTCCCACCATATCCCCCATATCTTCATCTAGGGGGAGCAAAGTGGATTTACTCCAATTTATCTCCAACCCAGATAAAGGAGCAAATACATCGAACAGCTTCATGATCAGGTGTATTTTTTCTTGTGGGTTAGTTACAAAAAGAAGAACATCGTCTGCAAATAGTAAAATCTTATTTATTTCTCCGTTTACTCCAAATCCCTCATAAAAATTGTTATCTCTTATCCAAGCCGCTAAGGGTTCAATATAAATTAAAAATAAAGAGGGTGAGAGGGGGCAACCGTGTCTTGTTCCTCTACTTAGTTTAAATGGATAGGAGGGGATTCCATCCACCACTACACTCGCCTCCGGATTAGTATATAATAACTGAATATAACTCAAAAATCTCGGGCCCACCCCCACCTTCCTCAAAACTTCCCAAAGGTATCCCCACTCCACCCTGTCAAAGGCTTTATTTAGTAGCATCCAGTGACAGAATGGAGCGGGGGCCCCGGGATCCGCTTTGGATTGCCTCATATACCTGGTGGATATTGTCGTGGACCGTTCTTCCTGGCCTAAATCCCCCCTGGTCTCTCCCCACCACTATCTCCACCACTTTATCTAATCTCCTTGCCAATACTTTCGCTATTATCTTTATATCCGTATTAAGCAAGGAGATGGGGCGATACGAACCCAAGTCCAAAGGATCTTTATCTTTTTTCCTAATGAGTCTGATGTTATCCTCACACATTGATTTAGGGAGAACACCCCCCCTCCAGGATTCATTAATGATACCCAGCAGTTTTGGAAGTAGTAGGGTTGAGTATATCCTATATATCTGGAATGGAATACCATCGGAACCAGGGGATGTATTCCCCTGAATTGATGCCAATGCTTCCTCCAGTTCCTGGAGGGAGATTGGATCATCCAAAGAGTCCCTGATATCCTCTGTTAAACTTGGGATATTAATTCCTCTCAAAAATTCCATTACGTCAACTCTATTAATGTTACTACTTATATAGAGATTAGAGAAAAAAGAGCTAACCATTTGGGCTATTTCTTCTTTTTCTGTGGTTATGCTGCCATCCACCCTCCTCAAAGCAATAATACCACATTCCTCACCTTGATTTTTAAGTAATCTTGACAATGTCTTATTTGGTTTCCCTTTCTCAAAAAAGTTAAATTGCCCACTGAAGAATAGTTTATTTTGTGCCTTTTTGAGTAAATATTCTTTGTACTCCTCTTGGGCTGCCTTTAATTCTAACAGCCGTTCGCCCCCACTATCCTCATCTATCCCTGCTTCTAATATTGCCACTTTACTATTCAGTATTGATTCTTCCTGGGCAAATTCCTTTTTCTTTTTATTAATTTGCCCTATATATAGGCCCCTCAAGAATGCCTTCATGGCATCCCATACTATCTGAGGGCTCGCTGAGTTATAGTTAATCTCCCAGAATACTTCTATTTCCTGTCTAAACCAATCCTGGTCTCCCACTAATTCTATCCAGTGGGGGTTGAGCCGAAAGCCCAACCTTTTCCCACCCATTGCCTTGCCTCCAATTTCCACCACCACTGGACAATGGTCCGATAGGGTTTTAGCTCTATACTGCACCCTACTGGTCCAGATCATCGCGTTCTCATCACAAAGGCATAGATCAATTCGGGAAGCAGTGTTATATGAAGTGCTAAAGCATGAATACTGTCTAACTCCTGGGTTTAGTTTCCGCCACCCATCAACCCAATTCATCTCTCCACAGTACCTCGCCAATGCTGTTTCACTCCCCCCTACATTCCTACCTAGTTTGTATCTATCCATACTAGGGTCCATTACATTATTCATATCTCCAACTATCCATAAAGCCACATGTGTCTTCCTTTCGCTGTAACTCACGATGTCCCTCAGAACATCCACTCTGAAAGGTGGGGGGATATAAACAAAGGCCAAAATAATGGCCCTATTTTCCCACATTCCATAGAGAAATATGTATCGACCATACTTGTCTACTTTTACATTTTTTGTTTCGAAGGGTACCCTCCTATGAACATATACTGAGACTCCCGCAGAGTACGAAGAAAGTCTGGAGTGGTATTTTTCTTTGGCCCACTTTCTTGGTAGTATCTGCTCATCTCTTGACCTATGGGTCTCGACTAAACATATGATCGCAGGAAGGCACCTCCGAATATGATCAAAGATTGCACACTTTTTAGCTCTATCCAACATACCACGCACGTTCCAAACTAACAACTTAAATAAAGACATATTAACCTAAGAGAAAAAAAAAGAAAAAAAAAAAACTCTCTCCACACCCAGTTGTTTATTTATCTCCTCAATTGCACAATTAGATTTTTTAACCCCTCCCAAGATCTCCTCCAACAACTGCTTACCCATAGGGGGCACGGCCTGCCTGTCCTCAATTTCTTCCACCTCCAGAACCAAGTACCTAGAACCTGTTTTACGAGGAGATAGATCCTTCTGGGTTCTAGTTTTAATACCCACAGCTGGAGACTTACATATTTTATCTAGTTTACCCATAGCCCCTTTATCTTTCTGTGGCGAGCTACCCCCTGATCTTCTGGGGTTCACCTTAGGGGCCATTTCTCCCACTTTATCTCTTCGCTTTATAATTGTACGGTGTACGTATCACCACCCAGGTGCCACTTATTGTCTTAACAAAATTATACACCATACACCAGAGTTAAGGATTCGTGGCTCAACACGGTTCAGGAATACACTTTGGACAGAGGGTATCACAGCCTGATCTATCAGTATCCGCTGCCAAGTATAACGTAATAATATACAACTAAAAATTTGTTAGCATATTCAAGCTCCCCTTAATAGACAGGCCAGTCACCCCCCAAAGTCACTGATCTTATAAGCCCTCTGTAGGGTCCAGAGCAAGAATCCAATTTCATGGAGGAGGGGGTCTAATAAGGCCCAGTTGTTCGATTTGGTCCGTGAGTCCAGACTTCTCCTGTATATGGCGAGAGAGAGGGAGGTATAACTCTTCTGTAAAACATCAATTTAGATATAGGACAGAGCGTGAATACATCTGCGTTGCCATAGTTATATTGCCCAAGTTCCTTAAAAATCCATGCAAATTTCGTTATGGGCAACAGGGTATTCATGGCTGGAAAAAGGATGCCTAGAGGAAGGAGGGGGGACACCAGTCCCTCAACACACGGAAAGTTCAGTTTCCCAAGACCCCTGTTATCCATTAGGGCTTAGACTAGGTAGAGCAGGATTGGAGCACCACTACCACTGCAGTTAGAAGTGTTGCAGCTCCCTTCACATACGTAGCAGCCAAAGAGAAACCCCACAAAGGGGATCAGTTGATAAGATGCATATCTGCCTCCTAAAGGCATTTATCAAACTCAATGGCTGCTCCACAATTGCCAACCACCACAGGGGGGAGAGGGGGGACTTGGTCATATACATTGCCATGACTATAACTCACCAAGTCGCTAGAAGAAGTAACCAGGCAGGGTATCTAACGTCCAATGTCCAATGTTATCTATTCCACATGGGACCAGTACTGGGGGCTGCTGCTGTTCATAATGTTGCAGAGATGTTAGTGACTGGTTTAACCTATTAGAGGAAGACCATGAGTAGGTTTCATAACAGTTTCTCCCCATGTTAGGCTCCTCAGTCCGGGGAGACTACCTACTTAAATGTCCTGCCACACTAAGAGAGAGAGATAACTCACCGGCTTAAGGCTGCAAAAATAATTATAAATGTGGTATCAGGTTTTTTTTTTTCCTCCGTTCTTTTCTCCTTTCCACCAGAGAGGGTCTGGCCCAGCCTGAAAGAATCCCAGCAAGGAGCAGCGGGGCCCCACACGTGCACTCCTCCACCTCACCACTGCTACACCGCACTGTAAGGCAAGGGCCACCTTATATGGGTTTCCAGAGCAAGCCCGACACTCCTCTCTCTTACTGGCTGCAAAAAGTCCGCACCTCCCTCTCTCTCACCTTCTCTCCGGCGTCTTCCTCCGCAGCACACGGGGGGAGAGAAAACATCCACCCCGCCACCTCCGTCTCCTGTCAGCAGCCCCACGGAAAGCATTGCATAGCGTCGCATCGCCTCCACCTCGCTCCTCCTGCGGCCTAATCCATGGACCAACGCCCCCATCTCTCACTTGGTGTCCAGGTAGGCATGTAACCCTGGCGGCATTCCTCTCTCAGCGTCCCGGCATTACGGGGTTCGTTCCGGCTCCACGTCCGTCCCGAGGGCTCACGGGGTGGGGGCGGAGCCCCGGAGCGAGCGGCCCTAGCTCATGCCGCCGTCACTTCGTGACATATTCTACTTTAACATAGTGGTCAAATTTTGTCGATACTTGCATCCTTTCTTGGTGAAAAAACCCAAAATTTTATAAAAAATTTGAAAATTTTGCATTTTTCTAACTTTGAAGCTCTCTGCTTGTAAGGAAAATGGATATTCAAAATAAAAAAAAAATTTTCACATTTCAAGTATGTCTACTTTATGTTTGAATCATAAAATTGACAAGTTTTTACTTTTGGAAGACACCAGAGGGCTTCAAAGTTCAGCAGCAATTTTCCAATTTTTCACAAAATTTTCAAACTCACTATTTTTCAGGGATCAGTTCAGGTTTGAAGTGAATTTGAAGGGTCTTCATATTAGAAATACCCCACAAATGACCCCATTATAAAAACTGCACCCCCCAAAGTATTCAAAATGACATTTAGTAGGTGTTTTAACCCTTTAGGTGTTTCACAGGAATAGCAGCAAAGTGAAGGAGAAAATTTACAAGCTTCATTTTTTACACTCGCATGTTCTTGTAAACCCAATTTTTTTATTTTTATAAGGGGTAAAAGGAGAAAATGTATACTTATATTTGTAGCCCAATTTCTCTCGAGTAAGCACATACCTCATATGTCTATGTAAATTGTTCAGCGGGCGCAGTAGAGGGCTCAGAAGCGAAGGAGCGACAAGGGGATTGTGGAGAGTACGTTTTTCAGAAATGGTTTTTGGGGGCATGTTGCATTTAGGAAGCCCCTATGGTGCCAGAACAGCAAAAAAAAAAAAAAACACATGGCATACCATTTTGGAAACTAGACCCCTTGGGGAACGTAACAAGGAATAAAGTGAGCCTTAATACCCCACAGATGTTTCACGACTTTTGCATATGTAAAACATTTTTTTCTCGCTAAAATGTGTGTTTCCCCCCAAATTTCATATTTTTGCAAGGGTTAATAGCAGAAAATACCCCCCAAAATTTGTAACCCCATCTCTTCTGAGTATGGAGGTACCCCATAAGTTGACCTGAAGTGCACTACGGGCGAACTACAATGCTCAGAAGAGGAGGAGCACCATTGAGCTTTTGGAAAGAGAATTCGTTTGGAATGGTAGTCAGGGGCCATGTGCATTTACAAAGCCCCCTGTGGTGCCAGAACAGTGGACCCCCCACATGTGACCCTATTTTGGAAAATACACCCCTCACAGAATTTAATAAGTGGTGCAGTGAGCATTTACACCCCACTGGCGTTTGACAGATCTTTGGAACAGTGGGCTGTGCAAATGGAAAATTTTAATTTTCATTTTCACGGATCACTGTTCCAAAAATCTGTCAGACACCTGTGGGGCGTAAATGCTCACTGTACCCCTTATTACATTACATGAGGGGTGTAGTTTCCAAAATGGGGTCACATGTGGGGGGGGTCCATTGTTCTGGTACCATGGGGGCTTTGTAAACACAAGTGGCCTTCAATTCCGATAAAATTTTCTCTTCAAAATCCCAATGGCGCTCCTTCTCTTCTGAGCATTGTAGTGCACCCATAGAGCACTTTACATCCACATATGGGGTATGTTCTTACTCAGAAGAAATGGGGTTACAAATTTTGGGGGGCTTTTTTCCTATTTTCCTTTGTGAAAATGAAAAATTTAGGGTGACACCAGCATTTTAGTGAAAAAAAATTTTTTTTTTCATTTTCCCATCCAACTTTAATGAAAATTTGTCAAACACCTGTGGGGTGTTCAGGCTCACTATACCCCTTGTTACATTTCGTGAGGGGTTTCGTTTCCAAAATGGGGTCACATATGGGTATTTATTTTTTTGGGTTTATGTCAGAACCGCTGTAAAATCAGCCACCTCTGTGCAAATCACCAATTTAGGCCTCAAATGTACATAGTGCGCTCTCACTCCTGAGCCTTGTTGTGCGTCCGCAGAACATTTTATGCCCACATATGGGGTATTTCCGTACTCAGGAGAAATTGCGTTACAAATTTTGGGGGTCTTTTTTTCCTTTTACCTCTCGTGAAAATAAAAAGTAAAGGACAACACCAGCATGTTAGTGTAAAAAAAATTTTTTTTTTACACTAACAAGCTGGTGTAGACCCCAACTTTTCTTTTTTCATAAGGGGTAAAAGGAGAAAAAGCCCCCCAAAATTTGTAGTGCAATTTCTCCCGAGTACGGAGATACCCCATATGTGGCCCTAAACTGTTTCCTTGAAATACGACAGGGCTCTGAAGTGAGAGAGCGCCATGCGCATTTGAGGACTATATTAGGGATTGCACAAGGGTAGACATAGAGGTATTCTACGCCAGTGATTCCCAAACAGGGTGCCTCCAGCTGGTGCTAAACTCCCAGCATGCCTGGACAGTCAGTGGCTGTCCGGAAATGCTGCGAGTTGTTGTTTTGCAACAGCTGGAGGATTTGTTTTGGAAACACTGCCGTACAATACGTTTTTTATTTTTATTGGGGGGACAATGTAAGGGGGTGTATATGTAGTGTTTTACTCTTTATTGTGTGTTAGTGTAGTGTAGTGTAGTGTTTTTTGGGTACATTCACACTGGAGGAGGTTTACAGTGAATTTACCGCTAGGAGTTTGCGCTGCGGCGAAAAATTTGCCACAGTTCATACTTGAAGTAGTAAACTTACTGTAAACCCGCCAGTGTGAATGTACCCTGTACGTTCACATGGGGGGACAAACCTCCAACTGTTTCAAAACTACAACTCCCAGCATGTACTGACAGACCGTGCATGCTGGGAGTTGTACTTTTGCAACAGCTGGAGGCACACTGGTTGGAAAACCTTCTGTTAGGTTCTGTTACCTAACTCGGTATTTTCCAACCAGTGTGCCTCCAGCTGTTGCAAAACTTCAACTCCCAGCATGTACTGATCGCCGAAAGGCATGCTGGGAGATGTAGTTATGCAACAGCTGGAGGTACACAACTACAACTCCCAGCATGCAGAGACAGCTGTTTGCTGTTTAGGCATGCTGGGAGTTGCAGTTTTGCAACATCTGGAGAGCTATAGTTTAGAGACCACTGCACAGTGGTCTCCAAACTGTGGACCTCCAGATGTTGCAAAACTACAACTCCCAGCATGCCCAGACAGCAAACTGCTGTGTGGGCATGCTGGGAGTTGTAGTTTTGCAAGATCTGGAGGTGCACAGTATAGAGATCACTGTGCAGTGGTCTCAAACTGTAGACCTCCAGCTGTTGCAAAACTGCAACTCCCAGCATGCCACAAACAGCTCTCTGGGCATGCTGGGAGTTGTAGTTTTGCAACATCTGGAGGGTTACAGTTTAGAGACCACTATAGTGGTCTCAGACTGTAGCCCTCCAGATGTTGCTAAGTAACTCACCGGCTTCCGTTGGATCCAGGGAGCTGCGTCGCCGTCCTCTTCTTCCGCCGATCGTCGCCCGCTGCCGTCGCCGATGGGTAAGTGGATCTTCGGCGCCGGTCCCTGTCGGTTTCCCCGTCCTGCCCCGCCTATTGTGGGTGGGCAGAATGGGGAAACCGAAAGTGAACCCCTTCGCCCCCGATCTGCTATTGGTGGTCGCGTCTAGACCACCAATAGCAGAGATAGGAGGGGTGGCACCTCTGCCACCTCACTCCTATGGCTACAGGGGGATCGTGGGTGTCTAGGACATCCGCAATCCCCTTTATTTTCCGGGTCACCGGGTCACTATAGACCCGAATGACCCAGAATAGCCGCAAATCGCAAGTGTGAATTCACTTGCGATTTGCGGTGATCGCCGACATGGGGGGGTCTGATGACCCCCCTGGGCATTTGCACTGGGTGCCTGCTGATAGATATCAGCAGTCACCCCAGCCCGGTCCCCGCCCGGCTCGCGGCAGGGGACGGAATTCCCATGGACGTATGAGTACGTCCCTGGTCCTTAAGACCCAGGGTGCAGGGACGTACTCATACGTCCGTGGTCCTTAAGGGGTTAATCTGATCTGAAGCTCAAGTACAATGTCAATCCACAGCAGAAAATCAAGTCTCTTTATAAATGGGTCAGTGCAGTTAGGTGTTGTACATTTGTGCAAATGCAAAAATGATGACGCTCTCAATATAGTATAAGGGGGGTATTCATTGCCTCAGTAACAAAATAAATAGAAAATTAATCGTATATTCATAAGTGGAAACTTTAAGACAAGGATGGAAAAAAGCTTTTAAAATTTCTGTTACCCAGCTCTTCATGGGAAGTGTTCAGATTATTCTGAGATGATCACACAAACACCTTTCCTATAAAAAGGGAACACCCCATCCGAAACCTTGGGATTCATGTTTATTAATAAACCCATTATAATATGCTTATACAATTTGTAATGTTTGATTCATCAGCCATGCCGTGACTTCAAGATGACATTGATGTCTGATCCAGACAAATGTATCACAATATGCTAAATGGCATGAATTCAAAGGGCAAATGTTCTGCCTTGTATATTTAAATGTAAATCTCAAAGCATAAAACTACTATCTATTTACACAAAGAAGAGATTGTTGAATATTGAATTTAAATAAAACAAATACTGAAAATTTGAATCCTTATATCCATTTAACTCTTTAAGGACACAGCCCATTTTGGCCTTTTTACCTCCTCACCTTCTAAGAGCCATAACTCTTTTATATTTCCATCCACAGACCCATATGAAGGGCTTGTTTTTTGCTTGACCAATTGTACTTGTAATGATATCACTCATTGTACCATAAAATGAACAACAAAACCAAAAATATATAATTTTCGGGAAATTAAAAATAAAACCTAAATTTTGCAAATTTTAGAGGGTTTTGTTTTCACACTGTCCACTTTATAGTAAAAATGACATGTTTTTGATTCTGTGAGTCAATACGATTAAAATGAGACCCATGATACATGCTTTTCTATTATTGCCATGCATTATTGCTGTGTAAGTGTATTCGGGGGACACTATTACTGTGAGGAGATCACTAAGGCACAGTTGGGCGAATGTTACTGTTCAGAGGTAGAAGCACATTATGGGGAGGAGGGCATGAAGAGAATACGGATCATGTAAGGAGCGGAGTACTAAGCACTTTTTTCTGTGTGGTGGGACTATTTCATTAAGGAGAGCACATTAAGCAGCTCCATTACTTTGTATGGGCACAATTACTGTTAGGAGGGCACTAACAGAGCATAACAGCTATTAATGTGTGGAGGACACTAAGGGGACATTTTTACTGTGTGCGGAAACAAAATAGGGCATTGTTACTGTGAGTAGGGTAATTAGGGAGCACGGTTACTGTAAAGCACTTTTGGGATATGTTCACACTACAGCTGATCAATATGCTGCCCACCATGCCTGCCGTTCGCCCATTATCTTCATTATTCTTGATGTGCAAATGATATTCTAACTGGCATGGGCGGGGTTACAAGGCACCATCTGGCATAGTCCCCAGCACCGCCCAGCTTATGAATATAAGGTCGTACACAGGAAGCGACACATGCGCAGTGGAGTCCTGTACAGAGCGGAGAGGGAGAGATGGAGGGAATGAATATTCATAAGCTGGGCGGTGCTGCGGAAAAGCGTCGCTGACGTCACAGTGCCAGATGGAGCCTTGTAACCCTGCTCGTGCCAGTTAGAAGATCATTTGCATATGAAGAATAATGAAGATACCTGGCAAACAGCGTGACAGATCCGGGCATGGTAGGCAGCATATTGATCAGCATCCCCTGCACTACCAGCCAGTACCTCTGGTTAGTGCGGGAGGAGTTTAGTGATAGTTTTCCTTAAATATAATGAGGGCACTAAGGGGTACCAGTACTGTAGTTCCTTAGAGGCACTTTTATTTTGTGTAAAAATGTCATAGGGCACTGTTACTGTGCTTAGGATACCTAGGGAGCACTGTAAGTGTTTCACACACAACAGAGAGCACAATTATTGTATAGAGCACTATTACCATTTGAGGTACTGTTTGGCATTGTTTTTTTTTTATCAGTTGTGGTGTTGGGTGAGAGTAATGTGTGTAATGAACATTTTCATGATGCCATGTGGAATTTTGGTGATAAATGTCCTTACATACTCCAGGTGAATGTAAACAAGGTCACACGTCATAGAACAAGAAGAAAGTCACGGTTTGTACCTTTGTACCAACACTTAACCCTTATATTTCTGATACTAACATTGAAAGCTTATGAACACTTATAGATACTGACAATAAAATTTTCATATATGAAACCATAGACAGACTATTTTTCTTCTCTGTGTAAGGACTAGACATATTTCGGATTGGGCTGGCAGAGGCTTTCTACACAGATTGCTGTGCTACGGGGCCCATCGGCTTTTTGCTACTTCTCCCCAAAACATAGAATATTTTTGTATATTCAGGTACAGACAACAATGACTTCCACTTAAGGTGCTATTTTAACTTACCAGGTGCTCTTTCTGGCCACAAGAGAACCCTGTGCACAGTGGACAGGAAAAACTATTAATATTGACAATACACATTTCGGTATTAAACATGTAAAAAAAGAAAATGGCAGCAGCACACTTGGTGAACAAAATGGAGGCTCTTAGCTCACTTTTGATCAAAACGTGTCCCCCCATCCACCACACGGAGGTGGCCTCATATCGTATGGGACCCTAACACTCACCTCTGCTGGGCATACAGCCTCTGACTGGGTGACATGTTAGATCCACTATCAATACAAACCACCTTCTGTGAAATAGGGGAGGGGATGCACGGCTACAGAGGGAGCCACTCCCCCCAAATTGCACAGCAAAAACAAAAATGTAGCCAGCACCTAACCCCAATACACGGGTGCACACTGCTGTAGCAAGTACAAAACATGTAAAAAAAGAATATGCAGCATCACACTTGGTCAACAAAATCGAGGCTCTCTGTGCACTTTTTGATCAAATGTGTCCCCCCATCCATCATGCGGAGGTGGCCTCATATCGAATGGGACCCTAACACTCACTCACCTCTGATGGGAATACAGCCTCTGACTGGGTGACATGTTGGATCCACTATCAATCCAAACCACCTTCTGTGAAATAGGGGAGGGGATGCACAGCTACAGAGGGAGCCACTCCCCCAAATTGCACAGCAAAAACAAAAAAACTAAAATGTAGCCAGCACCTAAACCCAATACGAGGGTGCACGCTGCTGCGGCAAGTACAAAACATGTAAAAAAAAGAAAATGGCAACAGCACACTTGGTCAACAAAGTGGAGGCGCACTTTTTGATCAAAACGTGTCCCTCCCATCCACCACGCGGAGGTGCTCTCATATCGGATGGGACCCTAACCCTCACACAGCCTCTGAGTGGGTGACATGTTGGATCCACTATCAATCCAAACCACCTCCTGTGCTGGGCATACAGCCTCTGACTGGGTGACATGTTGGATCCACTATCAATCCAAACCCTCTCCTTCGGTATATATGGATTGGAGTATAAATATACTGACTACGAGATAACAGTCCTGACTTGAGACATTTTCAATACTGTGAAATAGCAGAGTTCATCAGCTCACCCCTGAAATGCCAAGTGTCCCTGCTTCTGCCAACACCGGCAGAAGTAATGAAGAAAAGATGAATCCAGCGCAGACCTCGTGCAATTCAAAGCTTTATTCAGCACCAACAAGAACAGGATAAAAGTGACGAGGTTTCAGCTGGATTTATCTTTTCTTCATTTTCAATACTGTACACCAACTCACATTATATACATTTCTGACTATTAAACATTTTACTTATTTTCCTTTTCTGACTGTACATGAAGTTGTTTAGCATATATACTTTTCTGTAGGCTATAAAAACCTATTGTAGTAATATACATTTTATTACTAACTTGAAATATATACGTTTGGTTTATGTGCAAATTCTAGCTACAAGGTACCGCTATTCTTGGTCAGGATACCTCCTGCACACCTGAATCAGCTGGAAGAAAGACATGAGACACAGTATAAGTCAACATAAACATTTTTATATACACATTTTGTACAATCCTAACCCATTAGTACTCAAGCAATCATCATCATGTAAAAACATTTTTTTATAACTTGACCCATATTAATATTAATTCATCATCTTTGCTATTTCCCCCTGTGATTAAAAGTTCTAGAAGTTCACAGCCAAAGCTGTGAACAGGCACATTTGCCAGGCACATTTTCTTAAACAGTTGTAAAACTGCAAAATAGAAAAACAGAACAGTGCTTCACACATTTTACTGCAGTAAAATAAATACTTGTGTGAAAAAGCACTTTTCGCCATATAATACTCAGATGGGATACTTTCCATCCCAACCTTGTCGGTCTTCGGTCTTCCTGGGCTGGGACATGAAGCGAGGTCCTCTGAACTGAACCCCCTTCATAGGATTCACAGTGGCGTTCCACAACACCTTGCTCAAACTGGAATTTGAGATGGTGGGGCTTATGGTAACCACCATCTGAACCGCAGCGGCATGCGCCACTGGGGGACAAACTTTCGGTGCCTGATGGACCAGCCAAACCTCCTCCTCAGCAGGAGTAGGCCGAGGCACTTTAGTTGGTGCCCGTTGGGGCAGCCAAACCTCCTCAATGCCAGGAGTAGGCCGGGGCACATCAGCAGCAAACCTCTTCTTTGGCCCGGATACGTACTTTGGAGCTGTGACAAGCATATTGGGCAGGATCTGCTCCTCTTGAGCTTTACCCTTAACTTTAAGGGACAGCAGGCCGAAAGAAAGTATGCAAAGGGGAGCTGTGTGGGATTCTCTGGTCTGGTCACAGCTGCTGCCCATTCCTCTCGAGCACTTTTGACCGGTGTGTATTCTACTATCTCCCTGCTCTCTAAGGAGTGTAGGTGGGTGAGTCTCTCTTTATGGCTCTTCTGTTGACCAGAATTGTGCTGCCATGATGACAGTCCATTAACATGCCAAACCCCCTCCCAAACTTGATCAATGTGCCTCTTCGCCGAATTATTGGTGGCTCTCCTGCTCTGGGGTACTCTAGCATCCTGATATTCAAGTGCTCCAGGTGCTTACTATCACCTTGTTGGGCTTGTCACACCTCATATGGAAGGTCTCTTGGACTGTTCTTTCGCCTCCTCTGCTCCCTCATTTCATCTAAGATAGCAGCCATTTGGCCTCTTGCTCAGCCCTTTTGGACATGGCTGCAGTGATTGGGGGATGCTCCTTTCTGGGCAGTGGCAGGAGGTACTGGTGCAGGTAGCGGACTATATGGGGCTCATCGCCAAATACCTATCGCAGTAGTGGGGGTGACTTAGGCTGCGACCTAGGCTGGGGGACCAGGGGTGCAGACTCTGGGCTTGAAGGGGTGGAAGGTGTAGAAAAAACTGCCTCAACGGGGGTACTCACTTCAGACTCCTCTGTAGCAATCTCCGCCCAGGATCCCCAGGTCCGGTGATGTGGGAACAGCCTCACCGGCGATGTACTGTGGGATGATGTCGAAGTTCCGCCAACTGGGGTTACCGGCCAGCTGCTGTCGTCCTCGGGGAGTGGAACTTGAAGACACCACTCGTCCAGTGACAGCTTCCTAAGGCGATCTGTCAGTGCTTGGAAAACTACTGCGGCAGGCCGCCGGGACTTCTCTGGCGCTGCATGCCATCTTGGGACTCCCCGGTGCTCGTGGTTCCACCATGTTACTTCGCTCACTCACTTCCGATGGTCTGAAGAGGTCCGGCTGTGCACTGTCTTTTATAGAAGACTCCGGCAAGATGGCTGCCAGCCAGAAACACGTCAGCAGTGCACCCTCTTCAGCCACCCCCTGGGCAACAGGGGGCTGGCTCTTTAGGTTCCACCTCAGATTTGGTACCGAACCCAGGGCTTCCATGCAGGCATTCTTTGCGGGCTTTTCTCCGAATCCATTAACCCTTGCAGGTACCGGATATTTTGTATAATGCAACATGGCTTCTGTTCGAACTTTGCACATGACGGACACAGACTTTGGACTTTCACAGTGGCTGACAATAAACTTTTCTCTTCCCCTCTATTTCACAAGCTCCTCTTCACATAAGTGCTTTAACAGACAAAGTACCGTACAAAACTGGCGCAATTTTTTTGTTGCAAGGATGTGCGTTTTTTTCTGCAATATAGATACAGTTTAGACTGGGGCGGGGGGTGGGGGGTTTCTTGCATACGGAACACACCCATATCCTGTTAGTAGGATGCCAAAAGTTGTAGTGTCAGGTGAGGGTATTGTGTGTAATTAACCTTTTCGTGACACCAAGGCGTGATTGACCTATACACCACTCGAGGTAGACCAGCTTCTCCTGAGCCAGGCACGGGGCCAATAATTACTTTGATGCAAGGTTACGGATAACTGGCTTAACTGAGGTTGGGAAGATAGTACAATCCATTGCAGCTCAGATTAGCATGAAGGAGATGCAGGGTGAACTTTGGGAAGCTTATCGGCTTACTGGGACTTATATTTGAGCGCACTGAATATGACTGACTTGACTTGTATGCAACCGACACCAGACTTTAGTTACTTGGACTTGACTAACTTGACTTGAACTGATTCCCGGACTTTAGTGCTTACCGCCAGGCTTTGACTTTCACTCAGGCAGGCGTTAACTCGTAGTAGACACGTGGTTGCTGGACAAGGCCCCTCAGGCCTCCTTCAGAATCACCTCTCAGACTCCTCAGACTTCTCTCAACTGTACCTCTGCTGCAACTGAACTCCGAACTCTGGATACACTATATATATGGGAGCAATTTAAAGAGGTCCCATTGGCCCGATAAGTCAGCTGGGTCACTTCTGCATACTCCCCTAACAACAAGGTCCATGACAACAGGTTTAAATTAATAAGTAGATAAAAAATACCATTACATAACAGTTTACAATATAGAGTTCTGTGGAATGTGGGCCCAAGACGGACATTGAAGCAGCATCTGCCACACAGGATGGGCAGGAGCACAGAAGAACACGTTATTCTGTACTGGGTCAACACACAGATATCTGTAGTTATCTCTAGTAATACAAGAAAACCAGCAGCACTCTTGTGGGGTGGAGTTCCTCCCAGATAAAGTAATAAAGTGCGGGTGCAAGCAAAGATCTGAGACCAGGTCCCTTTCAGTCCCTCTTCGATACAAGCAGATAAAAGTTCAATGCAGTACTCCAAGGTGTGATAAAAAGTGAAAAAATTTTATACCATCAAAACAATGTTTCCAGCAGCAACATTTCGACTCCCTTCTGAGTCTTTTTCGAGCTAACAATACAGACAAGTGCTCAGTTTAAATGCACTTCCTGTGCAGTGATTCTCAATTAGCAATCGATTAATAAGAAAGTTCGATCAAAATTATAAATGTTTAACCCCTTAACGACGCAGGACATAAATGTACGTCCTGGTGAGGTGGTACTTAACGCACCAGGACGTACATTTGCATCCTAAGCATAACCGCGAGCATCGGAGCGATGCCCAGATCTTGCATGGCAGGTCCCGGCTGCTGATCGCAGCCAGGGACCCGCCCGTAATGGCGGACATCAATGGCGATCCCATGGACGTCCGCCATTAACCCCTCAGATGCCGTGATCAATACATATCACGGCATCTGCAGCATCGCGGTCACTAAAATGGATGATCGGATCGCCCGCAGCGCTGCCGCGGCAATCCGATCATCCAGCACAGCAGACGGAGGTCCCCTCACCTGGCTCCGCTGCCTTCTCGGCGTCTTCTGCTCTGATCTGCCTTCCCGCAGACCAGAGCAGAAGATGACCGATAATGCTGATCAGTGCTGTGTCCTATTCATAGCACTGAACAGTATTAGCAATCAAATGATTGCTATAAATATTCCCCTATGGGGACTATTAGAGTGTAAAAATAAAAGTAAAAAAAATAAAGTAAAAAAATGTGGAAAAAACCCCTCCCCCAATAAAAATGTAAATTGTCCCATTTTCCCTATTTCACCCCCAAAAAGTGTTAAAAAATATTTTATATACTTATTTGGTATCACCGCAAACTATTAAAATAAAATTTTAATGATACCGTACGGTGAACGGCATGAACGTAAAAATAAAAAAGGCCAAACTAGATGCTTTTTTTATAACATTTTATTCCCAAAATTTTTTTTATAAAAAATGGATTAAAAGTTCTATATAAGCAAATATGGTATCAGTAAAAATTACAGATCACGGCGCAAAAAATGAGCCCTCATACCGCCACTTATACGGAAAAATGAAAAAGTTATAGGTATTCAAAATAGGGGGATTTAAAACGTACTAATTTGGTTAAAAAGTTAGCAATTTTTTTTAAGCTCAACAGTAATAGAAAAGTATGTTATCATGGGTATCATTTTAATTGTATTGACCCAAAGAATAAAGAACACATGTCATTTTTACCGTAAATTGTACGGCGTGAAAACAAAACCTTCCAAAATTAGCAAAATTGCGTTTTTCTTTTTAATTTCACCACACAAATAGTATTTTTTTGGGTTGCGCCATACATTTAATGGTAAAGTGAGTGATGGCATTACAACAGAAAACTGGTCGCACAAAAAACAAGCCCTCATACTGTGGATGAAAATATAAAAGAGTTATGATTTTTTGAAGGCGAGGAGGAAAACACTAAAACTTAAAAATTAAATTTTCTGCGTCCTTAAGGCCCAAATGGGCTGCGTCCTTAAGGGGTTAAAACATTTTAAACATTGCTGCTGTACACATTTTTTGATAGAATAAACCTTTATCACTTTTTATCAAACCTGGGAGTGCTGCATTGAATTTTATCTGCTTGTAGTTATCTCTAGCTATCTGGGGGCAGTGATAAGTACAGTCTTGGAGGGATGAATCATAAAGGTTAAAGAGACAGCAGAATGAGAGATTTGTATAAAAGGTGGGGAGTAGGTAGGGAAGGTGCCAGAAAAGCAAATAGTCAAAAATGTCTGGGCAGAGACGCATTGGGGCTGAAAGAAGTCATGACGGTCTAGGCACAATCATGAAGAAAGGGAAAAGTTAACAACTTCAATGAGAGAAGGCATCACCTGTGAGACACTGAATGTAACGCTTCAGATGTATTTGGTCCCCTCCCCTCATGCTGAACTGGTAGATATTGCTCTGCCTTTATATTACAAAGGCAGAGCACTATATTACTTAGCTGAGGGTTGGCAGGGGACCAAATAATGTGCAGCACACTGTCAATGCATAAATGCATAGATATTAAACAAAAGTTGACCTCAGCTGGGGTTACTGAAAAAAAAACTCATACCCTTGGAGTTGTGAAAAGAAATGCAAATTATAAACAACATCAGTCCTTAAAGGGATACTCCGGTGGAAAACTTTTTTTTAAATGAACTGGTGCCAGAAAGTTAAACAGATTTGTAAATTACTTCTATTAAAAAATCTTAATCCTTTTTGTACTGTTTAGCAGCTGTATGCTACAGAGGAAATTCTTTACTTTTTGAATTTCTTTTTGTGTTGTCCACAGTGCTCTCTGCTGACATCTCTGTCCGTGTCAGGAACTGTGCAGAGCAGGATAGGTTTGCTATGGGGATTTTCTCCTGCTCTGGACAGTTCCTGATACAGGCATCAGGAAAGGCATCAGCAAAGTTTTCCACTGGAGTACCCCTTTAAGGCTAAGGAGAACGCAGAATAAAATGACTAAATAAGAGGTTATAGCATGTTACAATGTATTCATGTAAACAAAAAAAAAGTAAAATAGCAAAAAAACAAGAGATAAACTAGAGGTTAGGTGGAGAAGGTCTAATGAATTATCTACTGTAGGGACCTTAGAGTACAACAATGAACTTGTAATATCTGCTTAGAGTCTTTGGGTACATCATTACTTAAAAGGGTTATCCAGCATAAAAAAAGAGCTTATTTCTTCAAAAGGCCTCACCACATTTGTCTGCAAGTTGGGGGTGGTTTTGTAGCTTAGTTTCTTTAAAGTGAATAGACAAAAGTTGTAATATCACACACAACCTGCAGACAGTTGTGGTGCTGTTTTTGGAAGAAATACATTTTTTGTTGTTGCTGATAAGCCCTCTAAAAACTGTAAAGTTAAGAATAGGTTAAAAAAATATATACATATATAAATATATAAGTAAAAGACACGAATTCATATAACCAGAATGCAAAATATGCGGTAATGATCACTATGAATCATGACCATTAAATATATATATATAGCACTATATATTCGCAATTATGAATATTAGTTTATTTTTTTTCGTTTTTTTTTTTTTTCACAGTACACATCACAGTGATCATCCCTCTCTGCTTCCAGCATGTGTGGTGTAAAGAAGGCTCTAATACTACTGTGTGAGACTGGCGTACGAATTTTCGCATATGTGAAGAATTGCATATGCTAATTTTCGGATGTTCGAATTTTCACTTATGCGAATTTTTGCATATGCAAATTTTTGCAAGTGCGAATTTTCATCTAGGCTAATTTTACATATGCAAATTTTCGCATATGCGAAAATAAAACGCAAATATTCCGAATATGCGAATTTAGCGAATATTTGCGAAATATCGCGAATTCGAATATGGCCTATGCCGCTCAACACTAATATATATATATATATATATATATATATATAGCAACTATATATATATATATATATATATATATATATATATATATAAAGGGGATGAGTATTTATTCTGTAGTAAAATTGTCCTTTCTCCTCTGTCCAGCGCAATCACCATTCTCACCTCTGCTCTCCAGCCCCCCCCCCTCATCCTTATCTGTAGGCTATCATCCTATAGCCATACAATTTATGTCCCAACTTAATGTCCATTCTCCACATATGTTGTTTTAACCCCTGCATATTTTGTGAGATAGAATGCGTGTTTTCTCCTTGTGAGCTCAGAAATGCTTATGACTTGATAAAGGGAGGAATCCCGAAAGCTTGTCTCTACAAAATCTTGTTAGTCCAATAAAAAAGGTATTACAAGATACTGCAGCTACCGATGATTTTGCTTTTTATATAGATATAGTAGATATATAGTGTACAGTGTGGGCCATTTATTTGGATACACCTTAATAAAATGGGAATGGTTGGTGATATTAACTTCCTGTGGGGCTTGCAGCTTGCCTCCCTCCTCCCATTGCATGTGTGCGTAGTAACACTGGAGGGTATCTGGAAGGAAGTTGTGAGCCAGCCGAATGCTGCCGTAATTGCCCACTGGCCCCTGTTCTGTTTATCAAGCACAGGTAGGACTAGCGTTAGGTCTCGCACCAAAATGAGAAACCTTGGCGTTGGTGTGCGGGCTCTGGTGTGTCCTTCATATAAGGATACACTGGCGAATGTCTCAATTTTAACATCAGTGTTGAGGGATAGCCAATGTATTGTTTACATCTACCACAGTAGTGCATCCATATTCTTGTATTGTATTCTAATTGTTACATATCCACACCGTTTATCTGGTGTAGGATTCTATTGTGGCACTTGTAGTCCGCTGCAGGCATCCTCCATTGTATGCATTTTTATGCTGGGGATCGCCCCTAGCAACGGACTACAAGGGCAGGATCTGCTCCCCCAGTATAAATGCACAACCGCATTTGGGGTTGAGCACTTCCAGCCATTTGAAACCACGTTTTTTGTTGTTTGTTTAAATTTTAAATTTGGAGGTGTGTAAACTCCAACATTAATGCGCCTTGAATATCTACCAGGCAGCATTAAGGAAGCACCTGTGAGGCCAGGCACCCATAATAGCCAACTCAGGTGGGGCTTGCAGCTTGCCTCCCTCCTCCCATTGCATGTGTGCGTAGTAACACTGGAGGGTATCTGGAAGGAAGTTGTGAGCCAGCCGAATGCTGCCGTAATTGCCCACTGGCCCCTGTTCTGTTTATCAAGCACAGGTAGGACTAGCGTTAGGTCTCGCACCAAAATGAGAAACCTTGGCGTTGGTGTGCGGGCTCTGGTGTGTCCTTCATATAAGGATACACTGGCGAATGTCTCAATTTTAACATCAGTGTTGAGGGATAGCCAATGTATTGTTTACATCTACCACAGTAGTGCATCCATATTCTTGTATTGTATTCTAATTGTTACATATCCACACCGTTTATCTGGTGTAGGATTCTATTGTGGCACTTGTAGTTCGCTGCAGGCATCCTCCATTGTATGCATTTTTATGCTGGGGATCGCCCCTAGCAACGGACTACAAGGGCAGGATCTGCTCCCCCAGTATAAATGCACAACCGCATTTGGGGTTGAGCACTTCCAGCCATTTGAAACCACGTTTTTTGTTGTTTGTTTAAATTTTAAATTTGGAGGTGTGTAAACTCCAACATTAATGCGCCTTGAATATCTACCAGGCAGCATTAAGGAAGCACCTGTGAGGCCAGGCACCCATAATAGCCAACTCAGGTGGGGCTTGCAGCTTGCCTCCCTCCTCCCATTGCATGTGTGCGTAGTAACACTGGAGGGTATCTGGAAGGAAGTTGTGAGCCAGCCGAATGCTGCCGTAATTGCCCACTGGCCCCTGTTCTGTTTATCAAGCACAGGTAGGACTAGCGTTAGGTCTCGCACCAAAATGAGAAACCTTGGCGTTGGTGTGCGGGCTCTGGTGTGTCCTTCATATAAGGATACACTGGCGAATGTCTCAATTTTAACATCAGTGTTGAGGGATAGCCTATGTATTGTTTACATCTACCACAGTAGTGCATCCATATTCTTGTATTGTATTCTAATTGTTACATATCCACACCGTTTATCTGGTGTAGGATTCTATTGTGGCACTTGTAGTCCGCTGCAGGCATCCTCCATTGTATGCATTTTTATGCTGGGGATCGCCCCTAGCAACGGACTACAAGGGCAGGATCTGCTCCCCCAGTATAAATGCACAACCGCATTTGGGGTTGAGCACTTCCAGCCATTTGAAACCACGTTTTTTGTTGTTTGTTTATATATATATATATATATATATATATATATATATATATATATATAGCAACTATATATATATATATATATATATATATATATATATATATATATATATATATATATATAAAGGGGATGAGTATTTATTCTGTAGTAAAATTGTCCTTTCTCCTCTGTCCAGCGCAATCACCATTCTCACCTCTGCTCTCCAGCCCCCCCCCCCCCCCTCATCCTTATCTGTAGGCTATCATCCTATAGCCATACAATTTATGTCCCAACTTAATGTCCATTCTCCACATATGTTGTTTTATCCCCTGCATATTTTGTGAGATAGAATGCGTGTTTTCTCCTTGTGAGCTCAGAAATGCTTATGACTTGATAAAGGGAGGAATCCCGAAAGCTTGTCTCTACAAAATCTTGTTAGTCCAATAAAAAAGGTATTACAAGATACTGCAGCTACCGATGATTTTGCTTTTTATATAGATATAGTAGATATATAGTGTACAGTGTGGGCCATTTATTTGGATACACCTTAATAAAATGGGAATGGTTGGTGATATTAACTTCCTGTTTGTGGCACATTAGTATATGTGAGGGGGGAAACTTTTCACAATGGGTGGTGACCATGGCGGCCATTTTGAAGTTGGCCATTTTGAATCCTTCTTTTGTTTTTTCAAAGCAAATATAAAAAAAATCATCAGACACATGGCTGAGCACAAAGGGTTTTTCCGATGTGGATTATGTCCTAACTGTTTTAAAATAAAGGGTCCCAAAAAAACTACAGAAGCAATATCCTGCAGTAACAATTTTAAATGGTCCATAGAAGACCATATATCTTGTAATTCCACCGCCGTTATTTATATAATAACAGTGCAGTTGTAAAGTTGTAAAGTTGTCCCATTGACTTGCATGGGACTTTAAACATAAGCCCCGCCCCTGGCAAATGGGGGTGAGTAAGGGTTAAGTCACCTATCCTATGTTTGTTGTTGACATATAAGTAACACGTGTGCCAAGTTTCATGTTAATATCTTTAGCCTTTTGAAAGTTTTTGTGGAACATACACACACACACAGACACACACACACACGTTGAGTTTTATATATATATATATATATATATATATATATATATATATATATATATATATAGATTTATGGGGTTGTAAAATGTCTCAGTATTTTACTTAATTCTATTAGTATTTTATGTTCTATTATTATTATTATTTTTTCTATCCATTTTCATTTTTCTGATTCTTGTCACAATTTTCTTTTAATTTATTTTTATTTATCTGTATTTATTTAATTTAATTTTTATTTTATTTTTATTTCTATTTTTATTTTAATTTTTTTCATTTATCAATTCTATTTTTATTTATTACATTTTTATTATTATTATTATTGTTACAATTTTTATCATATTTTTATTATATTTTTATTTCCATTTTTATTATTATATTTTTTTTCATTTTATTCCTCTATTTCTGTGTAGTTAAAGTATTTAATACATACACTGTTTCTATGTAGCTAAAATATATAATTTATACTTTGTCCATTCCTCTATATTGTCTATAGGTCGTTGCTATTTTGGTTTTACATGTCCATACACATGATGCGGCAACTAAACCCGCAAGCTCATTTTTAATTATCTGTCTGATACCTATGCCAGGTCGGGTCTTACAAGTCAAGCACCCTTTGTAGTGATCCGGTCCGAGTTTTGTTTATTCTAAGTATCATCTTTCTGTAATTAATTTGATTATGACTAGACGAATATATAAAGGATCTGTAGCTTCAAAAAACATATATGCCTACTGAGGAAAGAGAAATGTCTAACAAATAAGAGCCCTGAAACGCGTCTAGGTGTATATTAGCTATTTTTACAACATCAAAACCTATCTATTACTAATTTACCTGAAGATTCTGATCCAGCCTTTGAAACCTTGTGCTAAACCAGCAGCACCATTCAAGTCGAACTTCCAGGCAGCTTTGCCAAGCGCCTGTGACGTCACACGCCATCAGGATACCACGAGGTCTGCACCAGCCCATCGCTTGATACCATCTACAGTGAAAGATCTTGAGAGCGGCTTCTATACAACTCAGTCTGTGGCAGGCAGACCACCGTGGTGACGTTTGCCAGCGTCTTATACCATCCAAGATCTGCGGACCTCACCATCTATCCCCAGGTGACGTTATGTTGGGACATTCACCAGGCTGGTAACTATACTCCAATCACTCTTCCTACATTTGCTATATCGGAATCCCATACTATTTACGGGACTTTAGATAATTTCTGGACTATCAGATGCCGGATTACTGAAATGACATCAATCAGCTGCACTTATACCTTCTGAGGGGGAGATTTTTAAATTACACTGCATTCCTGTATTTACTGTTTATGTCTTCTCTTCTGACTTGACCTTCTGCCTGTTTTCTGATATTGCCTTTGCACGTTAATTTTGTACTATACCGCTGCCTAGGTGGGGCCCATTGTTTATTCTGACTATGCTTTTGTTTCTGATTTTGTGCCTTGTCATCTTGCCGGACTACTCTGATGTCCCTGCACATACTTCAGTGTAGGGGCCGTCCAGTTGTAGGGATGATGGTTGGGGAAAATCAAGGTTGCGCAATTCCCTATCTGGATCTGACACATACATTTAACATACATTAAAGTCTCCACTTTTTTGCAATAGTTTAAAACAAAGCTCATACTTTTTGCAGAAATAAATTTACCATATTTGCACATATTTTCAAGCAGACATTCCCACACTCTTATACTTACACACATGACACAGGGCTCAGGCACAGCAGCCACATATCCTTATTGTTGGAGCAGCAGGACAAAACGCCACAGTAGCCACTGACAATGTTAAATAGTCTCTGATGGATGCTGTATATATTGTACAATGTTATGTTACTAGAGGAGAATACCTAATGGCAACGGATAAATCATGTTTCAATTTTGGCAAATTAGTACAGAAAAACGGAGGCATAATTGGTACAGTAAAGCCACATGAAATAAAAAAGGTAACAAAGCTCTGAACAAAAGCAAAGCTCGTAATATAATTGTATGCATGGGGTCTAAAACGGTACATGTGTATAATGGAACTTTTTATTCGTCAAATATTTATTCAATCTAACGCCCTTTAGAAATACTGAACATCTTGATCTGACAATGTTCTGTACACAGACATCAATGAGTTAGATTTCTGATATCGGTAGCAAAACTTTGTTTCATCAAAAAAAAAAAAGAACAGAAGGATGTGCGGGATTCAACAGGCCATGAGGAATTACCTAGACATCTGTTTTATTTTGCTTACTGAATCAAAGAGAGATGCTCTTCAGAGATATAACACAGTAAGATGAAACGCTGCAGTTCAATATAGATGAAAGCAATGAAAAATACTGTGGTAAAATATTGTTTGGTCGTGTCTTTTTAATCTTATTACATTCACACAGATTTTATCTTTAAATGTCTACTGGAAACAAATATTCTCAACTGAGAAAGACATTGCAAGGAGATAATGTTTAGAATTGGTCAGCTCCTGTATTAAAATATTTATGAACTTTTATATCAGCTGAAAGTTTAGGTCAGAAGAAAATCATAGGCTTGGATTTCTTTATTTACCTCTTTTGAGTTTTTATGTAGCCATAGATAACACATGATTTAGATAAATAAATAAAAAAGTAACATAGACATTGTAAGTTAACACATGCCTATATGTTAGACTACTGATGTGTAGTGTTGCTCACGAATATTCGCAATTCGAATATTATTCGCGAATATCGCATATTCGCGAATTCGCGAATTTCGCGAATATAGCGCTATATATTCGTAATTACGAATATTCGTTTTTTTTTTTTTTTTTTTTTTTTTTTCCACAGTACACATCACAGTGATCACCCCTCTCTGCTTCCAGCTTGTGTGGTGTAAAGAAGGCTCTAATACTACTGTGTGAGACTGGCGTGTAAAAATTCGCATATGCGAAAATTTAGCATATGCTAATTTTCGCATATGCGAATTTCCACGTATGTTAATTTTGTATATGCTAATATGCACATATGATAGTTTTCGCATACGCGAATTGTCGCATACGCAAATTTGCGCATATGCGAAAATAAAACAGGAGTATAACGAATATGCGAATATTCGCGAATATATGGCGAATATTCGTCCATATATTCGCGAATATTCGCGAATTCGAATATGGCCTATCCGCTCAACACTACTGATGTGCACACATTTGAAACATTTACAATAAAGTTTGAAATGATCATGAAAACCTGCTTCAAAAAATATAACCGATGCATCTGTTTTATTACAGTGCTAGAAATAAGTACTTTATTTTCATGGGCAACCCTGTAAACATCATCATCACAAAAAATAGACGGTCTTAGATATAAATTTGTAGTTGGGCTTTAGATTGATACAAAACATAGTTTATAGCAGTCAAGCCATGTACACGTGGCCGAAAATGTGCGGAATGTCCTCCCGGAAAACTTGGTCTGTTCCGCACATTTGAATGTCCGGCAGGCGCTAGGAGTGCTCAGATATGCATTGTCTCATAGTTGGCAAAGCATTTCCAACAGGAATCCACAGAAGGCCAGAATCAGGATTTCTGCAACAGAAACATCTGCTGCAGAAATTCTGTTGTGTGCACTGCAGCAGAATCCCATTGAATTCAACGGGACTCTGCAGCAGAAATTCTGCCAGGTGAACATAGCCTCAGGGTATTTTCAGTGGAAAGCAACAGGGGGGCAGCAGTCACAATTGCCACAATCCATTTTATTCTGCAGTAGCTCCACCTTGCCTCTAGAGGCCAGATCTGTGTAGTAGCATGGGAACTGGGATAGAGGATTTTTGTTAGGTTGGGTTCACATATGTCAGATGGCATAGTTCCCCTCCAGCATGCACCGGAGGGAAACTGATGCTAGAACTGATCCCATTCATTTGAATGGGACAGTTCACAATAGTCCAGAGTCTCAATATTGACGCTGGATGGTTCGACATGCCGGATGGCAAGCTGCGTTCTCCTGTCTGACATCCAGAAAGAATGGATGCTGGATTCCATACAACTGATGACATGTTATGCACATTATCATCAGTTATGGCATTAGTTGCGTCGAGATCTAGGCTGAGTACACCTGTGCCAGAAGCCAGACATATGTGAACCCAGCCTTAGGAAGCACAGTGGCATGAATATTTAGTTAAGAGGGCATAGTGATATAATAAATCCAGTCAAGAGACACAGTGCTCCATCATAAGGACCACTGTGAGGACCACTGTGAAGCCCATGGTGAGGTAGTATTGTATTAGGGGTGCACTCTGTGGCAGTATTCAAGCTGGCTAGCTTAAAATCTTCATGGCTGTTTATAGATGAAATAAAAAACTACATCCAATGAGCACTGTACTCACTGTAGGATTTGCAGATAAATTATGTCTGGCATTTTTTTAGCAGCTTGGTAAATAACAACTACTAGCATATACTTAAAAGACTCATGGTGAACATTTATGGTATTAACAGGAGTTCCATAAACAGCACAATACAAATTGCCACACTGTATATATAACTATATAACTATCAGAATTACAGAAAAACCATAGCTAACACTTCTACCCTGTTTGTGTAACTTCTGCCACCTCTGTGGTGGAGAATGTTTTAAAGTTCACTACTTAAGATGGCATGTGGGGGGGGGGGGCACTGTGCCTTCAAGGTATTGTGTGAGCAGAAAGGAAAACTGCAATAGCATCACAGTAAGGAACAGATTACATCTCAAAGCAGCCCTGGTTCAAGGAGTGAATTGCTGCACATAATGACAAGCTGAAAGGAAGGGGGGGGGGGTTACATTCAGGAGGCAGAACAAGCTCAGATTGCATTCACTCTCTCCTGCACTCAATCCCCCTTCACATAACTCCTGTGTTCCATTTTGGTTTCTCTGCTCTTAAAAAAGAAAAAGATACTGCTAAACTATCAAGCCCCATCATGCCTTATAAATTAAAATACATTTTAAAAATCACCTGAACATAAAGTAAACATATAGTGGGGCAAAAAAGTATTTAGTCAGCCACCAATTGTGCAAGTTCTCCCACTTAAAAGATGAGAGAGGCCTGCAATTTTCATCATAGGTATACCTCAACTATGAGAGACAGAATGAGAAAAAAAATCCATAAAATCACATTGTCTGATTTTTAAAGAATTTATTTGCATATTATGGTGGAAAATAACAATTTGGTCACCTACAAACAAGCAAGATTTCTTGCTCTCACAGACCTGTAACTTCTTCTTTAAGAGTCTCCTCCACTCATTACCTGTACAGTGGTCCCTCAACATACGATGGTAATTCGTTCCGAACGAGCCATCGTGCGTCGAATCCATCGTATGTTGAGGGATTCGTGCAATGTAAAGTATAGGAAGCTGTACTCACCTGTCCCCGCCGCTCGAGATGGTGTCCCCGCCGCTCCCGATGGTGATCCCGGGCCTCCGCTGGGCTCTCCGCTGTCTTCTTCGGTCCTCTTCTGTCTTCTCCGGTCCTCTTCTGTCTTCCGCAAGGCCTTACTGGGCCTGCGTAGCGACGTCATTACGCCGCTGCGTATGCCATTCCTATTGGATGGCGTGCGCAGCAGCGTATTGACGTCATCGGAGAGGGCCGAGAAGACACCGGAAGACCAACGCTGGACCCGGAGGGCACCCTGGAGCATCGTGGAGGGGTAAGTAATACTTACCGCACCACACGGGGAACATTAAGCTGCTATCCGGCAGCAGCTTAAGCATTTGGCGCTGCCGGATAGCACTTAATGCGATAGCCCCGACATAAAAAAGCATTGTATGTCGATGCTGACATCGACATGCGATGGCCTCTGAGAGGCCATTGTATGTCGATTTCATCATATGTCGGGGGGTCACTGTATTAATGGCACCTGTTTGAACTTGTTATCAGTATAAAAGACACCTGTCCACAACCTCCAACAGTCACACTCCGAACTCCAATATGGCCAAGACCAAATAGCTGTTGAAGGACACCAGAAACAAAATTGTAGACCTGCACCAGGCTGGGAAGACTGGATCTGCAATAGGCAAGCATCTTGGTGTGAAGAAATCAACTGTGGGAGCAATTATTAGAAAATGGAAGACATACAAGACCACTGATAATCTCCCTCGATCTGGGGCTCCATGCAAGATCTCACCCTGTGGTGTCAAAATCACAAGAACGGTGAGAAAAAAATCCCAGAACCACATGGGAGGACCTAGTGAATAACCTGCTGGGAACAAAGTAACAAAGGCGACCATCAGTAACACTATGCTGCAAGGGACTCAAATCATGCACTGCCAGACGTGTCCCCCTGATTAAGCCAGTACATGTCCAGGCCCATCTGAAGTTTGCTAGAGAGCATTTGGCTGACCAGAAGAGGATTGGGAGAATGTCATATGGTCAGATGAAACCAAAGTAGAACTTTTTGGTAAAAACTCAACTCTTCGTGTTTGGAGGAGAAAGAATGCTGAGTTGCATCCAAAGAACACCATACCTACTGTGAAGCATGGGGATACATCATGCTTTGGGGCTGTTTTTTTGCAAAGGGACCAGGACGACTGATCCGTGTAAAGGAAAGAATGAATGAGACCATGTATCGTGAGATTTTGAGTAAAAACCTCATTCCATCAGCAAGGGCATTGAAGATGAAACGTGGCTGGGTCTTTCAGCATGACAATGATCCCAAATACACCACCTGGGCAACAAAGGAGTGGCTTCATAAGAAGCATTTAAAGGTCCTGGAATGGCATAGCCAGTCTCCAGATCTCAACCCCATAGAAAACCAAAACATCACTGCTCAAGAGGAGATCTGCATGGAAGAATGGGCCAAAATACCAGCAACAGTGTGTGAAAACCTTGTGAAGACTTACAGAAAACGTTTGACCTCTGTCATTGCCAACATAGGGTATATAACACAGTATTGAGATGAACTTTTGTTATTGACCAAATACTTTTTTTCCACCATAATTTGCAAATACATTCTTTAAAAATCAGACAATGTGATTTTATGGATTTTTTTTTCTCATTATGTCTCTCATAGTTGAGGTATACCTATGATGAAAATTACAGGCCTCTCTCATCTATTTAAGTGGGAGAACTTGCACAATTGGTGGCTGACTAAATACTTTTTTTACTTCCCACTGTATAGAAAATGGTAATTTTTAACTATTTGTGTGGTATGTAAAAAGTGTTCCTATTTTTTTTTTTACAAAATGTGCTATATAAACCAAAATTTGAATTAATTATGTGGTATACTGCCTTGGGGTGTTGCGTAGATGGGGTGTTGCCGGGTTGGTATATGAGGGGTTAATTTAACCCTTGTCACTCGTGACGCCAGGCTGAGGGTTAATACGCTGAGATAAATCTTCGGCCTATCGCCATCTTTCCCAGAAACGATAGGTGCGTGAATAAATAACTGAATGTCCACAGCAAAGATGAACTTGAACTTGCGTGAAACTTTACTGTGGTTTTTGCGGTACATCCAATAACAGCAACAGTCTTATTAACAAAGTCTCTATTCAGCACGGCAGTGATTTACAGATGCTGAGGACCATTGAGTTATCCAGAAATTATTAGAATTAGGGTTTCTTGCAGAGATCCACTGGATTTAGGGGAGTATTTAGGTCCAGTGATCTTGCGGAGTTAACAGGGATTGAAGTAACTCACAGTTTTTGAGAGATGGCCGCGGCTGCAGGGCTTAGGTCTAGCAAGTGCTGATGACAGCTTCACAGATCCGTCCTCATCAGCAACGCAGGAACAAGAGAGAGATTAATAGCCACCGCTCCCTTATATGGGCAGGGCCGTTTTGGATTGGTCCAATGTCAGCTGTCATTCACCGTAACAATGCATTGGGGGTGATCACCTGACTACCTCCAAAGGTCCTTAACTAGAAAACCATAGAGTTCTGGAACGCATCATGTGACCCGCAGGTCCTGCGACACTACAACAAGGTAAGCATACATTATATACATATATACACTTAGAATTTGAATAATTTTAACTACTAAAGGGGTGACTAGGGGCTAACTATACCGGTACCTAGGGACTCTGACTTTGGGGACCTCACCACAAGGTAACGGATGCAATCCGGTACCGGGACACCACAATTAAACTAATAAAAACATTGAAAAGTAAACTCATTAACCTCTTGAGGATGCAGGGCGTATGCATACACCCAGCATCCCCGATCCTTAAGGGCGTACCTGTAGCACTTTTGTGCCTCCAGCTGTTGCATAGCTACAACCCCCAGCATGCACGGACAGCCAAAGGGCATGCTGGGAGTTGCAGTAGTGTACCTCCAGCTGTTTCATAACTACAAGTCCCAGCATGCCCTTCAGCTGTAAGTGCATGCTGAGAGTTGTAGTTTTGCAACAGCTGAAGGCACATTGGTTGCAAAACACTGAGTTTGTTACCTAACTCAGTGTTTCACAACCACTGTACCTCCAGCTGTTGCAAACTACAACTCACAGCATGCACTGATAGACCATACATGCTGTGAGTTAGAGTTTCGCAACAAGTGTGCCTCCAGCTGTTGCAAAACTACAACTCCCAGCATGTACGGTCTATCAGTGCATGCTGCGAGTTGTAGTTTGCATCAGCTGGAGGGACACTGGTTGTGAAACACCGATTTAGGTAACAAACTCATTGTTTTGCCACCAGTGTGCCTTCACTGACAGCTGAAGGCCATTCTGGGACTTGTAGTTATGCAACAGCCGGAGGCATACTACTAAAACTCCCAGCATGCACGGGCAACCAAAGGGCAGAGTTTCGCAACCAGTGTGCCTCAAGCTGTTGCAAACCTACAAGTTAAGTAACAAACTTCCAGTGTTTTGCAACCAGTGTGCCTCCAGTTGTTGCATAACTACAACCCCCAGCATCCACGGGCAACCAAAGGGCATGCTGGGAGTTTTAGTAGTATGCCTCTGGCTGTTGCATAGCTACAAGTCTTAGAATGGCCTTCGGCTGTCACTGCATGCTGAGATTTGTAACTTTTTGCAACAGCTGAAGGCACACTGGTTGCAAAACAATGAGTTTGTTACCAAAATTGGTGTTTCACAAGCAGTGTCCCTCCAGCTGATGCAAACTACAACTCGCAGCATGCACTTTTAGACCGTACATGCTGGAAGTTGTAGTTTTGCAACAGCTGGAGGCACACTGCTTGTGAAACACTGACCTAGATAACAAACTCTCAGTGTTTTGCAACCAGTGTGCCTCCAGCTGTTGCGCAACTACAACCCCCAGCATGCACGACAGCCAAAAGGCATGCTGGGAGTTGTAGTTTTGCAACAGCTGGAGGTTTGCCCCCCCCATGTGAATGTACAGGGTACATTCACACAGGCAGGTTTACAGTGAGTTTCTCGCTGCAAGTTTGAGATGCAGCAAATTTTCTGCTGCAGCTCAAACTCCCAGCGAGTAAAGTTGGGGTCCACACTTGCACGTTATTGTAAAAAAAAATATTTTTTTACACTAACATGCTGGTGTTGCCCCATACTTTTTTACATTTTCACAAGAAGTAAAAGGAAAAAAATACCCCCAAAATTTGAAACGCAATTTCTCCTGAGTACGAAAATACCCCATATGTGGACATAAAATGCTCTGCGGGTGCACAACAAGGCTCAGAGCGCACTATTAAATTAGTGATTTAGTGATTTGGCTTAAATCAATGCTTAAATCAAGGCTTACATTAGTGATTTGTACAGGGGTGGTTGATTTTACAGCGGTTCTGACATAAACGCAAAAAAAGTTAATACCCACGTGTGACTCCATTTTGTAAACTACACCCCTCATGGAACGTAACAAGGGGTATAGTGAGCCTTAACACCCCACAGGTGTTTGACAATTTTCGTTAAAATGGGAAATGAAAAAAATAAATAAATTCACTAAAAAGAGTGTTACCCTACATTTTTCATTTTCACAAGGGAAAATAGGGAATAAAGCCCACCAAAATGTGTACCACCAAAATGTGTATCAACATTTCTTCTGAGTATATAAATACTCCATATGTGGATGTAAAGTGCTCTGCTGGCGAACTACAATGCTCAGAAGAGAAGGAGTGCCATTGGGCTTTTGGAGTGTCCAGAATTGAAGGCCACGTGTGTTTACAAAGCCCCCATGGTGCCAGAACAATGGAACCCTCCCACATGTGACCCCATTTTGGAAACTACACCCCTCATGGAACGTAATAAGGGGTACAGTGAGCATTTACACCCCACAGGTATCTGGCAGATTTTTTGAACAATGGTCCGTGAAAATGAAAAATGTAATTTTTCATTCGCACAGCCTACTGTTCCAAAGATCTGTCAAACGCCAGTGGGGTGTAAATGCTCACTGAATGCCTTATTAAATTTTTGTGAGGGGTTTAGTTTCCAAAATTGGGCCACATGTGGGGGGGGGGTCCACTGTTTTGGCACCACGGGGGGGGGCATTTTCTCCTATTACCCCTTGGAAAAATTTAAAAACCTGCATTTTCGTGTGGAAAAAAAATACATTTACACATCTGACAAAAAAAGGTCAGTTGAAAAGTCATCAAACACCTGTGGGGTGTTAAGGCTCACTATACCCCTTGTTACGTTCCTTGAGGGGTGTAGTTTCCAAAATAGTATGCTATGTTTTTTTTGTTTTTTTTTTGCTGTTCTGGGACCATAGGGCTTCCTAAATGCGACATCCCCAAAAACCATTTCAACAAAATTTGCTTTCCAAAAGCCAAATGTGAATCCTTCTCTTCTGAGCATTGTAGTGCACCCACAGAGCATTTTACGTCCTAACATGGGGTATTTCCATACTCAGAAGAAATGGGAGCACAAATTTTGGGGGGCATTTTCTCCAATTACCCCTTGTAAAAATGGTAAATTTGGTGGAAAACATCATTTTAGTGAATAAAATATTTACGAAAAGTCGTTAAAAACCTGTGGGGTGTTAAGGCTCACTGTACCCCTTGTTATGCTCCTTGAGGGGTGTAGTTTCCAAAGTAGTATGCCATGTGTTTTTTTTTTTTTTTGCTGTTATGGCACCATAAGGGCTTCCTAAATGCGAAATGCCCCCCAAAAACCATTTCAGCAAAATTCACTCTCCAAAATCCCATTGTCACTCCTTCCCTTCTGAGCCCTCTAGTGCACCCACAGAGCACTTTACATCTACATATGAGGTATTTCCTTACTCGAGAGAAATTGGGTTACAAATTTTGGGGGAATTTCTCTCCTTTTACCCCTTGTAAAAATTCAAACAATGGCTCTGCAAGAACATGCGAGTGTAAAAATAAAGATTTAGAATTTTTTCCTTCATTTTGCTGCTATTCCTGTGTAACACCTAAAGGTTGAACAAACTTTCTGAATGTCATTTTGAATGCTTTGAGAGGTGCAGTTTCTATAATGTGGTATGGAATATGGGGTATTTCTCACAGAAAAGCCCCTCAAATCCCCTTTAAACTTAACTGGTCCCTGAAAAATTCAGATTTAGAATTTTTCGTGAAAATTTGGAAAATTGATGCTGAACTTTGAAGTCCCCTTATGTCTACATAAAGTAGACATATTTGTGAATCAATATATAATTTATTTGGAATGTCCATTTTCCTTACAAGCAGAAAGTAGAATATGTCACGAAAAAACTGTCTCGGAATCAAAATAAAAGGTAAAAGCATCCCAGAGTTATTAATTCATAAAGTGAGAGTGGTCAGAATTGCAAAAAAGGGCTGAGTCCTTAACTACTTAACGACGAAGGACGTATATTTACGTCCTCCGCCGACTCCCGTGATATGCCGCGGGGTCACGCGGTGACCCCGGGTCATATCGGGTCGGACCCGGCGGGCATCAACGGCCGGTACCCGCGGCTAATACAGGACATCACCGATTGCGGTGATGTCCTGTATTAACCCTTCAGACGCGGCGATCAAAGCTGACCGCCGTGTTTGAAGCGAAAGTGAAAGTATCCCGGCTGCTCAGTCGGGCTGTTCCGGACTACCGCAGTGAAATCGCGGCATCCCAAACAGCTTACAGGACACCGGGAGGGACCTTACCTGCCTCCTCGGTGTCCGATCGGTGAATGACTGCTCCGTGCCTGAGATCAAGGCAGGAGCAGTCAAGCGCCGATAACACTGATCACAGGTGTGTTAATACACGTCAGGGATCTGTGTAAAAGATCAGTGTGTGCAGTGTTATAGGTCCCTATGGAGGCTATAATATTGCAAAAAAAAGTGTTAATAAAGATCATTCAACCCCTTCCCTAATAAAAGTTTGAATCACTCCCCTAATAAAACAGTTTGCACAAAAATAAACATGTGGTATTGCCGCGTACGTAAATGTCCGAGCTATAAAAATATATATCGTTAATTAAACCGCACGGTCAATGGTGTACACGTAAAAAAATTCCAAAGTCCAAAAAAGTGTATTTCTGGTCACTTTTTATACCATTAAAAAATGAATAAAAAGTGATCAAAAAGTCAGATCAAAACAAAAGTGGTACCAATAAAAACTTCAGATCACAGCGCAAAAAATGAGCCCTCATACCACCTTGTACGTGGAAAAATAAAAAAAGTTATAGGGGTCAGGAGAGGACATTTTTAAACGTATACATTTTTCTGCATGTAGTTATGATTTTTTTTCCAGAAGTACGTTAAAATTAAATCTGTATAAGTAGGGTACCATTTTAACCATATGGACCTACAGAATAATGATAAGGTGTCAATTTTACCGAAATATGCATTGCCTAGAAACGGAAGCCCCCAAAAGTCACAAAATGGCGTTTTTTTCTTCGATTTTGTCGCACAATGATTTTTTTTTTCTGTTTCACCATGGATTTTTGGGTAAAATGACTAATTTCACTGCAAAGTAGAATTGGTGATGCAAAAAATAAGCCATAATATGGATTTTTTATGTGGAAAATTGAAAGGGGTATTATTTTTAAAAGGTAAGGAGGAAAAAAAAAATGTAAAAACTGAAAAACCCTGCGTCCTTAAGGGATTAGGGTGAAAATGGGCTGAGTCCCTAAGGGGTTAAAGGGGTACTTTGGAGGAAAACTTTTTTTTTTGCATCAATTGATGCCATAAAGTTAAACAGATTTGTAAATTAACCAACAGAACAAAGAACGTGTGTGCAGCTCACAACGCGGTGTTCGAGGACAATGTGGCCAAAAGATCGATCCCCACGGATCAAAATTTATAGTAATATAGAAAAAATATTTAAACCACACCTCAAGAACATCAACCTGCTGGGTACACAATGGAAATTAATTGGAAACAGACGATTTTGAAACAAATGTAGAAATGTATTAACCCCTTAAGGACCCAGCCAATTTTCACTGTAAGACACGGCCATTTTTTGCACATCTGATCACTGTCACTTTAAGCATTAATAACTCTGGGATGCTGTTACCTTTCATTCTGATTCCGAGATTGTTTTTTCCTGACATATTCTACTTTATGTTAGTGGTAAAATTTTGTCGATGCTTGCATTATTTCTTGGTGAAAAATTCCAAAATTTGATGAAAAAATTTTGCATTGTTTTTTTTTAACTTTGAAGCTCTCTGCTTATAAGGAAAATTAATATTCCAAATAAATTATCTATTGATTCACATACACAATATGTCTTCTTTATGTTTCCATCATAAAGTTGACATGTTTTTACTTTTGGAAGACATCAGAGGGCTTCAAAGTATAGCAGCAATTTTCAATTTTTTCACAAAATTTTCAAAATCTAAATTTTTCAGGGACCAGTTCTGTTTTGAAGTGGATTTGAAGGGCCTTCATATTAGAAATACCCCACAAATTACCCCATTATAGAAACTGCACCCCTCAAAGTATTCAAAATGACATTCAAAAGATTTGTTAACCCTTTAGGTGTTTCACAGGAATAGCAGCAAATTGAAGTAGAAAATTCAAAATCTTAATTTTTTACACTGGCATGTTCTTGTAGACCCAGTTATTGAATTTTTGCAAGGGATAAAAGGAGAGAATTCTTCTTAAAATGTGTAACCCAATTTCTCTCGAGTAAGGAAATACCTCATATGTGTACGTCAAGTGTTCGGCAGGCGCAGTAGAGGGCTCAGAAGGGAAGGAGCGACAGTGGGATTTTGGAGAGTGAGTTTTTCTGAAATGGTTTTGGGGGGGCATGCCACATTTAGGAAGCCAGCAAAAAAACAAACAAAAAAAAACCACATGGCATACAATTTTGGAAACTACACCCCTCAAGGCACGTAAGGGGTCCAGTGAGCCTTAACACCTCACAGGTGTTTGACGACTTTTCGTTAAATTTGGATGTGTAAATGATTTTTTTTTCACTAAAATGATAGTTTTCCCTCAAATTTTACATTTTTAAAAGGGATAATAGGACAAAATGCCCCCCAAAATTTGTAACCCCATCTCTTCTGAGTATGGAAACACCCCATGTTAGGACGTAAAATGCTTTGCGGGCAAACTATAATGCTCAGAAGAGAAGGAGTCACATTTGGCTTTTGAAAAACAAATTTTGCTGAAATAGTTTTTGGGGGCATGTCCCATTTAGGAAGCCACTATGGTGTCAGGACAGCAAAAAAACAAAACAAACAAACACATTTCATACTATTTTGGAAACTACACCCCTCAAGATACGTAACAAGGGGTCCATTGAGCCATAACACCCCACAGGTGTTTGACGACTTTTCGTTAAAGTTGAATGTGTAAATGTTTTTTTTTTTCCACTAAAATTCTGGTTTTCCCTCAAATTTAAAATTTTACAAGGGATAATAGGACAAAATGCCCCCCAAAATATGTAACCCCATCTCTTCTGAGTGTGGAAATACCCCATGTGTTGAAATCAAGTGCTCTGCTGGTGCACTACAATGCTCAGAAGAGAAGGAGTACCATTGGGCTTTTGGGAAGAAACATTTTTGGAATGGAAGTCGGGGGCCATGTGCGTTTACAAAGTCCCCCGTGGTGCCAGAACAGTGGACCCCCCCCCCACATGTGACCCTATTTTGGAAACTACACCCCTCACAGAATTTAATAAGGGGTACAGTGAGTATTTACACCCCACTGGCGTTTGACAGATCTTTGGAACAGTGGGCTGTGCAAATGAAAAATTTAATTTTTCATTTTCACGGACCACTGTTCCAAAAATCTGTCAGACACCTGTGGGGCGTAAATGCTCACTATACCCCTTATTACATTACGTGAGGGGTGTAGATTCCAAAATGGGGTCACATGTGGGGGGGGGGTCCATTGTTCTAGCACTATCGGGGCTTTGAAGACACACGTGGCCTTCAATTCTGGAAAAATTTTCTTTTCAAAAGCCCAATGGCGCTCCTTCTCTTCTGAGCATTGTAGTGCGCCAGCAGAACACTTTACATCAACATATGGGGTATGTCCTTACTCAGAAGAAATGGGGTTACAAATTTTGGGGGGCTTTTTTCCTATTTTCCCTTGTGAAAATGAAAAATTTAGGGTAACACTAGCATTTTAGTGAAAAAACTTTTTTTTTTCATTTTTCCATCCAAGAATTTTCATTAAACACCTGTGGGGTGTTCAGGCTTACTATACCCCTTGTTACGTTCCCTGAGGGGTTTAGTTTCCAAAATGGGGTCACATGTGGGTATTTCTTTTTTTGCCTTTATGTCAGAACCGCTGTAAAATCAGCCACGCTTGTGAAAATAAAATGTATGGGGTAACACCAGCATGTTAGTGTACATTTTTTCATTTTTTTTTTTTTACACTAACAAGCCGGTGTAGCCCCCAACTTTTCCTTTTCATAAGGGGTAAAAGGAGAAAAAGCCCCCCAAAATGTGTAGTGCAATTTCTCCCGAGTACGGAAATACGCCATATGTGGCCCTAAACTGTTTCCTTGAAATACGACAGGGCTCTGAAGTGAGAGAGCGCCATGCGCAATTGAGGACTAAATTAGGGATTGCATAGGGGTGGACATAGGGGTATTCTACGCCAGTGATTCCCAAACAGGGTGCCTCCAGCTGTTGCTAAACTCCCAGCATGCCTGGACAGTCAGTGGCTGTCTGGAAATGCTGGGAGTTGTTGTTTTGCAACAACTGGAGGCTCCGTTTTGGAAACACTGCCATACAATACGTTTTTAATTTTTATTGGGGGGGGGGGGGGGGGGGGACAGTGTAAGGGGTGCATGTTGTGTTTACCCTTTATTTTGTGTTTTGTGTTAGTACAGTGTAGTGTTTTTAGGGTTCGTTCGCACTGGTATGTTACGGTGAGTTTCCCGCTAAGAGTTTGCGCTGTGGTGAAAAATTTGCTACAGCCCAAACTTGAAGCAAGAAACTTACTGTAAACCTGCCCGTGTGAATGTACCCTGTACGTTCACATGGGGGGGCGAACCTCCAGCTGTTTCAAAACTACAACTCCCAGCATGTACTGACAGACCATGCATGCTGGAAGTTGTAGTTCTGCAACAGCTGAAGGCACACTGTTTGGAAAACCTTCAGTTAGGTTCTGTTATCTAATTCAGTATTTTCCAACCAGTGTGCCTCCAGCTGTTGCAAAACTACAACTACACCTCCCAGCATTTACGGATCCCCGAAGGGCATGATGGGAGATGTAGTTATGCAACAGCTGGAGGTACGCAACTACAACTCCCAGCATGCCGAGACAGCTGTTTGGGCATGCTAGGATTTGCAGTTTTGCAACATCTGGAGGGCTACAGTTTTAGAGAACACTGCAAAGTGATCTCCAAAGTGTGACCCTCCAGATGTTGCAAAACTACAAATCCCAGGATGCCCGGACAACAAACAGCTGTTTGGGCATGCTAGGAGTTGTAGTTTTTCAAGATCTGGAGGGATACAGTTTAGAGACCACTAGATAGTGGTCTCAAACTGTAGCCCTCCAGCTGTTGCAAAACTACATATTCCAGCATGCCCAAACAGCTGTCTGGGCATGCTGGGAGTTGTAGTTTTGCAACATCTGGAAGGCTACAGTTAGAGACCACTTTCTAGTGGTCTCAGACTGTACCCTCCAGATGTCACTAGGCAACTCACCGGCTTCCATAGGATCCAGCTGCACGACGTCGCCGTCCGCCGATCTCCGTCGCCCGTGGCCTCCGGATCGGTAAGTGGATCTTCAGCGCTTGGTCCTGTGTCGTTTCCCCGTCCTGCCCCGCCTATTGTGGGTGGGCAGGACGGGGAAAACGAAAGTTAACCCCCCGCCCCCGATCTGCTATTGGTGGTTGCGTCTAGACCACCAATAGCAGGGATAAGAGGGGTGGCACCCCCGTCCACCTCACTCCTATCCCTTAAAGGGGATCGTAGGTGTCATGGACACCCACGATCCCCCTTCTATTCCGGGACACCGGGTCTCCATAAACCCGCAATGACCCGGAATCGTGCAAATCGCAAGTGTGATTTCACTTGCGATTTGCCACGATCGTTTGCACGGGATGCCTGCTGAATGATTTCAGCAGGCATCCCGGTCTGATCCCCGCCCAGTCTCTATGTGAATAGTGATATATAAGTGAGAGAAAAGTTGTGTGAATAGGTGCCAGATAGGAAATTCGGATATCGCACTCGAAGGGATATGATAGGGCTGATAGGGATAGGATTAGATGGTGTGTGTTGAATAGTGTGAATAGTAGTAAATAGACTGATTATATAACTGTGCGCAAGAGTACAATGAAATCAATATGAGTAGGTGAATAGATAGAAATAATATTGTTAATTGAATATAGATAAAAATGAGTTGTAAAAGTAAAAATGTTGGTTAAATAGAAAGAATAAATATAATGTAGGAATATGATAATGCAAAGTGAATTGATACAATAAACTATTTACAATATATTGAAATTAACTTTTCATAGAAAATATTGTTTAAAATATTATAATAGTGAGTATGTGAATGAAAATAAAAATAAACAAAATAAAAATAAAAATAATAATAATGAGAATAAAAATGAATAAAAAATAAATAAAATAAAAAATATAATAAAAAATTATAAATAAAATAAAAATACAAATAAAAATAAATCTGATTATTGAAGTGGAAGTTAAAAAATGGAAATAAAAATAATAGTATTTAAGAAAATAAAAATAAAATGTAAGTGGATGTGAACACGAAGATAAAAATTAAATAAAAAGAATAAAATTGTGGCTCGGATGCAATGTGAATGCGGTGGATGCTTTGTTATAATGTAATTGATTATAGAGACCGGGTGGGGATCGGACCGGGATGCCTGCTGAAATCATTCAGCAGGCATCCCGTGCAAACGTCCAGGGGGGTCATCAGACCCCCCCATGTTGGCGATCGCGGCAAATCGCAAGTGAAATCACACTTGCGATTTTAGCGATTCCGGGTCATTGCGGGTTTATGGTGACCCGGTGACCTGGAATAGAAGGGGGATCGCGGGTGTCCATGACACCTACGATCCCCTTGAAGGGATAGGAGTGAGGTGGACGAGGGTGCCACCCCTCCTATCCCTGCTATTGGTGGTCTAGATGTGACCACCAATAGCAGATCGGGGGCGGGGGGTTAACTTTCGTTTTCCCTGTCCTGCCCAACCACAATAGGATGGGGAAATGACACAGGACCAAGCGCCGAAGATCCACTTACCGATCCGGAGGCCGCGGGCGACGGAGATCGGCGGGCGGCGAGGTCGTGCGGCTGGATCCTACGGAAGTCGGTGAGTTGCCTTGCGACATCTGGAGGGTACAGTCTGAGACCACTAGATAGTGGTCTCTAACTGTAGCCCTCCAGATGTTGCAAAACTACAACTCCCAGCATGCCCAGACAGCTGTTTGGGCATGCTGGAATATGTAGTTTTGCAACAGCTGGAGGGCTACAGTTTGAGACCACTATCTAGTGGTATCTAAACTGTATCCCTCCAGATCTTGCAAAACTACAACTCCTAGCATGCCCAAACAGCTGTTTGTTGTCCGGGCATGCTGGGATTTGTAGTTTTGCAACATCTGGAGGGTCACACTTCGGAGATCACTTTGCAGTGTTCTCTAAAACTGTAGCCCTCCAGATGTTGCAAAACTGCAATTCCCAGCATGCCCAAACAGCTTCCTCGGCATGCTGGGAGTTGTAGTTGCGTACCTCCAGCTGTTGCATAACTGCATCTCCCAGCATGCCCTTCGGTGATCAGTAAATGCTGGGAGTTGTAGTTTTGCAACAGCTGGAGGCACACTGGTTGGAAAATACTGAATTAGATAACAGAACCTAACTGAAGGTTTTCCAACCAGTGTGCCTCCAGCTGTTGCAAAACTACAACTCCCAGCATGCACGGTCTGTAATTGATGATATACAATGTGTGAAAAAATGAAAAAATACAACAATAATCACTAAATAAGAAATAATATAAGGTGAAGTGTGTGGATGTTATGACTCTCATATATGTGTGAATATATAATATTGAAAATTATGTACCAAAATAATACACCATACAGAACCAAAATCATAAAATACAGAACTACATAAATACATAATGCAGAAAACAATATTAACCCCTTAAGGACCCAGCCATTTTACACCTTAGGACCCTGCCATTTTTTGCACATCTGACCACTGTCACTTTAAACATTAATAACTCTGGAATGCTTTTAGTTATCTTTCTGATTCCGAGATTGTTTTTTCGTGGCATATTCTACTTTAACATAGTGGTAAAATTTTGTGGTAACTTACATCCTTTCTTGGTGAAAAATCCCAAAATTTGATGACACATTTGAAAATTTAGCATTTTTCTAACTTTGAAGCTCTCTGCTTGTAAGGAAAATGGATATTCCAAATAATTTTTTTATTCACATATACAATATGTCCACTTTATGTTTGTATTATAAAATTGACGTTTTTTTTCTTTTGGAAGAAACCAGAGGGTTTCAAAATTCAGCAGCAATTTTCCAATTTTTCACAAAATTTCCAAACTCGCTTTTTTTCAGGGACCAGTTCAGGTTTGAAGTGGATTTGAAGGGTCTTCATCTTAGCAATACCCCACAAATGACCCCATTATAAAAACTGCATCCCCCAAAGTATTCAAAATGACATTTGATCAGCGTTTTAACCCTTTAGGTGTTTCACAGGAATAGCAGCAAAGTGAAGGAGAAAATTCCCAATCTTCATTTTTTACACTCGCATGTTCTTGTAGACCCAATTTTTGAATTTTTACAAGGGGTAAAAGGAGAAAATGTATACTTATGTTTGTAGCCCAATTTCTCTCGAGTAAGCACATACCACATATGTCTATGTAAAGTGTTTGGCGGGCGCAGTAGAGGGCTCAGAAGGGAAGGAGCAACAAGGGGATTTTGGAGAGTATGTTTTTCTGAAATGGTTTTTGGGGGGGCATGTTGCATTAAGGAAGCCCCTATGGTGCCAGAACAGCAACAAAAAAAAAAAAAAACACATGACATACCATTTTGGAAACTAGACCCCTTGAGGAACGTAACAAGGAATAAAGTGAGCCTTAATACCCCAAAGGTGTTTCACTTTTGCATATGTAAAATAATAAAAATGTCACTAAAATGTGTGTTTCCCCCCAAATTTCACATTTTTGCAAGGGTTAATAGCAGAAAACCCAAAATTTGTAATCCCATCCCTTCTGAGTATGGAGGTACCCCATAAGTTGACCTGAAGTGCACTACGGGCGAACTACAATGCTCAGAAGAGAAGGAGTCATATTTGGCTTTTTGAGAAATTTTGCTCGGGGGGCATGTCTCATTTAGGAAGCCCTATAGTGCCAGGACAGCAAAAAATACCCACATTGCCTACCATTTTGGAAACTAGACCCTTTGTGGAACATAACAAGGAATAAAGTGAGCCTTAATACCCCACAAGGGTTTCACGACTTTTGCATACGTAAAAAAAATATTTTTTTTCACTAAAATGTGTGTTCCCCCCCCAAATTTCACATTTTTGCAAGGGTTAATAGCAGAAAATACCCCCCAAAATTTGTAATCCCATCTCTTCTGAGTATGGAGGTACCCCATAAGTTGACCTGAAGTGCACTACGGCTTTTTGAGAGCAAATTTTGCTCGGGGGGCATGTCGCATTTAGGAAGCCCCTATGGTGCCAGGACAGCAAAATAACCCCCACATGGCATACCATTTTGGAAACTAGACCCCTTGAGGAATGTAACAAGGGGTACAGTGAGCATTTACCCCCCCACTGGTGTCTGTCAGATCTTTGGAACAGTGGGCTGTACAAAATTTTTAATCTGCACAGCCCACTGTTCCAAAGATCTGTCAGACACCAGTGGGGGGTAAATTCTCACTGCACCCCTCATTACATTCCGTGAGGGGTGCAGTTTCCGAAATGGGGTCACATGTGGTTTTTTTTTTTTTTGCGTTTGTCAAAACTGCTGTAACAATCAGCCACCCCTGTGTAAATCACCTCAAATGTACATGGTGCACTCTCAGTTCTGGGCCTTATTGTGCTCCCCCAGAGACCTTTGCGCCCACATATGGGGTATCTCCGTAGTCAGGAGAAATTCCATTATAAATTTTACCTCTTGTCAAAATGAAAAGTATAGGGCAACACCAGCATGTTAGCGTAAAAAAAAATTTTTTTTTACACTAACATGCTGGTGTAGACCCCAACTTCACCCTTTCATAAGGGGTGAAAGGAGAAAAAGCCCCCCAAAATTTGTTAGCCAATTTCTCCCGAGTACGGCGATACCCCATATGTGGCCCTAAACTGTTGCCTTGAAATACGACAGGGCTCCGAAGTGAGAGAGCGCCATGCGCATTTGAGGCCTGAATTAGGGATTTGCATAGGGGTGGACATTGGGGTGTTCTACGCCAGTGATTCCCAAACAGGGTGCCTCCAGCTGTTGCAAAACTCACAGCATGCTTGAAAAGTCAACGGCTGTCCAGCAATACTGGGAGTTGTGGTTTTGCAACAGCTGGAGGCTCCATTTTGGAAACAGTGGCGTACCAGACGTTTTTCATTTTTATTGGGGAGGGGGGCTGTGTAGGGGTATGTGTATATGTAGTGTTTTTTACTTTTTATTTTATTTTGTGTTAGTGTAGTGTAGTGTAGTGTTTTTAGGGTACAGTCACATGGGTGGGGGATTACAGTGAGTTTCCCGCTGCGAGTTTGAGCCGCCGCGCAAAATTTGCTGCATCGCAAACTTGCAGCCTGATACTCACTGTAAGCACCCTGCCCATGTGAATGTACCCTGTACATTCACAGGGGGGGGGGGGAACCTCCAGCTGTTGCAAAACTACAACTCCCAGCATGCACAGTCTATCAGTGCATGCTGGTAGTTATAGTTTTGCAACAGCTGGAGGCACACAGGTTGGGAAACACTGGGTTAGGAAACAGACAATGTTTCCCAACCAGTGTGCCTCCAGTTGTTGCAAAACCACCACTCCCAAACATTCTCAGGCATGCTGGAAGTAGTAGTTCGGCAACATCTTTAGAGTCAGATGTTGCCGAACTACAACTCCCAGCATGCTTGGAGTTGTAGTTTTGCAACATCTGGAGGACTACAGTTTGCAGACCACTAATACAGTGGTTCCCAATCTGTGCCCTTCCAGATGTTGCAAAACTACAACTCCCAGTATGCCAAAACTGTCCAGGCATGCTGGGAGTTGTAGTTCTGCAACATCTAAAGGGCCAGATGTTACAGAACTACAACTCCCAGCATGCCTGGACAGTAAGGGCATGCTGAGGATGTGTAGTTTTGCAACATCTGGAAGGGCACAGTGGTCCCAAAACTGCGGACCTCCAGATGTTGCAAAACTGCAACTCCCAGCATGCCCAGACGCCAAGGGCTGTCTGGACATGCTGGGAGTTGTAGTGTAAGGGGACCGGATGGAGCAGTCCATATCGCTTTACGGCCGTCTGGACTGCTGCAAGGGTCCCGCGACGCCACCGAAGATCCACTCACCTGTCGCCACCGCCGCCGGGATCCGGGTCTTCAGGGACGAGGTAAGTACCGGGCTGGGCCGCAGCACTCCCCCACCCCCCGCTGCGTCCTCCGGTCTTCCTCCCATTCTCTCCGGACTTCCAGGGGCCGGGCAGGGCGGGAGGAAGTAACCCCGCCTGCGACTGGTCGGTTAGCTAACCGAGGAGTCGCAGGGGATAGGAGGAGGTGGCAGGCTTGCCACCTCGCTCCTATACTTCAGCATGGTCCTGGCTGTCTGTGACAACCGGGACAACCGGTATCGCCGCAGATCGCAGGGGCGATTTCCCTCGCGATTTGCGACGATTGCCGACATGGGGGGCCTACATGGCCCCCCTCGGCGTTTGCCCTGGATGCCTGCTGAAGCATTTCAGCAGGCATCTGCTTCCGACCACTGCCCGCCACGCAGCAGGGACCGGAAAACGCCATGCCATACTCATACGTCATGGGTCCTTAAAGCCCAGGGTGCAGAGACGTATGCATGCGTCATGGGTCCTTAAGGGGTTAATTCAGTGTTTCTAACGACTGCTGAATATATATGGGAGAGCCGTCTGGGGACCGACCTCCGCCGCTTCTCTTAGCAACCATTGTCGATACCGTGGCGGATCTTTCAAAGAAAACCAAATAATTCAAAGCTGGAATTTAGCCCTTTAGGCTCAATGGTGTCAAATGTTAATTTTTTTTTACTTTCCGCTTTTGACATTTGTAACATAAAGCTACCCCCCCCCCACTGCCAATCTCTATTTATTATGTGTAAACCTACACATTTCAATTTCAGTGTGACGATAGAGGGCGCTTTTGTTCCCCCTTTTTTATATTGTTGACATGTTCCGCTATTCTTGCCTTTAATTGTCGCTTTGTTCGTCCCACATATTGTTTTTGGCAGCCACACTCTAGGATATATAATACCCCTTTTGAATTGCATGTAATGCACTGATCAATTCTCCATTTAAAGTCATTCACCCTATAATGAACTATGGATGTCTTTCTTGCATCCTTGGTTGTGACACAACCAGTACAGGATCCGCAACGGAATAAACCCCTCGTGTTCATCCAGGAATGTGTTTGACTATGCTTGATAGGATTTTTAATTGATGGGGCTTCTGTGATGCCCAAATTTGGGGCTCTTGTGTATATTATTGGGGGGCGTTGAGGTAATGTTTCTCCAATTCTTTTGTCCTGTTTCAGAATCTCCCACTGTTTTTTTTATATTGTGTTCTACCTTTTGTATAGGTGTTGTTGAAAGGCAAAACTAATCTAAATTCTTGAATGGATTTTTTTGATATTGTAGTGGACTCTGAAGGGATAAAGAAATCCTTTCTGTCGAGGGCTATTATTTTCTCCAGTGATTTATGTAAGACAGCCTGTGGATACCCTTTCTCAAGAAACTGACCAGTCAGATGTTCTGCTTCTTCCAAAAAAATTGTCATTATCGGTGCAATTCCTTTTAAAACGGTGGTACTGTCCACTAGGTACATTATGTAACCACCGGGGTAGATGACAACTTTCAAAATCAATAAAATTATTTTTGGCTGTGGGTTTTTTGAAGGTGTTACATTTTAAACAACCGTGGTCTTAGATCTACTTAGACTACTGCTTTAGGGTAAGTTCAGATGAGAGGATTTACAGCTTATTTTACGCTGCAGATCTGCCGCTGAAGGACCTCTGTATGGTGCCTTTACATGTGTCTGCTCAGAGTGGCAATACGCTTCTACGTGCGGACACACTGAAGCGATGTGCGAGTTGTCGCGCATATGCGGTGTACTCTCACACATGGCGGCCACTCCCTCTGCTCAATGTACCCTCAGACTGGAAAAAACACAACCTTTTTGTCCACAAAGGCCACATATTTGCCAAATTGAGCTTTTTCGGGCCAAAACCACTGCCACCAAATGTTAGCCAGGAGTCGACTGAGTAATATGAAATGCCTTAGATATATAGGGGGAGATTTATCAAAACCTGTTTGGAGGAAAAGTTGCTGAGTTGTCCATAGCAACCAATCAGATCGCTGCTTTCATTTTTCAGGGGCCTTTTCAAAAATGAAAGAAGTGCTATGGGCAACTCAGCAACTATTCCTCTGGACAGGTTTTGATAAATCTCCTCATAGTGTTTACTTTTGGCATTATTGAACCCTTTAGTAGTGTTTTTTGGCTGAATTGCAACATTTCAAAATCACTGCATGCACTAGCTAAGGTGTTTGTTTGTTTTTTTTTCTAAGAAGTTGTGTTTGTGGGCATTTTATTTTATTTTTTCAGAATTCTGTCTGGGCCAGGTTGTATTCATAGGTTTCTGTAATATTTTTCGTTTTCTTATTTCAACACTATTATACCCTGGGCTTTACGTATGTGAATTATGAACACTGCTGGGAAAAAGTATTTGCCCCTTTCTTGAGTTTTTTTTTTTTTTGCACATTTGTCATACCCCTTAACCTCTTCAGGACGCAGGGCGTATGCATGCGCCCTGCATCCTGAGTCCTTAAGGACATAGGGCGTACAGGTACGTCTGTGGGAATTCCGGTCCCCGCCGTTAGCCTGTCGGGGACCTGACCCGGATGCCTGCTGAAATCATTCCGGGGTCCTGAGACCCCCCCCCCCCCCCTCTGCGGCAATTCCGGGACATATGGGTCTCCGTGACCTGGAAAATAAGGGGGATCCCCCTGAAGGTATAGGAGTGAGGTGGCAGGGGTTCCACCCCTCCTATACTTGCTATTGGTTGGTCAGAAGCGACCGACCAATAGCAGATCGGGGGCAGAGGGGTTAAAGTTCAGTTCCCTCGTTCTTCCCACCCATGGTAATCCGGGCAGAACGGGGGAACTGTCCTGTGACAGGGGCAGTGGAGGTCCCTTACCGGCTCCCTGGTGCAGCTCCCTGGTACAGACAGTTTGGAGATCCCTGTGCCGTGGTCTCTAAACTGTGGCCCTCCAAATGTTGCAAAACTACAACTTCCAGCATGCCCACACAGAAGTTTGCTGTCTTGGCATGCTGGAAATTGTAGTTTTGCAACATCTGGAGGGCCACAGTTTGAAGATCACTGTACTGTGGTTTCTAAACCGGGGCCCTCTAAATCTTGCAAAACTACAACTCCCAGCATGCTCGAACAGCAAAAGGCTGTCTCACCATGCTGGGAGTTGTAGTTGCGTACCTCCAGCTGTTGTATAACTACATCTCCCAGCATGCCCTTCGGCGATCAGTACATGCTGGGAGTTGTAGTTTTGCAACAGCTGGAGGCAGGGCCGCCATCAGGGGGGTACAACCCATACACCTGTAAGGGGCCTGGAGTCTCAGGGAGGCCCGGCCGGACCTTTTTTTTTTTTTGTGCTTGTCAGTGAGTGAATGTCACGCACTGACAGCTGGGGGCCCCCACACACATGCTGTCTCTCTCCAGAAGCCTGCAGGGCGCCTCTGCTGCACATACCAGCGATTGTCCTGTAATTCATTCATTCATCCAGGGAACCACTCCGGCCCTTTAAGAGCAGCGCAGAGGCTGCCTGGGAGAATAGACGTGTGACGTCACTTCATACTGATGGAGAGGAGCGGAGCAGAGGGGGATGTGCCGCTTCCTGTGTTGTGTGTGTAAAGCCTGCAGCCAGCGTCCTGACTTATCTTCTCACTGGTATGATTTTCTATACTATCTTCTCCTCTTCCGACAGCATTTATCTCTCCTATCCCATCATCATAGAAGTGAGGGGGGATTATATACATGTGAGGGGTGAGGGAGGGGATTATATACATGTGAGGGGGGGGGGGGGGTTATATACATGTGAGGGGGGATTATATACATGTGAGGGGGGACTATATACATGTGAGGAGGGGATTATATACATGTGAGGAGGGGATTATATACATGTGAGGAGGGGATTATATACATGTGAGGAGGGGATTATATACATGTGAGGAGCGGATTATATACATGTGAGGAGTGGAATATATACATGTGAGGAGGGGGTTATATACAGGGGAGGAGGGGATTATATACATGTGAGGAGTGGATTATATACATGTGAGGAGGGGGTTATATACAGGGGAGGAGGGGATTATATACATGTGAGGGGGGATTATATACATGTGAGGGGATTATATACATGTGAGGGGATTATGTACATGTGGGAGGGGATTATATACATGTGAGGGGGGGTTATATACATGTGAGGGGGGGTTATATACATGTGAGGAGGGGATTATATACATGTGAGGGGGGATTATATACATGTGAGGAGGGGATTATATACATGTGAGAAGGGGATCATATACATGTGAGGGGGGATTATATACATGTGAGGGGGGATTATATACATGTGAGGAGGGGATTATATACATGTGAGGAGGGGATTATATACATGTGAGGAGGGGATTATATACATGTGAGGAGGGGATTATATACATGTGAGGGGGGATTATATACATGTGAGGGGGGATTATATACATGTGAGGGGGGGTTATATACATGTGAGGGGAGATTATACATGTGAGGGGGGATTATATACATGTGAGGAGGGGATTATATACATGTGAGGGGGATTATATACATGTGGGAGGGGATTATATACATGTGAGGGGGGGGGGTTATATACATGTGAGGGGAGATTATACATGTGAGGGGAGATTATACATGTGAGGGGAGATTATATACATGTGAGAAGGGGATTATATACATGTGAGGGGGCATTATATACATGTGAGGAGGGGATTATATACATGTGAGGAGGGGATCATATACATGTGAGGGGGGATTATATACATGTGAGGGGGGGTTATATACATGTGAGGAGGGGATCATATACATGTGAGGGGGGATTATATACATGTGAGGGGAGATTATATACATGTGAGGAGGGGATCATATACATGTGAGGGGGGATTATATACATGTGAGGGGGGATTATATACATGTGAGGGGGGGTTATATACATGTGAGGGGAGATTATACATGTGAGGGGGGATTATATACATGTGAGGGGGGATTATATACATGTGAGGGGAGATTATATACATGTGAGGAGGGGATCATATACATGTGAGGGGGGATTATATACATGTGAGGGGGGGTTATATACATGTGAGGGAAGATTATACATGTGAGGGGGATTATATACATGTGAGGAGGGGATTATATACATGTGAGGGGGGATTATATACATGTGGGAGGGGATTATATACATGTGAGGGGGGGGGGGTTATATACATGTGAGGGGAGATTATACATGTGAGGGGAGATTATACATGTGAGGGGAGATTATATACATGTGAGAAGGGGATTATATACATGTGAGGGGGGATTATATACATGTGAGGAGGGGATTATATACATGTGAGGAGGGGATTATATACATGTGAGGAGGGGATTATATACATGTGAGGAGAGGATCATATACATGTGAGGGGGGATTATATACATGTGAGGAGGGGATTATTTACATGTGAGGGGGGATTATATACATGTGGGAGGGGATTATATACATGTGAGGGGGGGGGTTATATACATGTGAGGGGAGATTATACATGTGAGGGAGATTATACATGTGAGGGGAGATTATATACATGTGAGAAGGGGATTATATACATGTGAGGGGGCATTATATACATGTGAGGGGGGATTATATACATGTGAGGAGGGGATTATATACATGTGAGGGGGGATTATATACATGTGGGAGGGGATTATATACATGTGAGGGGGGGTTATATACATGTGAGGGGAGATTATATACATGTGAGGGGAGATTATGCATGTGAGGGGAGATTATATACATGTGAGAAGGGGATTATATACATGTGAGGAGGGGATTATATACATGTGAGGAGGGGATTATATACATGTGAGGAGAGGATCATATACATGTGAGGGGGGGTTATATACATGTGAGGAGGGGATCATATACATGTGAGGGGGGATTATATACATGTGAGGGGAGATTATATACATGTGAGGAGGGGATCATATACATGTGAGGGGGGATTATATACATGTGAGGGGGGTTATATACATGTGAGGGGAGATTATACATGTGAGGGGGGATTATATACATGTGAGGAGGGGATTATATACATGTGAGGAGGGGATTATATACATGTGAGGGGGGATTATACATGTGAGGGGGGATTATATACATGTGAGGGGGGATTATATACATGTGAGGGGAGATTATACATGTGAGGTGGGATTATATACATGTGAGGAGGGGATTATACATGTGAAGGGGGGTTGTACATGTGATTTTTCTTTTCTCACTAACTTCACTGAGAGGGGTTTCTGCGTCCTAAAGCGATCTGGCCAGGAAGGTAATTATCCAACATGCCACCTTCAGTGTTCAGACCACTGCTCTTCTGGTCCAGGGACCTACTGGAGGAGCAGTGGTCGGAGCACCGAAGCATGGCAGTACACATACATACTGTATATATAGCTGGAGGCAGTATATCTGTGGGGACACAGAGGGGCTTACAACTATATATGGGGGCACAGGGGGCCTTCAACTATATATGGTACAACTATATATGGAGGCACAGGGGGCCTACAACTATATATGGTACAACTATATATGGAGGCACAGGGGGCCTACAACTATATAGAAGGGCACAGGGGATTACAACTATAGGCAGGGACACAGGGGAAGAGAAGCCTACAACTATATATGGGGGCACAGGGGGCCTACAACTATATATGGTACAACTATATATGGGGGCACAGGGGGCCTACAACTATATATGGTACAACTATATATGGAGGCACAGGGGGCCTACAACTATATAGAAGGGCACAGAGGGGCCTACAACTATAGGCAGGGACACAGGGGAAGAGAAGCCTACAACTATATATGGGGGTACAGAGGAGGCTGCAACTATATATATATGGGCACAGAGGGGCCTACAACTATATACAGGGGCACAGAGGGGCCTGCAACTATATAGGGGGAAGAGAAGCCTACAACTATACATGGAGGCACAGGGGGCCTACAACTATATATAAGGGCACAGAGGGGCCTACAACTATAGGCAGGGACACAGAGGGGCCTGCAACTATATGGGGGGGGGGGAGAGAAGCCTACAATTATATATAGGGGTACAGAGAAGACTGCAACTATATATGGGGGCACAGAGGGGCCTTAAGCTATATATGGCGGCACATAGGGCCCTTCAACTATATATGGGGGCACAGGGGGCCTACAACTGTATATGGGGGCACAGAGTGACCTAAAACTATATATGGGGGCACATAGGTACCTGCAACTATATATGGGGGGGCACAGAGGGGCTTACAACTATATATGGGGGCACAGGGGGCCTACAACTATATATGGTACAACTATATATGGAGGCACAGGGGGCCTACAACTATATATGGTACAACTATATATGGAGGCACAGGGGGCCTACAACTATATAGAAGGGCACAGAGGGGCCTACAACTATAGGCAGGGACACAGGGGAAGAGAAGCCTACAACTATATATGGGGGTACAGAGGAGGCTGCAACTATATATATGGGCACAGAGGGGCCTACAACTATATACAGGGGCACAGAGGGGCCTGCAACTATATAGGGGGAAGAGAAGCCTACAACTATACATGGAGGCACAGGGGGCCTACAACTATATATAAGGGCACAGAGGGGCCTACAACTATAGGCAGGGACACAGAGGGGCCTGCAACTATATGGGGGGGGGGGGGAGAGAAGCCTACAATTATAAATAGGGGTACAGAGAAGACTGCAACTATATATGGGGGGCACAGAGGGGCCTTAAGCTATATATGGGGGCACATAGGGCCCTTCAACTATATATGGGGGCACAGGGGGCCTACAACTGTATATGGGGGCACAGAGTGACCTAAAACTATATATGGGGGCACATAGGGAGCTGCAACTATATATGGGGGGGCACAGGGGGCCTAGAACTATATATGGGCACAGAGGAGCCTGAAGCTATATATGGGGGCACAGGGGGCCTACAACTATATATGGGGGCATATGGGGACCTACAATATATATGGGGGCACAGAGGGGCCTACAACTATATATGGGGGCACATAGGGACTTACAACTATATATGGGGGCACAGAGGGGCCTACAACTATATATGGGGGCACAGGGGGCCTAAAATGATATATGGGCTCAAAGCGGGTACTATGTATTGGGCCAATACACATGGGGAGTTTGTAAAGAGAGGGCATTGTGCTGGAAAAAGGAGCCTAAAATGTTTGTCTGGCTGCTTTGGCAGGTTCTGTGGAGACGAGTCTTGGCCAGGAGAAGTCTTCATGGTGCCCCAGGCCAGATAGTGAAAAAAAAAAATAGGTGAATGACTCCAATCAGAGAAGACCTCTGTGAATCATTAAATGTGACTGTTATCACTTATACTGTCTGCAGAGAGCTCACTGGTATCTACCTCTATATCAGTGGTTCTTAACCTTGTTGGAGGTACTGAACCCCACCAGTTTCTTATGCGCATTCACCGAACCCTTCTTAATTGGAAAAATAAAATATTTTTTTCAAATTCAAAACATGGGAGGTATATATTAAAGTATATATTTATACATAGGTGCACAAAATGAACAAAACCATTAAGAACATAGAACAAAACCATGAAAACATGATTTTCACACAAAAACAAAATCATGATGAATATTTACTGCAAATCAGTGTGACTTCTGCTGTTGTCTTTCAGAGACCAGTTCAGAAATGGCCGGCTTTACCTTGGCAAGTGCCACTCTCTTATGTGCAGTGTAGCCGAGGATCACGGCTCCCTGCTTCGGCAGGTTTGCACATCACCGCATCTATCCTTTGCCCGGACATCGTAACTGTAAACCTAGGCAGCAATGTCTGTATGTACCTGATGTCCTGTGGCTACCCCTACAGTATCATCGGTCTGGGCATGCTTGACATTATAAGCATCAGACCTGTATTAGTCTGTGAGGGTTGTGTTTGATTTTTATCACTCATATGATTTTCTATGAAAAATATTAATCTATAAGGGTTTCCCCTGAGGACGCCGAGGCACTTCGGCAGAAACGCGTCGAGAAACCTATGTTCTAGAGATATTACATGAGCAAGTCCACAATTTTTGTGACAGGATTTAATACTATTTTAATATCTTCATACTTTTCTAATTGGGGTATATTCGATCCATAAACCGATAACGAGTATTGAGATAATTATTTCTATGTTTGTCCGGTATTTGCACTGAGTTATCCACACTGGATGCAGCACTTATTATTTTTGATTTTTTACTTTGATCTAGTAAAAGTTATGTTTTAATATAGTCACTCCCCATACTCTTTGCGTGCTATACTAAGGGTTTTTTAGACCAATTGTTTACTGTTGACTGGGAGCTAGTGGTCTTCTGCCAGACCTGTATATCTTGAGCCGTAGTGTATTATTTCAAGTGCCACTCTCGCAACAATGGCAGTGTTCCCCCACATTAAGCAGGCAGTGTTCCCTCACATTAGCCAGGCAGTGTTCCCCCACATTAGACAGACAGAGTTCCCCCACATTAGGCAGACAGTGTTCCCCCCCACATTAGGCAGGCAGTGTCCCCCCCACATTAGGCAGGCAGTGTTCCCCCATAATAGGCAGAGTTCCCCCACATTAGGCTGGCAGTGTTCCCCCACCTTAGGCAGGCAGTGTTCCCTCACAGTAAGCAGGCAGTGTTCCCCACATTAGGTAGGCAGTGTTCCCCCCACATTAGGTAGGCAGTGTTCCCCCCACATTAGGCAGGCAGTGTTCCCCCCACATTAGGCAGGCAGTGTTCCCCCCACATTAAGCAGGCAGTGTTCCCTCACATTAGCCATGCAGTGTTCCCCCACATTAGGTAGACAGTGTCCCCCCCCACATTAGGCAGGCAGTGTTCCCCCCACATTAGGCAGGCAGTGTTCCCCCATAATAGGCAGAGTTCCCCCACATTAGGCCGGCAGTGTTCCCCCACATTAGGCAGTCAGTGTTCCCTCACAGTGAGCAGGCAGTGTTCCCCCACATTAGGCAGACAGAGTTCCCCCACATTAGGCAGGCAGTGTTCCCCCCACATTAGGCAGGCAGTGTTCCCCCATAATAGGCAGAGTTCCCCCACATTAGGCCGGCAGTGTTCCCCCACATTAGGAAGGCAGTGTTCCTGCACATTATGTAAGCCAGTGGTCTTCAACCTGCGGACCTCCAGATGTTGCACAACTACAACTCCCAGCATGCCCGGACAGCCGTTGGCTGTTCGGGCATGCTGGGAGTTGTAGTTTTGCAACATCTGGAGGTCCACAGGTTGAAGACCACTGATGTAGGCAGTGTTCCCCCACAGACATACAGCCTCCAGCTATATACAGTGTATGGCTGGAGGCTGTATGCCTGTGTACTGCCCACTTCAGTGCTCCGACCACCGCTCTGGCTATAGCAGGTCTCAGGACCGGTGGTCGGAGCACCGAGGATGACGTGCCGCTGGTCACTTACCAAGCTGGCCAGTGCGCGTCTTCCTCCTTCTCTATCCTCCGGTCCTCAGCGACTTCGTTTCCATGGGCGCATGCACGGGACATCAGATGGGGGTATTGCCCCGTCGCTACAGGACGGGCAAACAAAGGCTCTGCTTGGGGCCCCGGGCCAGCTCGTGGCCCCAAGCAATTGCTTGGTTTGCCTGTCCTGTTGCGACCACCCCAGCCGAACCCCCGGGACTGACTCACCGAACCCCTGGGGTTCGATCGAACCCAGGTTAAGAACGACTGCTCTATATGGTCAATATGTAGGAATATTGGCAAATTGCTAGGGCGGTTTCGCAGTAAACAGAATAGGGTATGTTAGATTACAGCAGAGTGCGGCACAGTATAATACTTTGCAGCACAGTTTTATAGAGCACTGCACTCTGCTCTAATCTAATTAGAAATATATAATTAGAAAATAAAATAAAATTGAGGGCATGCCAGGGGGGTGGGGGTGGGGCCCAGGCCTTGAGCTGTTTAAGGGGCCCCGAAATTGCTGATGGCATCCCTGGCTGGAGGCACACTGGTTGTGTATAATAAGGGATAGCAGCTGGGTTGTGTATAATAAGGGATAATAGCCCCATGGCCTGTATATAATACACTGCCTTATACTATTTAAATAGTCATGGAAGATCATACAAAACCCTTTTGTAACTTTATATATTCTTATTTTTTACAATATGCCTTCATTTTTTCACATATCCAAACTTTGTATTAGTTATTGCTTACAATTCAGTCTCCTATACAAGGAAGGAAACATAACATATGAGCAGTTGGATGAGGTCCCAGGGTGACATGGAGTAGCACATATGCGGATTTACCTGTTGTCTATAAATGTAAATTATATATAGGAAATATACTGAGGATCAGTTTATGCTTTGAGGGCAGGCACTTCCATTAATAATTATAGGGGAACGATGTCAGTGTCCTGTATTATAGAGGTTTCAGCAGGGATATTGTTTATTAATCCAAAACTATGACATGTATCATAGACGTGTATCAAATATCTATCTAGACATGTGTATCAAATATCTATCTAGCATATCAACTGTATAATGGAGAACTGGCCTGTGGTTGGATGGTCTGGATGCAGGTAAGCTGGCCTATGATTGGTCGGTCTGGATACAAGTGAGCTGGCCTGTGATTGGTCGGTTCCTGGCACCTGCACGGAATGTATTTCTGTTGACCTGACGACCAACCATCACTCACTCGACCAACAGCTGTAGCATCCGCAGCATCTCTTACTATCAGAGCAGCCTTTGACAGCTATTTGAGCCTTACAGGTGTGTTATTTGTACTTCTTGTTGTGTGTCTAAGTGTCTGTGAGTATTATTTCTTGTTGTGTGTCTGTGTGCGTGCTTTGATTTCAGGTTATACCTCACTTTTCAGATCATCTAGTGGTAAGCCCTACTCTAAATCATTGTAACCTTCATTAATATCATCACATATTTCTGTTCAGTTACACATCCAATGTATATTATAGCTGTATATTGCTCCAATTGTAAGTTTGAGCGAGATATATGGAAACTTGTGCAGAGGAAAAGTTGCCCAGTTGCCCATAGCAACCACTCAGATCGCTTCTTTCATTTTTTAAAAGGACTTTGAAAAATAAAAGCAGCAATCTGATTGGTTGCTATGGGAAACTGGTCCACTTTTCCTCAGCACAAGTTTTGATCAATCTCTCCCTATATGAGATAATGGATCATGAGACTGGCATGTGATGGGCACTAACTGGTCACAGCTGGTACATATATCATCTTATTATTATACGAGCTGGGCTCTATAACTATATACTATCTGCCCTGATCATATAAGGAGTAGTGACTGCAAACACTTAGAACATTTGAGTAACATTTCTAACAATTTTGTCCCTCGAAACCACCTGCAATAGTCTTCAACCTATGGCTCTCCAGCTGTTATGAGACTACAACTCCCAGCTTGCTAGGATCTGTTGTTTTGCATTAGATGAAGAGCTAAATGTTGGAGACCACTGCTTTAGGGTATGTTCAGACGAGCGGATTTACAGCATATTTTATGCTGCAGATCTGCCGCTGAAGGACCTCTGTATGGTGCCTTTACATGTGCCTGCTCGGATTGGCAATACGCTGCTACGTGCAGACACACTGAAGCGATGTGCGAGTTGTCGCGCATGTGCGGTGTACTCGCACACATGGCAGCCACTCCCCCTGCTCAATGTGCCGCGATGTGCAAGTATACTGCACATGCGCACGGCGACTCGCACATCGCAGTGTGTCTGCTCGTAGCGGCGTATTGCCGCTCCGAGCAGGCACATGTAAAGGCAGCATATAGAGGTCCTTCAGCGGTGGATCCACAGCGAAATACGCGCAGGAAATCTTCTTGTCTGAACATACCCTCAGACTGGAAAAAACACAGCCTTTTTGTCCACAAAGGCCACATATTTGCCAAATTGTTTTTTTTTCGGGCCAAAACCACTGCCACCAAATGTTAGCCAGGAGTCGACTGAGTAATATGAAATGCCTTAGATATATAGGGGAGATTTATCAAAACCTGTTTGGAGGAAAAGTTGCTGAGTTGTCCATAGCAACCAATCAGATCGCTGCTTTCATTTTTCAGGGGCCTTTTCAAAAATGAAAGAAGTGCTATGGGCAACTCAGCAACTATTCCTCTGGACAGGTTTTGATAAATCTCCTCATAGTGTTTACTTTTGGCATTATTGAACCCTTTAGTAGTGTTTTTTGGCTTAATTGCAACATTTCAAAATCACTGCATGCACTAGCTATGGTGTTTTTTTTTTTTTTTTTTGTGTTTGTGGGCATTTTTTTTTTTTGTTTGTTTTTCAGAATTCTGTTTGGGCCAGGTTGTATTCTTAGGTTTCTGAAATATTTTTCGTTTTCTTATTTCAACACTTATACCCTGGGCTTTACGTATGTGAATTATGAACACTGCTGGGAAAAAGTATTTGCCCCTTTCTTGAGTTTTTTTTTTTTTTTTTTGCACATTTGTCATACTTAACCCCTTAACCTCTTCAGGACTCAAGGCGTATGTATGCGCCCTGCATCCTGAATCCTTAAGGACGTAGTGCGTACAGGTACGTCTGTGGGAATTCCGGTCCTCCCGCTAGCCGGTCGGGGACTGGACCGAGATGCCTGCTGAAATCATTCCGGGGTCCTGAGACCCCCAATCTGCGGCAATTCCGGGACATATGGGTCTCTGTGACCTGGAAAATAAGGGGGATTGGGGGTGTCCAAGGCACCCCCGGTCCCCCTGAAGGGATAGTAGTGAGGTGGCAGGGGTTCCACCCCTCCTATACTTGCTATTGGTTGGTCAGAAGCGACCGACCAATAGCAGATCGGGGGCAGAGGGGTTAAAGTTCAGTTCCCTCGTTCTTCCCACCCATGGTAATCCGGGCAGAACGGGGGAACTGTTCTGTGACAGGGGCAGCGGCAGTGGAGGTCCCTTACCGGCTCCCTGGTACAGACTACGGAAGCCGGTGAGTAGTTGCCTAGCAACATCAGGAGGCCTACAGTTTGGAGACCACTATACAGTGGTCCCAAACTGTAGCCCTCCAGATGTTGCAAAACTACAACTCCCAGCATGCCCAGAGAGCTGTTTGGGCATGCTAGGATTTGTAGTTTTGCAAGATTTAGAGGGGTACAGTTTGGAGATCCCTGTGCAGTGGTCTCTAAACTGTGGCCCTCCAAATGTTGCAAAACTACAACTTCCAGCATGCCCACACAGAAGTTTGCTGTCTTGGCATGCTCGGAATTGTAGTTTTGCAACATCTGGAGGGCCACAGTTTTTAGATCACTGTACTGTGGTTTCTAAACCGTGGCCCTCTAAATCTTGTAAAACTACAACTCCCAGCATGCTCGAACAACAAAAGGCTGTCTCACCATGCTGGGAGTTGTAGTTGCGTACCTCCAGCTGTTGTATAACTACATCTCCCAGCATGCCCTTTGGCGATCAGTACATGCTGGGAGTTGTAGTTTTGCAACAGCTGGAGGCAGGGCCGCCATCAGGGGGGTACAACTCATACCACATGTAAGGGGCCTGGAGTCTCAGGGAGGCCCGGCCGGCCCTGGACCTTTTTTTTTTATTTGTGCTTGTCATTGAGTGAATGTCACGCACTGACATCTGGGGGCCCCCACACACATGCTGTCTCTCTCCAGAAGCCTGCAGGGCGCCTCTGCTGCACATACCAGCGATTGTCCTGTAATTCATTCATTCATCCAGGGAACCACTCCGGCCCTTTAACCCCTTAAGGACTCAGCCCATTTTGGCCTTAAGGACTCAGACAATTTAATTTTTACGTTTTCATTTTTTCCTCCTCGCCTTCTAAAAATCATAACTCTTTTATATTTTCATCCACAGACTAGTATGAGGACTTGTTTTTTGCGCGACCAGTTGTCCTTTGTAATGACATCACTCATTATATCATAAAATGTATGGCGCAACCAAAAAACACTATTTTTGTGGGGAAATTAAAACGAAAAACGCAATTTTGCTAATTTTGAAAGGTTTCGTTTTCACGCCGTACAATTTATGGTAAAAATGACGTGTGTTCTTTATTCTGAGGGTCAATACGATTAAAATGATACCCATTATTATATACTTTTCTATTATTGTTGCGCTTAAAAAAAATCACAAACTTTTTAACCAAATTAGTACGTTTATAATCCCTTTATTTTGATGACCTCTAACATTTTTATTTTTCCATATAAGCGGCGGTATGGGGGCTCATTTTTTGCGCCATGATCTGTACTTTTTTTTGATACCACATTTGCATATGAAAAACTTTTAATTCAATTTTTATAATTTTTTTTAAATAAAATGCATTACAAAAGTAGGAATTTTGGACTTTTATTTTTTTCGTTCACGCCGTTCACCGTACAGGATCATTAACATTTTATTTTAATAGTTCGGACATTTACGCATGCGGCGATACCAAATATGTCTATAAAAATGTTTTTTACGCTTTTTGAGGGTAAAATAGGAAAAAACGGACGTTTTACTTTTTTATTGGGGGAGGGGATTTTTCACTTTTTTTTTACTTTTACATTTTTTTTACATTTTTTTTTTTACACTTGAATAGTCCCCATAGGGGACTATTCATAGCAATACCATGATTGCTAATACTGATCTGTTCTATGTATAGGACATAGAACAGATCAGTATTATCGGTCATCTTCTGCTCTGGTCTGCTCGATCACAGACCAGAGCAGAAGACACCGGGAGCCGGACGGAGGAAGGAGAGGGGACCTCCGTGCGGCGTTATGAATGATCGGATCCCCGCAGCAGCGCTGCGGGCGATCCGATCATTCATTCAAATCGCGAATTGCCGCAGATGCCGGGATCTGTATTGATCCCGGCACCTGAGGGGTTAATGGCGGACGCTCACGAGATCGCGGGCGTCGGCCATTGCCGGCGGGTCCCTGGCTGCGATCAGCAGCCGGGATCAGCCGCGCATGACACGGGCATCGCTCCGATGCCCGCGGTTCTGCATAGGACGTAAATGTACGTCCTGGTGCGTTAAGTACCACCTCACCAGGACGTACATTTACGTCCTGCGTCCTTAAGGGGTTAAGAGCAGCGCAGAGGCTGCCTGGGAGAATAGACGTGTGACGTCACTTCATACTGATGGAGAGGAGCGGAGCAGAGGGGGATGTGCCGCTTCCTGTGTTGTGTGTGTAAAGCCTGCAGCCAGCGTCCTGACTTATCTTCTCACTGGTATGATTTTCTATACTATCTTCTCCTCTTCCGACAGCATTTATCTCTCCTATCCCATCATCATTCATCATAGAAGTGAGGGGGGATTGAGGGGCTTACAACTATATATGGGGGCACAGAGGGGCCTACAACTATATAGGGGGGAAGAGAAGCCTACAACTATATATGGGGGTACAGAGGAGTCTGCAACTATATATGGGGGGCACAGAGGGACCTTAAGCTATATATGGGGGAACAGAGGGCCCTTCAACTATATATGGGGGGCACAGGGGGCCTACAACTATATATAAGGGCACAGAGGGGCCTACAACTATAGGCAGGGACACAGGGGAACAGAAGCCTACAAATATATATGGGCACAGAGGGGCCTACAACTATATACAGGGACACAGAGGGGCCTGCAACTATATAGGGGGGAAGAGAAGCCTACAACTATATATGGAGGCACAGGGGGCCTACAACTATATATAAGGGCACAGAGGGGCCTACAACTATATAGGTGGGGGGGGGGGGGGAAGAGAAGCCTACAACTATATATGGGGGTACAGAGGAGGCTGCAACTATATATGGGGTCACAGAGGGGCCTTAAGCTATATATGGGGGCACATAGGGCCCTTCAACTATATCTGGGGGACACAGGGGGCCTACAACTATATATGGGGGCACATAGGGACCTAAAACTATATATGGGGGCACATAGGGGCCTACAACTATATATGGGGGCACAGGGGGCCTACAGCTATATATGGGGGCCTAAAATGATATATGGGGGCACAAAGCGGGTACTATGTATTGGGCCAATACACATGGGGAGCAAAGAGAGGGCATTGTGCTGGAAAAAGGAGCCTAAAATGTTTGTCTGGCTGCTTTGGCAGGTTCTGTGGAGACGAGTCTTGGCCAGGAGAAGTCTTCATGGTGCCCCAGGCCAGATAGTGAAAAAAAAAATAGGTGAATGACTCCAATCAGAGAAGACCTCTGTGAGTCATTAAATGTGACTGTTATCACTTATACTGTCTGCAGAGAGCTCACTGGTATCTACCTCTATATCAGTGGTTCTTAACCTTGTTGGAGGTACTGACCCACACCAGTTTCTTATGCGCATTCACCGAACCCCTCTTAATTGGAAAAATAAAATATGATTTTTTTTCAAATTCAAAACATGGGCGGTATATATTAAAGTATATATTTATACATAGGTGCACAAAATGAACAAAACCATTAAGAACATAGTACAAAACCATGAAAACATGATTTTCACACAAAAACATAATGAATATTTACTGCAAATCAGTGTGACTTCTGCTGTTGTCTTTCAGAGACCAGTTCAGAAATGCGCAGCTTTACCTTGGCAAGTGCCACTCTCGCAACAATGGCAGTGTTCCCCCACATTAAGCAGGCAGTGTTCCCTCACATTAGGCAGGCAGTGTTCCTCCACATTAGGCAGACAGTGTTCCCCCCCCCCACATTAGGCAGGCAGTGTTCCCCCCCCCCCCCCCCCCACATTAGGCAGGCAGTGTTCCCCCCCCCACATTAGGCAGGCAGTGTTCCCCCCCACATTAGGCAGGCAGTGTTCCCCCCCCCCACATTAGGCAGGCAGTGTCCCCCCCCCCCCCACATTAGGCAGGCAGTGTTCCCCCCCACATTAGGCAGGCAGTGTTCCCCCCCACATTAGGCAGGCAGTGTTCCCCCCCACATTAGGCAGGCAGTGTCCCCCCCCCACATTAGGCAGGCAGTGTTCCCCCCCACATTATGTAGGCCAGTGGTCTTCAACCTGCGGACCTCCAGATGTTGCAAAACTACAACTCCCAGCATGCCCGGACAGCCGTTGGCTTGTCGGGCATGCTGGGAGTTGTAGTTTTGCAGCATCTGGAGGTCCACAGGTTGAAGACCACTGATGTAGGCAGTGTTCCCCCACAGACATACAGCCTCCAGCTATATACAGTGTATGGCTGGAGGCTGTATGCCTGTGTACTGCCCACTTCAGTGCTCCGACCACCGCTCTGGCTATAGCAGTAGGTCTCGGGACCGGTGGTCGGAGCACCGAGGATGACGTGCCGCTGGTCACTTACCAAGCTGGCCAGTGCGCGTCTTCCTCCTTCTCTATCCTCCTGTCCTCAGCGCTTTCTGCTCGGGGGCCCCGGGCCAGCTCGGGGCCCCAAGCAATTGCTTGGCTTGCCTGTCCTGTTGCGACCACCCCCGCCGAACCCCCGGGACTGACTCACCGAACCCCTGGGGTTTGATCGAACCCAGGTTAAGAACCACTGCTCTATATGGTCAATATGTAGGAATATTGGCAAATTGCTAGGGCGGTTTCACAGTAAACAGAATAGGGTATGTTAGATTACAGCAGAGTGCGGCACAGTATAATACTTTGCAGCACAGTTTTATAGATCACTGCACTCTGCTCTAATCTAATTAGAAATATATAATTAGAAAATAAAATAAAATTGAGGGCATGCCAGGGGGGTGGGGCCCAGGCCTTGAGCTGTGTAAGGGGCCCTGAAATTTCTGATGACAGCCCTGGCTGGAGGCACACTGGTTGTGTATAATAAGGGATAGCAGCTGGGTTGTGTATAATAAGGGATAATAGCCCCATGGCCTGTATATAATACACTGCCTTATACTATTTAAATAGTCATGGAAGATCATACAAAACCCTTTTGTAACTTTATATATTCTTATTTTTTACAATATGCCTTAATTTTTCACATATCCAAACTTTGTATTAGTTATTGCTTACAATTCAGTCTCCTATACAAGGAAGGAAACATAACATATGAGCAGTTGGATGAGGTCCCAGGGTGACATGGAGTAGCACATATGTGGATTTACCTGTATGGTGTCTATAAATGTAAATAATATATAGGAAATATACTGAGGATCAGCTTATGCTTTGAGGGCAGGCACTTCCATTAATAATTATAGGGGAACGATGTCAGTGTCCTGTATTATAGAGGTTTCAGCAGGGATATTGTTTATTAATCCAAAACTATGACATGTATCATAGACGTGTATCAAATATCTATCTAGACATGTGTATCAAATATCTATCTAGCATATCAACTGTATAATGGAGAACTGGCCTGTGGTTGGTTGGTCTGGATGCAGGTAAGCTGGCCTATGATTGGTCGGTCTGGATACAAGTGAGCTGGCCTGTGATTGGTCGGTTCCTGGCACCTGCACGGAATGTATTTCTGTTGACCTGACGACCAACCATCACTCACTCGACCAACAGCTGTAGCATCCGCAGCATCTCTTACTATCAGAGCAGCCTTTGACAGCTATTTGAGCCTTACAGGTGTGTTATTTGTACTTCTTGTTGTGTGTCTAAGTGTCTGTGAGTGTTATTTCTTGTTGTGTGTCTGTGTGCGTGCTTTGATTTCAGGTTATACCTCACTTTTCAGATCATCTAGTGGTAAGCCCTACTCTAAATCATTGTAACCTTCATTAATATCATCACATATTTCTGTTCAGTTACACATCCAATGTATATTATAGCTGTATATTGCTCTAATTGCAAGTTTGAGGGAGATATATGGAAACTTGTGCAGAGGAAAAGTTGACCAGTTGCCCATAGCAACCAATCAGATCGCTTCTTTCATTTTTGAAAAGGACTTTGAAAAATAAAAGCAGCAATCTGTGGTTGCTATGGGAAACTGGTCCACTTTTCCTCAGCACAAGTTTTGATCAATCTCTCCCTATATGAGATAATGGATCATGAGACTGGCATGTGATGGGCACTAACTGGTCACAGCTGGTACATATATCATCTTATTATTATATGAACCGGGCTCTATAACTGTATACTATCTGCCCTGATCATATAAGGAGTAGTGACTGCAAACACTTAGAACATTTGAGTAACATTTCTAACAATTTTGTCCCTCAAAACCACCTGCAATAGTCTTCAACCTATGGCTCTCCAGCTGTTATGAGACTACAACTCCCAGCTTGCTAGGATCTGTTGTTTTGCATTAGATGAAGAGCTAAATGTTGGAGACCACTGCTTTAGGGTATGTTCAGACGAGCGGATTTACAGCATATTTTATGCTGCAGATCTGCCGCTGAAGGACCTCTGTATGGTGCCTTTACATGTGCCTGCTCGGAGTGGCAATACGCTGCTACGTGCAGACACACTGAAGCGATGTGCTAGTTGTCGTGCATGTGCGGTGTACTCGCACACATGGCAGCCACTCCCCCTGCTCAATGTGCCGCGATGTGCAAGTTTACTGCACATGCGCACGGCGACTCGCACATCGCAGTGTGTCTGCTCGTAGCGGCGTATTGCCGCTCCGAGCAGGCACATGTAAAGGCAGCATATAGAGGTCCTTCAGCGGTGGATCCACAGCGAAATACGCGCAGGAAATCTTCTTGTCTGAACATACCCTCAGACTGGAAAAAACACAGCCTTTTTGTCCACAAAGGCCACATATTTGCCAAATTGTTTTTTTTTTGGGCCAAAACCACTGCCACCAAATGTTAGCCAGGAGTCGACTGAGTAATATGAAATGCCTTAGATATATAGGGGAGATTTATCAAAACCTGTTTGGAGGAAAAGTTGCTGAGTTGTCCATAGCAACCAATCAGATCGCTGCTTTCATTTTTCAGGGGCCTTTTCAAAAATGAAAGAAGTGCTATGGGCAACTCAGCAACTATTCCTCTGGACAGGTTTTGATAAATCTCCTCATAGTGTTTACTTTTGGCATTATTGAACCCTTTAGTAGTGTTTTTTAGCTTAATTGCAACATTTCAAAATCACTGCATGCACTAGCTATGGTGTTTGTTTGTTTGTTTTTTTCTAAGAAGTTGTGTTGTTTCTCATCCCATAGACCTCTATAGGTAGGTAGAAAAAATTTCAGAAAAATAAAGTTCTACATTTATGTGGGCAATTTTTTTTGGTTTGTTTTTCAGAATTCTGTCTGGGCCAGGTTGTATTCTTAGGTTTCTGTAATATTTTTCGTTTTCTTATTTCAACTGTTACGCCGAGCGCTCCGGGTCCCCGCTCCTCCCCGGAGCGCTCGCTACATCCTCGCTACGGCAGCGCCCCGGTCGGATCCACTGACCGGGTGCGCTGCGATACCGCCTCCAGCCGGGATGCGATTCGCGATGCGGGTGGCGCCCGCTCGCGATACGCACCCCGGCTCCCGTATCTGACTCGCTCTCCGTCGGTCCTGTCCCGGTAAATCGCAGAGACCCGGCGCGCGCGCGCCCTAGGGAGCGGGGCCGCGCGCGCGCCGGGTCTCTGCGATTTAAAGGGCCACTGCGCCACTGATTGGCGCAGTGGTTCTAATTAGTGTGTTCACCTGTGCACTCCCTATGTATACCTCACTTCCCCTGCACTCCCTCGCCGGATCTTGTTGCCATCGTGCCAGTGAAAGCGTTTCCTTGAGTGTTCCTAGCCTGTGTTCCAGACCTCCTGCCGTTGCCCCTGACTACGATCCTTGCTGCCTGCCCCGACCTTCTGCTACGTCCGACCTTGCTTTTGTCTACTCCCTTGTACCGCGCCTATCTTCAGCAGTCAGAGAGGTTGAGCCGTTGCTAGTGGATACGACCTGGTTACTACCGCCGCAGCAAGACCATCCCGCTTTGCGGCGGGCTCTGGTGAACACCAGTAGTAACTTAGAACCGGTCCACTAGCACGGTCCACGCCAATCCCTCTCTGGCACAGAGGATCCACCTCCTGCCAGCCGGCATCGTGACATCAACACTATTATACCCTGGGCTTTACATATGTGAATTATGTATTCTGCTGTGAAAAAGTATTTGCCCCTTTCTTGATTTTTAAAAATTTTTTTTTGCACATTTGTCATACTTAACCTCTTCAGGATGCAGGGTGTATGCATACGCCCGGCATCCTGAGTCCTTAAGGACATAGGGCGTAAAGGTACGTCTGTGGGAATTCCGGTCCCCGCCGCTAGCCGGTCGGGGACCGTGATGCCTGCGGAAATCATTTCGGGGTCATGAGAACCCCCATCTGCGGCAATTCTGGGACATATGGGTCTCCGTGACCTGGTGACCTGGAAAATAAGGGGGATCGGGGCCGTCCAAGACATCCCCGGTCCCCCTGAAGGGATAGTAGTGAGGTGGCAGGGGTACCACCCCTCCTCTACTTGCTATTGGTCGGTCAGAAGCGACCGACCAATAGCAGATCGCGGACAGAGGGGTTAAAGTTCGGTTCCCCCGTTCTGCCCACCCATGGTAATCCGGGCAGAACGGGGGAACTGTCCTGTGACAGGGGCAGCGGCGGTGGAGGTCCCTTACCGGCTCCCTGGTGCGGCTCCCTGGTACAGAGGGGTACAGTTTGGAGTCTGGAGATCCCTGTGCAGTGGTCTCTAAACTGTGGAACTCCAAATGTTGCAAAACCATAACTTCCAGCATGCCCACACAGAAGTTTGCTGCCTGGGCATGCTGGGAATTGTAGTTTAGCAATATCTGGAGGGCCACAGTTTGAAGATCACTGTACTGTGGTTTCTAAACCGTGGCCCTCTAAATCTTGCAAAACTACAACTCCCAGCATGTTTGAACAGCAAAAGGCTGTCTCACCATGCTGGGAGTTGCAGTTGCGTACCTCCAGCTGTTGTATAACTACATCTCCCAGCATGCCCTTTGGCAATGAGTACATGCTGGGAGTTGTAGTTTTGCAACAGCTGGAGGCACACTGGTTGTGTATGATAAGGGATAGCAGCTGGGTTGTGTATAATAAGGGATAATAGCCCCATGGCCTGTATATAATACACTGCCTTATACTTTTTAAATAGTCATGGAAGATCATAAAAACCCTTTTGTAACTTTATATATTCTTATTTTTTACAATATGCCTTCATTTTTTCACATATCCAAACTTTGTATTAGTTATTGCTTACAATTCAGTCTCCTATACAAGGAAGGAAACATAACATATGAGCAGTTGGATGAGGTCCCAGGGTGATATGGAGAAGCACATATGCGGATTTACCTGTATGGTGTCTATAAATGTAAATTATATATAGGAAATATACTGAGGATCAGCTTTTGCTTTGAGGGCAGGCACTTCCATTAATAATTATAGGGGACCGATGTCAGTTGTCAGTGTCCTGTATTGTAGAGGTACATATATCATCTTATTATATGAACTGGGCTCTATAACTATATGCCATCTGCCCTGATCATATAAGGAGTTGTGACTGCAAACACTTAGGACATTTATGGCGTAACCAAAAAAATACCATTTATGTGGGCATATTGAATAGAAAACCGTAATTTTGCAAATTTTAGAAGGTTCTGTTTTCACGCTGTACAATTTACGGTAGAAATTACATGTTTTCTTTATTCTGTGGGTCAATACGATTAAAATGATACCCATAATTTCATACTTTTCTATTACTGTACCACTACCACAAATCTCAAACTTTTTAACCAAATTAGTACCTGTAAAATGATTCTATTTTGACGACCTATGACTTTTTAATTTTCCCATATAAGCGGCAGTATGAGGACTAATTTTTTGCACCGTGATATGTACTTTTTTTGATACCACACTTGCTTATAGAAAACTTTTAATACATTTTTTTTTATATGAATGGACAAAAAAGCAGCAATTTTGGACCTCTTTTTATTTTTTCATGTTTACGCCGTTCACCGTATGGGATTGTTAACATTATATTTTGATAATTCGGACATTTACGCACGCAGCAATACCAAATATCTCAGACCAGAGCAGAAGACCCATTGAGACGGACACAGGTAGGTGAGGGAACCTCCGTCTGCCATTATAGAGGATTGGATCCCCGCAGCAGCGCCACAGGCCATCCGATCATCCATTTTTCTGACTGCACTGCCGCAGATGCCATGATCTGTATTGATCTCGGCATCTGAGGGGTTAATGGCGGACATAAGCGTAATCGCTTATGTCCGCCATTACCGGTGGGTCCCTGGCTGCTGATACATTTAAGTCCTGCGTCGTTAAGGGATTAAGTGTGTCAGCTCATCAAACAAATTTTAGATCACATGTGATCATATGTTGAAAAGTAATTGCCACCTAAACCTAATAACTGGTTGTGCCACTCACAGCAGCAACAACTGGAATCAACTGTAGAGGTGGGGGGAGTGTCTGTAGTAATGGTGGTTAGGGGATTCTGTATTGGGGTGGTGGGTTTGTGCTTTGAGGTAGGGGTGAGGGGGTTGTCTGTTTTGGCAAAAAGCCTGTATTGGGGATGTCTCTAAGGAAGTCACTGGGTCTTTTCAGGGCTCTCTGAAACACACTTGCTATATTATTGTCACATAAAGTGGGGCTTTCTTTAGGATAGATGTAGGTTTACACCTGACGCAGACAGTCATTACCGGCTGGTATCGGCTGCTGATATCAGACGCCATTTGCCGGGTATGGTGCAGGCCCGGATCCCGAGCTTGCACCATACTCCCTCATGCGACCCATGGTGTAAATGTATGTCATGGATCAGGAGGGGTTAATCACTCCTTTGCACCTCTCGCATAAAATAAAGACTGCTTCTCTAGCGATAATCAATATATGGTACAGTAAGTATGAGAACCAGATTTCTAGGTTCTAACTGCAAGAGGTTCAGGTGTTGTGTTCGTAATACAAGAGCAATAAAGTCCATGTATTACGGCCATCTAAAAGCAGCCCTGTTGATCATTAGTTAGGTTTAGGGACAGTGATTGATTAGAGTGACAGTCTGTACAGGTGAATGTAAAATAATAAACCTATGTAATTCCCATCACAATTAGCACATACTGTAGTGTTGCCATTTCTTTTAATACATGCTCCTGTGAATGTAGAAATGTTTGGTATCTATGAACTCTTCACATTTAACATTTTATTGTCTAGTTCATTTGGGAATTTTATGCGTCTCTTTGCTCATGTGACATGTGAGGTCACTGCCAGGTGCCCAGAAATTCTAAGCATCAGTCTCTAGTTTTCCTACCTACGTATAATAGAGGGGCACTACTTTTTCACTGCATTGTATTTTATTTTGTGGTATTTTTGTTATAGATACATGTCCTTACCCTATTGTGGGAATTGTGTCTAAGGAGGTTTGGCTTCCAGCTTATGTGTCTTGTCTGGTCTTTTCAAGTAATTTTTCAATAAATGTTGTATAATCTTTGCTCAAATATTTTCTGAAATTTTCCTTGTGTCTTTTCTCTGCTAAGAATCACATGATATAAAAATGACGTGACTTGTAATGAGAAAACCACAGGAGAAATGCCGCCACATTAAAAGCGCCTGTACTAATGTGCAATATGTTTAGAAAAGAAACCACAAAAACTGCATCATGAAGAAGAAAACAGAAGAGGCAGTTTTTTTTTCCAGAAAAAAATAGTCAAATAAAAAATGTGTATCTGTAGCCTTACAGAGTATAGTATAAGGGTATGTTCTCACGAGCGGATTTTCGCAGTGTATTTAGCTGCGGATCCGCTGGTGAAGGCCCGCTCTATGCTGTCTTTATATGTGCCTGCTGGTAGCGGCAATATGCCGCTACCAGCAGACACACTGCAGCGATGTGCGTGGCGTACTCGCACATCGCCACTCTCCACTGAGCTAGGGAGAAAGCTCCTGCGATGGGTGAGTATACTGCGACTCGCACATCGCAGTGTGTCTGCTGGTAGCGGCGTATTGCCGCTACCAGCAGGCACATGTAAAGCCAGCATAGAGCCTAGGCCTTCACCAGCGGATCCGCAGCGTAAAATGCTGTAAATCCGCTTGTGTGAACATACCCTAATAGAAAGAAGTAGCTTCCACATTGATTTGTCACTTATTTTGTTGTCACAAATTTAGGATAGACTTTTTGTAAATAAACAATTTTGCTAAATATACTGACATACCACCACAGTCGAAGCCCAAAAAATTACTCAAAGGGGTACTCCGGTGGAAAAAAAATTCCTAAAATTAACTGGTGCCAGTAAGTTAAACAGATTTGTAAATTACTTCTATTTAAGAATTGTAATCCTTCAAGTACTTATCAGCTGCTGAATGCTCCACAGGAAGTTCTTTTCTTTTTAAATGTATTTTCTGTATGACCACAGTGCTCTCTGATGACACCTCTGTCCAGAGCAGGAGCAAATCCCCATAGCAAACCTATCCTGCGCTGTACAGTTCCTGAAACAGACAGTGGTGTCAGCAGAGAGCACTGTGGTCAGACAGAAAAGAAATTCAAAAAGAAAAGAACTTCCTCTGGAGCTTACAGCAGCTGATGTGATGTATTGAGCCCTAGCCCCAGTCTTCTTCTTAGTACTGGGGCCCAACACATCATACTGCAGCTCAGCCTATTAATATCCGAGACAGAGCATTGCTGTGGCCGGCGATTAACTGAGCAGCAGTCTGACCCCCGGCAACAAGGAAGATGAATGCGTTGGAATACAGGAGCATGATACCAGAGGCACCAGGGAAGCGGCAGGAGGTAAATCTTTTTTTTATTTTTTATTTTTTAATGCAGACAGCTGGGCAGGTTTTTCTACAAAATGTTTAAAGCTACTTCATTCCTTTAACAAATGACTCATTATAAATTTCTCCCATAGACGGGAAACAGTGGAAACAAGTTATATGGTTAGACCATTTATTTTGGATCATTGTAAATTCTTGTTCTAATGCATCAACAATAAAACTCTTCCAGCGACCTCTAGCTCTTAATCTTATGGGACACATTTACTATTGCAAATCTGTCACAAGACTGACCTACATGACTTGTGCTACATTTAGTGTGTGTATAAAATAATTGTTAGGAACTTTTGAGCCTCGTTGGTCTGAAAATCCATTTGGAAAATTATATCAGGGCACATGTAATAAAGCTGTCTAATTCTAACTATGTAAATGTGGCCTGACATATAGTCCCAGATTTATCCATCAGCCTGAAATCAAAACTGTTTAATTTGCTCATAACAACCAATCACAGCTCAGTTTTCATATCTTAACAAGCTCTGGTAAAATGAAAGCATAGTTGTGATTGGTCGCTATGGGAAGATCACACAGTTTTTTGTCTCCAGCAGATTGATAAATCTGGGCCATTATTTTCATTTCTGTGTGTTTGGTTGTCTATTGTTCTGATATGTTGTGTTTCATTATGTCAATTAGTTTTTATTGTCCTGATTATTTTAATAAAAACAATGACTGCTTAAAGGGGTACTCAGCCCGTAGACATCTTATACCCTATCCAAAGGATAGAGGATAAGATATCTGATCACGGGGGTCCCGCCGCTAGAACCCCCTACTATCTATGTGCAGCACCCGGCAATCTGAACCACAGGTCAATTATCAAATCAATCATGCATTTTTTTTGTTCAGCAATGTGGCCAAGGTTTATTAAAATGCGATGAATCCTGCAATAAGCCAAGCTACATCTCCCTATGACCGGGAGACATATTGAGCTACTATTGTATAGGGGCCCAGTATCTGTGGACACCAGAAAGAAACAATAAAAACAGACTCCTTGCTATGTTCATATATGATAGACTGATCATTATCAATGTGCTAAATATATAAAGAATAACTGTATATGTCAATAACTAAGAAGTCAGTTAATGTAAATACTTTGCAGGAAAATGTCTGTACTGTATATAGAACAAGTCAGAAATGCCAATCTCTATCTCTTCTACATGTTTAGAAATGGAGCACCACACCCAGGAGAGGATGCCTTTAGATGAAAAGACACAAGAAGAGGTAAATTCTCCTATAGTTCTGAATAATAATTTTTCTCTTTAAGCACATCTGTCAACTCCATACCATGTACAGAGCTGCAAATTCCTGCAGATAGCAGGGAAGAGGGATATGATTAACCATACATTTTGTTATGCTGATCACTTTTTGTCAAACTGATGGTGCTGAGGTACAGTAGCATCTCCTACCTCCTACGCCCTGTGTAAGATTGACAAACAAACATTAATATCTGGTAATACTGATTTTCCAATCAATCCTCCCATGTCATTTAAATGTAAAGGGCTATTACACTGCTTTCTAAGAATCATATGTGGCCTGAACAGGGGAAAATGGACAAAAATATCTGTACTAACCTAGTCCTGGTCCCCCGCAGCTCCTGTCTGTCTTTTTATGGTCCCCCAATCTTCTTTTTGCTTTCTGCTTCCTGCACTCAGTCCAGAACTTACCTGCTCAGCCCAACACTGGGGACACCGCTGTAAATAAGAAAAGAGAAGATCGGGGGACCTAACTGAGGGGAAAAGAAACTTTAGGGGACTGGACTAGGTAAACATTATATACATAATTTTTAAATTTTTCCCCTACTCCAGCAGCATATGATTTATTTTAGAAAACATTGGAATACCCCTGTTTTATTGAGTGTTGATGGGCACTCATTCACTTTAAAGGAAAACTGACATCTTGTTCACACGTACTAATTCCAATACATGGGGTTAAAGTGCAGATAAACAGCATTAAAAAGAGGGGTTACTCACATATTTCTATCCAACAGATAAAACATTATCCCTCCGGTAGCAGCATTGATATAGCCCTGCTGTGCACAATGGAGACAGGGAGCCGGCTTGCCGAGCTCCCCTGCCTCCTCAATATGCAGGGCTAGGCCCACCCATCTGATGAATATTCTAGTTTCTGCACTCTCATGTCCTAGAGACATGAGAGTGAAGAAATTACAATATTCAGGGGTGGTCATAGATCTGTATATTGAGCAGGTAGGGGAGCTCAGCAAATCGTCTCCCTGCTTCCATTGCGCACAGCAGCATTATAGAAATGCCACTATTGGGAGGGATAACTTTTTATCTGCTAGACAGAATTGTGTAAGTAACCCCTCTTTTTAATGCTGTTCACCCACATTATAACCCATTGTATTGGGTTTAGTGCAGGTGAACAGGATGTGAGTTTCCCTTTAATGGTACGGACATGCAATTATCATTCACAGCTGCCTATATGGATAACCTGCTGATCCTTTGCAAATAATGAAGAAGACATGGTGTTCAAGGAGGATCCCAACCATAAAATATTGGTGGCCTTTGATAAAGATAGGCCATCAACATTTGCCCATAAGTGACCCAAATATGACATTGTATAATGGTCACTAAAAGGCCTTGGGCTAGAACGGGTTAACCTAATGGGATCCTGCACCTTGGATATTTGCAGATGGTGCAGGATCCTATTATAAGACCATCTGCACCTCTATAATTTAATTAAAAGGTTAAGTTGAGTTGCCATGGCAGCTGGAGGACTAAAAATGGCTATGTTAAGAAGGCAGGAGGTTTAGACACCTGTTCAAGTCCCTACTGAAACTGAAAATGTTACAAAAAGTGTTTTGTAAAATGAAAAAAAAAAGAAGTGATAAAAAAGACGCTTTCAAAGCCCTTTATTTTTGAAAAAAAAGTAAAAGCATTTTAAGAACTACACAAAAATTGTATCTCCACATACATAAGATCTGAATTATAAAATAAAAAAAGTAACCCCATATATTGAAAAGAGTAAAAAACTGCCAGAATTGCATTTTCCTAAAATGTATAACAATGAAAACTGAAACTCATCCAGAAAAAGAACAAAATGAAAACCTATTTCTATTCTTTTCTCTGAATTAGCAGTTTAACCTTCTTAGCGGTTATCCCGAGCGTGACTCGGGGTTAATTTTCCCTGCCAGTAGCGGTAACCCCGAGTCACGCTCGGGGTAGAATTACAGAGTTGCCAGCCGGGCTGCACGATATATCGCAAAAGCAATGGAATCGCGATTTTTGCTTTCTGCGATATAGCGATACAGCCCTCGGGAAAACATGCGATTATATGCTCGGGTCGGCTCCCGTGGCGGGGGCTGGCCCGAGCAGGTAAAGACAAAATACTAAAAGTCAGTGTTTCCCTACCAGGGGGCCTCCAACTGTTGCAAAACTACAACTCTCAGCATGCCCAAACAGCCAAAGGCTTTCAGAGCATGCTGGGAGTAGTAGTTTCACAACAGCTGGAGGCACCCTGGTAGAAAAACACAAAAAACCTTCTGCTCACCTAGTCCCGTTCCCTGCAGATGCCGTTCCCCTCCATGCGGTCCGGGGTGTCCTCTCTTCATTATTCACCTTGTAGGACCTTTCCCTTTTCAGCCACTCACCAGCTGCAGTGGTGTCACGTGTCAAGCCAGTGATTGGCTGAAGGGGAAAGGACTTGTTCTGCAGCAAATACACTAGGTTTTAAATCTGCCCAGCAAACCTAGTGTATGCTGCTGCAGGACAAGAAGGTGAGAAGGGGGTATGAATGTGACGGGGAAATGTGACAAAGGGGGGGAATGCGACATGGAGGGGGAATGTGACATGGAGGGAGGAAGAATGTGACAAAGGGGGGAGTGTGACAAGGGGGAAGAATGCGACAAGGGGGTGATGCTACAAGGGGGGAGGGGAATGTGACGGGGGGAGATGTGAAATGGACGGGGGGGAGATGTGAAATTTCAATACAAAAAATTGTACCACGTTTGGGAAGAATTTCCAGACATAATCATACCGCCAGGGAGGTTAACCCCTTAAGGACGCAGCCCTTTTTCACCTTAAGGACTGAACCCTTTTTCGCAATTCTGACCACCGTTGCGTTACGAATTAATAACTCGAAAACGCTTTTTCTGTGATTGTTTTTTCGTGACATATTCTACTTTATTTTGGTGGTACATTTTTGGCGTTACTTGCATCCTTTTTTGGTGAAAAATCCCCAAATTTCATGAAAATGTTGAAAATGTTGCATTTTTCTAACTTTGAAGCTCTCTACTTGTAAGGAAAATCAATATTCCCAAAAATTTTTATTTTTATTCACAAATACAATATGTCCACTTTATGTTGGCATCATAAAATGGACATATTTTTGCTTGTTGAAAAAATTTGAGGGCTTCAAAGTAGAGCAGCAATTTTCAAAAATTGCTAAATCTGAAGGGACAGATGTTACAGAACTACAACTCCCAGCATGCCTGGGCAGTCTAGGCATGCTAAGAGTTGTAGTTTGGCAACATCTGGAGGGCTAACGTTTGGGCACCACTGTAACAGTGGTCTCCAAACTGTGACCCTCCAGATGTTGCAAAACTACAACTCCCAGCATGCCCAGACAGCCTTTGGCTGTCTGGGCATGCTGGGAGTTGCAGTTTGGCCTTCCTAGTGGTTGCCACAGTAAAGATAATTTTACTTTCACTTTCATTACATATGCCCCACGTTCTTAAGGACTCGGGATGCAGGGCGTATGCATACTCACGGCATCCTTAAAAGGTTAAGGAAACAGCTTATATTTGCACTATGTTTTTTCACTGAACTTATAAATTATTAATTTTTTAAGGAGTTAATATTTCTTTATTCGAATAAAGATTTACAATTACAAACAATAAAAAACAGGAAATTGGAACCATTGCTTACTGAATTCTTGTCAACATATAGCTTGTTAACATCTTTATTACAATATATAATTTACTACAAAGAAGGAGAGACTCCCCACTGGCTCTATGCATTGCTTGTAGTGCCTCTAAATTTTGGCCAAAAATATAAAGAAAGAAACAAAGAAAGAAAAAATAATAATAATAATAAAAAAAAACAGCAACAACTAACTCCCTCACTAGATTACAAGCATCTATCCAGTTTTTTTCATATATTCTAGAGAGATACAAGCTGCACATCCACCGTCTAGGCAAACACTGCCCTATTATTTCTATAATATATCTTACTATTACTATTTCTATAATATCTTACTATTATATCTACTGTCGTTATACATGAATGTGTAGCAGGCTGGTTTGTGAGGTATATGTAAAATAGAGTGCAAAAGAAGAAGAATAACATTTTTATTTTTTTAAAAGGGCCCTAATGTCTCTTTGGGCCAAATTCGCTGGTCTACAAAACAGACCATATATAACTGCTTGAATGAAGGCCCGCATGTATAGACCCCTTACAATTTAAAGGATTACTTAACCCGTACAGGACCTAGGACGTATGCATACGCCTTCTGTACCTGGGTCTTAAGGACCCAGGGCGTGCAGGTACGCCCGCGGGAATTCCGGTCCCTGCCAGGCAGGGATCGGACTGGGGTGACTGCTGATATCAATCAGCAGGCACCCAGCGCAAATGCCGAGGGGGGGTCATCAGACCCCCCCATGTCGGCGTTCGACACAAATCGCAAGTGAAATTGCACTTGCGATTTGCGCAATTCCGGGTCCTTCGGGTCACGTGTGACCCGGAGATACAAGACCTACTGTATCTATGGGGAGGTGGCGATTTCGCCACCCCCCCCCCCCCAGGAGAGCTGCTATTGGCCAATAGCAGCCGGCAGGGGAGGGGTTAAACGGCATCCTCTGCAGCGCTGACCGTTAACTGGGTTCAGTCAGCGGTCAGAGCTGCAAGAGGAGCCAGGGACCCCCCTCTGCACCCATCGGATCACCTCAGGAGACCCGAAGATCCCCTAGATCAGGGACAGAATCCACCAGAGGGAAAGGTTAGGGAAATCCATGTAGTAAAGTAAAAAAAATAAAAAATCCCCCCCCTGACCCCCTAATAGGGCTCAAGAGTACGCCACATTTTTTTAAAATCGTGACCCGGGCCCTATTAGGGGTTCAGGGCGCTGCGATTTGCCCCCCTTTTTTTTTTTTTGGCAGCAGCATTTTTTTCCCCCCATATAACGGTGTGTGATTACTAATCACACACTGTTATACATAGTTACACAAAGCACTCACTACACACTCCCCCGCCCGAGATTGCCGTATTGAACCCCCAGATTGTTCCCCTACTCTGGGTGTTAGCGGGAAAGTCATTTGAAACCTTATGCACCCATTGCTGGATAAGGGTTACCACGTGTACGTGGACAACTTTTATACCAGCATCCCTCTCTTCACATCTCTTGCCGCCAGATCCACATCCGCTTGTGGGACTGTGCGGAGAAACCAGAGAGGCCTCCCTCTAAATTTGATCCATACACCTATTCCAAAGGGTGAGTCACGTGCCCTTACCTATGAAAACCTGTTGCTGGTCAAGTATAAGAGGGATGTCCTTATGCTGACCACTATTCATGATAACGGCAGCTCACCTGTCTCTGTGCGAGGTACCACAACAATGGTCCTCAAGCCTGATTGTATTCTGGACTACAATCAGTACATGGGGGGAGTTGATCTTTCTGATCAAGTCCTCAAGCCATACATGGCCATGCGGAAAACACGTGTATGGTACAAAAAAGTTGCGGTCTACATGGTACAGGTTGCCATGGACAACTCTTTAGTACTGTACCGGAATGCTGGCAGCACAGGGACATACCTCCAGTTCCAAGAAGAAGTCCTAAAGGTCCTGATCTTTGCTGACCGGGAAAGAGCAGGCCGGACTTCTCAGGAAACTGGAGTTATAGGTGCCAGGATCGTCCCAGGCCAACACTTTCCAGGTGAAGTCCCCCACACTGGAAAGAAGGGATGATCCCAGAAAAAATGCAGTGTGTAACAGGAGGGGGATTCGGAAGGACACCACCACTCAATGTGACACTAGCCCTGATCATCCGGGCCTCTGCATTAAGGATTGCTTCAGGGAGTATCACACTTCCATGGAGTACAAAATTTTCCCTCTTCATTTTAATTTTCCATAATTTGACCCCAATGTACCAAGTCCAGAGTACATTCCAAATTTTAACCCCATAAAACCACTAAATTGCCCAAAAAAACTATTTCATAAAAAAAACGAAAAAACTGATAAGACCTCTGGGGGTATTTTTTCCAAAAATGGGTCATGGGTCACTGAGTCACTATCATCGGGGACTTTTTATGTTGCCTCAAATACGCAGCGCTCTCTCTCCACCTGAGCGGGGTGTGCATTTGAGGCAACAGGTTAGGGACGGCCACACACATCACATTCCCAGAATGATGATTCAGAGCATAGGGTTTGGGGTGGGCATATTTTTTTAGTTTTGGCTATGCTCTGGGTCATCATTCTGGGAACATAATCTGTTTTATCATTTTATGTCCCACTGTACCCCTTGTTAGTTATTAGTGTACCCCATGTAATGCCCCTTGAGGGGGGATCCCACTGTTCTGGCTCCATAGGCAGCTGTCTAGAAGCTCCAGTCCCCTGACTGCCCTCCTGTTCCTCCGTGACCAGTGAGCAGAGCCAATCTACGACCAGATATGAGGAATATCCTTACTCCAAAGAAATGTATTTACAAATTATATTTTTTGGGCTGGTCTGGCACTAAATGGGATATGCCCCCCCATTTCACCAAAATGTGACTCCTTCCCTTCTGAGCATTGTAATGCGCCAGCAGAGCCCTTGACGTCCACACATGGGGTATTTCCATACTCAGAAGAGATGGGGTTACACATTTTGGGGGACATTTTCTCCTATTACACCTTGTAAAAATGTAAAATTTTAGGAAAAACAGCATTTGAGTAAAAAAAATAAAAAATTAAAAAATTTCATTTTACACATCCAAAGTCGTCAAACACCTGTGGGGTGTTAAAGGGAACCAATCATCAGATTTTACCCTATATAACGCTTGGCAAAGCGTTATATATAGGGTCAAATCTTTATTTTCACCATTCCCGAGGGATGCTTCTGCCCCCAGGGATGGTGAAGATATAAAGTTATAAACTAGTCACCGACGCCGGCGTAAGTAGTCACCTGGGCGGGGAGCTCTTCTCCTCTACTCCCGTTCTTCGGCCGGCAGCGACGCCCCCTCCGCTTGATTGATGGGCTGCGTCATCACTCTGCTCCGTCTGTTCAGTGAGCGGAACAATGACTCGGCCCATCAAGCGGAGGGGGCGTCGCTCCCGGCCGAAGAACGGGAGTAGGGGAGAAGAGCTCCCCGCCCAGGTGACTACTTACGGCGGTGGCAGTGACTAGTTTATAACTTCATATCTTCACCATCCCTGGGGGCAGGAGCATCCCCCGGGGATGGTGAGGACAACAATTTTACCTTATATAACGCTTTACCAAGCATTATATAGGGTAAAATCTGATGATTGGTTCCCTTTAAGGCTCATTGTACCCCTTGTTATGTTCCTTTAGGGGTGTAGTTTCCAAAACAGTATGCCATGTGTTGTTTTTATTTTTTATTTTTTGCTGTTCTGGCACCATAGGGGCTTCCTAAATGCGACATGCCCCCCCATTTCAGCAAAATTTGCAAATGTGACTCCTTCTCTTCTGAGCATTGTAATGCGCCTGCAGTGCACTTGACACCCACACATGGGGTATTTCCATGGTCACAAGAGATAGGATTAAAAATTTTAGGGGGCATTTTCTCCTTTTACCCCTTGCAAAAAAGTAAAATTTGGGGTGAAACCAGCATTTTAGTAAAAAAAAAATATATATTTAATTTACACATCCAGCTTTAACGAAAAGTCGTGAAACACCTGTGGGGTGTTAAGGCTCACTGGACCCCTTGTTACGTTCCTTGAGGGGTGTAGTTTCCAAAATAGTATGCCATGTGTTTTTTTTTTTTTTGCGGTCCTGGCACCATAGGAGCTTCCTAAATGGGACATGCCCCCCAAAAACCATTTCAGCAAAACTAGATTTGCAAAAGCTAAATATGACTCCTTCTCTTCTGAGCATTGTAGTGCACCCGCAGTGCACTTGACATCCACATGTGTGGTGTTTCCATACTCAGAAGAGATGGGGTTACAAATTTTGGGGGGCATTTTCTCCTATTACCCCTTGTAAAAATGTAAAATTTGGGGGGAAACTAGCATTTTAGTGAAAAAAAAAATCATTTGCACATCCAACTTTAACGAAAAGTCGTGAAACACCTGTGGGGTGTTAAGGCTCACTGTACCCCTTGTTACGTTCCTTGGGGGGTTTAGTTTCCAAAATAGTATGCCATGTGGATTTTTTTTTTTTTTTGCTGTCCTGGCACCATAGGGGCTTCCTAAATGGGACATGCCCCCCCCCCAAAACCATTTCAGCAAAATTAGATTTGCAAAAGCCAAATATGACTCCTCTTCTGAGCATTGTAGTGTACCCGCAGTGCACTTGACCTCCACATATGTGGTATTTCCATACTCAGAAGAGATGGGGTTACAAATTTTGGGGGCACTTTCTCCTATTAATCCTTGTAAAAAATTAAAATTTGGGGGAAAACTAGCATTTTAGTGGCAAAAATAAATAAATCATTTACACGTCCAACTTTAACGAAAAGTCGTGAAACCCCTGTGGGGTGTTAAGGCTCACTGGACCCCTTGTTACATTCCTTGAGGGGTGTAGTTTCCAAATTAGTATGCCATGTGGGTATTTTTTTTGCTGTTCTGGCACCATAGCGGCTTCCTAAATGCAACATGCCCCCCACAAACCATTTCAGAAAAACTCACTCTCCAAAATCCCTCTGTCGCTCCTTCCATTCTGAGCCCTCTAGTGCACCCGCCGAACACTTGACATACACATATGAGGTATTTCCTTACTCGAGAGAAATTGGGTTACACATTTTAGGAAGATTTCTCTCCTTTTAACCCTTGTAAAAATTAAAAAAATTGGTTTACAAGAACATGCCAGTGTAAAAAAATGAAGATTTTGAATTTTCTCCTTCAATTTGCTGCTATTCCTGTGAAACACCTAAAGGGTTAACAAACCTTTTGGATGTCATTTTGAATACTTTGAGGGGTGCAGTTTTTATAATGGGGTAATTTGTGGGGCATTTCTAATATGAAGGCCCTTCAAATCAACTTCAAAACAGAACTGGTCCCTGAAAAATTTTGATTTTTAAAATTTTGTGAAAAATTGGAAAATTGCTGCTATACTTTGAAGCCCTCTGATGTCTTCCAAAAGTAAAAACATGTCAACTTTATGATGCAATCATAAAGTAGACATGTTGTATATGTGAATCAATATATAATTTATTTGGAATATTCATTTTCCTTATAAGCAGAGAGCTTCAAAGTAAAGAAAAATTAAAAATGTTCAATTTTTTCATAAAATTTTGGAACTTTTCACCAAGAAACGATGCAAGTATCGACAAAATTTTACCACTAACATAAAGTAGAATAGGTCACGAAAAAACAATCTCGGAATCAGAATGAAAGGTAAAAGCATCCCTGAGTTATTAATGCTTAAAGTGAAAGTGGTCAGATGTTCAAAAAATGGCCGGATCCTACAGTGAAAATTGGCTGGGTCCTTAAGAGGTTAACCCCTTAAGGACACAGGGCGTATCCATACGCCCCCGTTTCCAAGTCCTTAAGGACACAGCCGCTATCTGGAGCGGAGCCGGTGCCGGTGCCGGATGCCTGCTGAAATCGTTCACCAGGCATCCCGGCACATCGCTCAAGGGGGTCATTATGTCCCCACATGTCGGCGATGGCCGCAGATCGCTGGACTGAATTGTCTGCGGCGGATTCCGGGTCAATCGTGTCTCCAGTGACCCGGTGACCCGGAATTACTGGCTGTTCGGGGCCTTCCCTGACGGCCCCGAACAGCCATAGCCAGCAGGGGTGAGGTTGCACTGGTGCCACCTTACGATCGGCTTGATTCGTTGGCTGGTTTCCCGGCCGACCAATCAGGGCGCCTGCTGTGGGTGTCACTCCCGCAACCCCCTCCGCCCCTCTTCCGGAGGACGTGAGCGGGTGCGGGAAGAAGACCCCGGGAGCTGGGGACCCCGATCCCCGGCGTCCCTGTTGGGATCGGGGCCCCCTGGAGCGACAGCGGCGGCGAGGGACTGACCTGCGCGGCGGCGGCGTGGATCTGCAGTTGGAGGTGAGTGACAGCCTCCTGCTATTGCTTAGCAACAGCTCCCAGCATGCAAAAAGGGCATGCTGGGAGTTGTAGTTATGTAACAGCAGGAGGCAGACCACCACAACTCCCAGCATTCCCTTATGGGCATGCTGGGACTTATAGTTTTGCAACAGCAGAAGGCACATTTTTTCTATGGAAAAGTGTACCTTCAACTGTTGTATAACTACAACTCCCAGCTTGCACAATCAGCTAAAGTGCATGCTGGGAGTTGTAGTGGTGCATCTGCTGGTTGCATAACTACAACTCCCAGCATGCCCGTTGGCTGTCGGTGACTGCTGAGAGTTGTAGTTTTGCAACAGCTGGAGGAACACTGGTTGTGAAACACTGAGTTAAGTAGCAAACCAGTGTGTCTCCAGATGTTGCATAAATACAATCCCCAGCCAAAGTAGTATGCCTCCAGCTGTGGCATAACTACAAGTCCCAGCATGCCCTTCCGCTGTCTGTACATGCTGGGGGTTGTAGCTTTTGCAACAGCTGAAGGCACACTGGTTGCAAAACACTGAGTTTGTTACCAAACTCTGTGTTTCACAACCAGTGTGCCTCCAACTGTTGCAAAACTACAACTCCCAGCATGCACTGATAGACCGTACATGCTGGGAGTTGTAGTTTTGCAACAGCTGGAGGTATTCCCCCCCCCCCAATATGAACGTACAGGGTACACTCACATGGGCGGAGGTTTACAGTAAGTATCTGGGTGCAAGTTTGAGCTGCGGCAAATTTTCTGCCGCAGCTCAAACTGCCAGCGAGAAACTACTGTGAACCCCCGCCCGTGCAACTGTACCCTAAAAACACTACACTAACACAAAATAAAATAAAAAGTAAAAAACACTACATATACACATACCCCTACACAGCCCCCCTACATATGCAAAAGTCGTGAATCACCTGTGGGGTATTAAGGTTCACATTACCCCTTGTTATGTTCCCCGAGGGGTCTAGTTTCCAAAATGGTATGCCATGTGGGTTTTTCTTTTGCTATCCTGGCACCATAGGGGCTTCCTAAATGCTGCATGCCTCCAGAGCAAAATTTGCTTTCAAAAAGCCAAATGTGACTACTCCTCTTCTGAGACCTGTACTGCGCCAGCAGAGCACTTTTCACCCCCATATGGGGTGTTTTCTGAATCGAGTGAAATTGGACTTCAAATTTTGGGGGGTATTTTCTGTTTTATCCCTTTGTAAAAATGTCAATTTTTTGGGAAACCAAGCATTTTAGGTAAAATGCATTTGCAAAAGTCATGAAACACTTGTGGGATATTAAGGCTCACTTAATTCCTTGTTACGTTCCTCAAGGGGTCTAGTTTCCAAAATGGTATGCCATGTGTTTTTTTTTTTTTTGTTGCTGTTTTGGCACCCTAGGGGCTTCCTAAAGGTGACATGCCCACCAAAAACCATTTCAGAAAAATGTTCTCTCCAAAAACCCTTGTCGCTCCTTCCCTTCTGAGCCCTCTACTGCGCCCGCCGAACACTTTACATAGACATATGAGGTATGTGCTTACTCGAGAGAAATTGGGTTACAAATACAAGTAAAAATGTTCTCCTTTTACCCCTTGCAAAAATTCAAAAATTGGGTCTACAAGAACATGCGAGTGTAAAAAATGAAGATTTGGAATTTTCTCCTTCACTTTGCTGCTATTCCTGTGAAACACCTAAAGGGTTAAAACACTGACTGAATGTCATTTTGAATACTTTGGGAGGTGTAGTTTTTATAATGGGGACCCTTCAAATCCACTTCAAAACTGAACTGGTCCCTGAAAAATATCGAATTTGAAAATTTTGTGAAAAATTGGAAAATTGCTGCTGAAATTTGAAGCCCTTTGGTGTCTTCCAAAAGTAAAAACATCTCAACTTTATGATGCAAAGATAAAGTAGACATATTGTATATGTGAATCAAAAAGAAATTTAATTTGAATATCCATTTTCCTTACAAGCAGAGAGCTTCAAAATTAGAAAAATGCAAAATTTTCTATTTTTTCATAAAATTTTGGGATTTTTCACCAAGAAAGGATGCAAGTTACCACAAAATGTTACCACTATGTTAAAGTAGAATATGTCACGAAAAAACAATCTCGGAATCAGAATGATAACTAAAAGCATTCCAGAGTTATTAATGTTTAAAGTGACGCTCTGGTCCTTAAGGTGAAAAAGGGCTCGGTCCTTAAGGGGTTAAAGGGAAAACGTTTTTATTTATTTATTTTTTTTAAATCAACTGGTGCAAGAAAGTGAAACAGATTTGTAAGTTACTTCTATTAAAAATTCTTAATCCTTCCAGTACTTATTAGCGGCTATATACTACAGAGGAAATTCTTTTCTTTTGGGATTTCTTTTCTGTCACGACCACATTGCTCTCTGCTGACACCTCTCTCTGGTGAACAGAATGGGATGCCTGCTTAAATCATTCAGCAGGCATCCCGTGCAAACCCCTGGGGGGGGGGGGGGGGTCCTGAGACCTCCTCCATGTCGGCGTTCGCCAAAAATCAGCGGTCAATTCAGATCAGCGATTTGCGGCGACTCCGGGTCAATCGGGTCTCCGGTCACCCGGAAAAAATAGGGTGATAGATGCTGTCCAAGACCAGCAGGAGTGAGGTGGCACAGGTGCCACCTCTCGATCACGTGATCGGTCAGGACTATCCTGCTGGGCAGTTTTCACCGGTGATCGGGGCAGCGATCTGGGCCTTCCTTACCTACATAGTTACATAGTTACATAGTTACATAGTTAGTACGGTCGAAAAAAGACATATGTCCATCAAGTTCAACCAGGGAATTAAGGGGTAGGGGTGTGGCGCGATATTGGGGAAGGGATGGGATTTTATATTTCTTCATAAGCATTAATGTTATTTTGTTCCATAAATGTATCTAATCCTGTTTTAAAGCTGTTAATTGTTCCTACTGTGACCAGTTCCTGAGGTAGACCGTTCCATAAATTCACAGTCCTCACGGTAAAGAAGGCGTGTCGCCCCTTGAGACTAAACTTTTTCTTCTCCAGACGGAGGGAGTGTCCCCTCGTCCTTTGGGGGGGTTTAACCTGGAACAGTTTTTCTCCATATTTTTTGTATGGGCCATTTATATACTTATATACGTTTATCATATCCCCCCTTAAACGTCTCTTCTCAAGACTAAACAATTGTAACTCCTTTAATCGCTCCTCATAGCTAAGATGTTCCATGCCCCATATTAGTTTAGTCGCGCGTCTCTGCACCCTTTCCAACTCCGCAGTGTCCCTTTTATGGACAGGTGCCCAAAACTGAACAGCATATTCCAGGTGAGGCCGTACCAATGCTTTATAAAGGGGGAGTATTATGTCCCTGTCCCTTGAGTCCATGCCTCTTTTTATACATGACAATATCCTGCCGGCTTTGGAAGCAGCAGCCTGACATTGCATGCTATTCTGTAGTCTGTGATCTACAAGTACACCCAGATCCTTCTCTACCAGTGACTCTGCCAGTTTAATCCCCCCTAAGACATACGATGCATGCAGGTTATTAGTACCCAGATGCATAACTTTACATTTATCCACATTGAACCTCATTTGCCAAGTGGATGCCCAGACACTTAGTCTATCCAAGTCATCCTGTAACTTATGCACATCCTCTATAGACTGTACCGTGCTACAAAGCTTGGTGTCATCTGCAAAGATAGAAACAGAGCTGTTAATACCATCCTCTATATCATTGATAAATAAATTAAACAACAGCGGGCCCTGTACTGAACCTTGGGGTACACCACTAATTACCGGGGACCAATCAGAGTACGAATCATTGACCACCACTCTCTGGGTACGATCCATGAGCCAGTGTTCAATCCAGTTACAAACTAAAGTTTCCAAGCCCAAGGACCTTAACTTACCTGTCAGACGTCTGTGAGGGACAGTATCAAATGCTTTGGCAAAATCCAGAAACACTATATCCACAGCCATTCCGCTGTCAAGGCTTCTACTCACCTCTTCATAAAAGCAAATTAGATTGGTTTGACAACCTGTCCGTAGGTCGGCGGAGGTAGGCAGGGTTCCCTTCAGGCGGCGGTAGTGGCAGGAGCGGTGAAGTCAGCAGGATACAGAAGGAGGTGAGGCCTTCCTGCTGTTGCTTAGCAACAACTCCCAGCATGCACAGCCAAAAGGCATGCTGGGAGTTGTAGTTATGCAACAGCTGGAGGCAAAAAAAAGTGTGCCTCCAGCTGTTGCGAAACTCCCAGCATGCACGAACAGCCAATGGGCATGCTGGGATTTGTAGTAGTGTGCCTCCAGCTGTTGCATAACTACAACTGCCAACATGCCCCTTCAGCTGAAGGCACACCGGTTGCAAAACACTGAGAGTTTGTTGCCTAAGTGTTTCACAACCAGTGTGCCTCCAGCAGTTGCAAACTACAACTCCCAGCATGAACTGACTGTACATGCTTGGAGTTGTAGTTTTGGAGGCACACTGGTTGCAAAACACTGAGTTAAGTAACAAACTCTTAGTGTCTTGCAACCAGTGTTTCTCCAGCTGTTACATAACTACAACTCCCAGCATGCACGGACAGCCAAAAGGCATGCTGGGAGTTGTAGTTTTGAAACAGTTGGAGGTTTGCCCCCCCCCCCCCCATGTGAATGTACAGGGTACATTTACACGGGCGGGGGTTTACAGTGAGGTTCCCGCTGCAAGTTTGAGATTCGGCAATTTGTCCGCTACAGCTCGAACTCCCAGCGGGAAACTCTACACTATGCTACACAAAATTAAGAGTAAAACTCTACATACACACATACCCTTACACAGTTATACCCCCCACCCCAAATAAAAATTAAAAATGCCTCCTATGGCACTGTTTCCAAAACGGAGCCTCCAGCTGTTGCAAAACAACAGCTCCCAGTATTGATGGACAGCCATTGACTGTCCAGTCATGCTGGGAGTTTAGCAACACATTAGAAGTGTAATGTTTGCATCCGGGTCCGTCCCTATGTAAATCCCTAATTTAGGCCTCAAATGCACATGGCGCTCTCTCACTTTGGAGCCATGTTGTATTTCAAGGCAACAGTTTAGGGCCACATATGCGGTATTTTCGTTATCGGGAGAAAGAAGCAACTTTTGGGGGGCTTTTTCTCCTTTTACCCCTTATGAAAAGGTAAAGTTGGGGTCTACACCAGCATGTTATTGTAAATGTTTTTTTTTTTTTTTTACACTAACATGCTGGTGTTTCCCCATACTTTTCATTTTCACAAGATGTGAAAGGAAATAAAGACCCCTAAAATCTGTAACACAATTTTCTCCTGAGTACGTAAATACCCATTATGTGGACGTAAAATGCTCAGCAGGGCTCAGGAGTGAGAGAGCGCCATGTACATTTGAGGTAATTTGCTCAGGGGTGGCTAATGGTTACAGCGGTTTTGACATGAATGCAAAAAAAAAACCTCACCCACATGTGACTCCATTTTGGAAACTACACCCCTCATGGAACTTAACAAGGGGCATAGTGAGCCCTAACACGCCTCAGGTGTTTGACGAATTTTTGTTAAATTTGGACAAGAAAATGAAAAATGTGTTTGTTTGTTTTTTCACTAAAATGCTACTGTTACTACAAATTTTTTATTTTCACAAGGGGTAACAGGAAAAAAGCCCCATTTCTTCTGAGTAAGGGAATACCACATATGTGGATATAAAGTGCTCTGCAGGCGCGCTACGGGGCTCAAAAGAAAAGAAGCGCCATTGGGCTTTTGGAGAGTGAAATTGGCTGTAATTGAAGGCCCCCATGGTGCCAGAGCAGTGGACCCCCACATGTGACCCCATTTTGGAGACTACACACCTCAAGGAATGTAACAAGGAGTGCAGTGAGCATTTACACCCCACAGGTGTCTAACAGTCTGACAGATTTTTTGAACAGTGGTCCATGAAAATGATTTTTTATTTATTTATTTGCACAGCCCATTGTTCCAAAGGTCTGTCAAATGCCAGTGGGGTGTAAATGCTCACCACACCCCTTATTACATTCCGTGAGGGGTGTAGTTTCCGAAATAGGGTCACATGTGGGGGGTCCACTGTTCTGGTAGCACGGGGGGGGTGGTACTTTGTACACGCACATGGCCCCTGACTTCTATTTCAACCAAACTCTCTCTCGAAAAGCCCAATGGTGCTCCTTCTGTTCTGAGCCCTGTAGTGTGCCTGCAAAGCACTTTACATCCACATATAGGGTATTTCCATACTCAGTAATGGTGTTACAAATTTGGGGGGCTTTTTCTCCTATAATCACTTGTGGAAAAAAAATGTAGAGTAACACCAGCAATTTAGTGAAAAAAAAAATGTAATTTTCACGTCCAACTTTAGCGAAAATTTGTCAAACACCTATGGGGTGTAAGGGCTCACTGTATCCCTTTTTACGTTCCTTGAGGGGTGTTGTTTCACAAATAGTGTGCCATGTGTTTTTTTTTTGTTTTTTTTGCTGTTCAGGCGCCATAGGGGCTTCCTAAATGCGACATGCCCCCCAAAAACCATTTCAGCAAAATTTTCTTTCCAAAAGCCAAATTTGTCTCCTCTGCTGAGCATTGTAGTGCACCCGCAGAGCACTTTACGTCCACACTTGGGGTATTTCCATACTCAGAAGAAATGTGGTCACAAATTTTGGGGAGCATTTTCTCCTATTACCTTTTGTAAAAATGGTAAATTTGGGAGAAAAAAAACCCTGCATTATAGTGATTTTTTTTTTTCATTTACACATACGACTTTAACGAAAAGTTGTCAAACACCTGTGGGGTGTTAAGTCTCAATGTACCCCTTGTTAAATGCCTTGAGGGGTGTAGCTTCCAAAATAGTACACCATGTATTTTTTTTTTTTTTTGCTGTTCTGGTACCATAGAGGATTCCTAAATGCAACATGTCCCCAAAAGACCATTTCAGCAAAATTCACTCTCCATAATCCCATTGTCACTCCTTCTCTTCTGAGCCCTCTAGTGCGCCTGCAGAGCACTTTACATCCACATATGAGGTATTTCCTGACTCAAGTGAAATTGGGTTACAAATTTTGTGGGGCTTTTTCGCCTTTTACCACTTGTAAAAATTCTAAAAATTTGTCTACAAGAACATGCGAGTGTAAGAAATGAAGATTTAGATTTTTTTTCCTTCAATTTGCTGCTATTTCTGTGAAACAACTAAAGGGTTATCAAATCAAGAATTTAGAAAACTCCTGCACTCACCTCTCAGCTAATGACTCGAAGCTCCTCTCACGGGATGGACCGGGGACACCGGACTGCAGAGTGTGGGCGCTCAGAGGCGAACAACCGGCAGTTTTCACGCAAAGTAGTGCTTCTTCCGGCCAAAACTGCCGGTTGTTTGCTTCTGGGCGCCCACACTCTGCAGTCTGGTGTCCTCGGTCCATCCTGTGAGAGGAGCTTTGAGTCATTAGCTGAGCAGTGAGTGCAGGAGTTTTCTATATTCTTGATTTAAGAATTTTTACTGAACCTGTTCCTTTGCATGTCCTAGCACCACTGCTGACTCAATTTTAATGAACCGGAGGACTACTTAGCAGCTACCTATTTTCTCCTCATCTTGTGATTTTGGCTATTAGATATTGGCAGTGCCATTCCTTTCTTGCCTGTGTGACTACTAAAGGGTTAAACAACTTTCTGAATGCCATTTTGAATACTTTGAGTGCAGTTTTTATAATGGGGTCCGGGTCCATTATTGGGTATTTCTAATATGAAGGCCTCTCAAATCCACTTCAAACTGAACTGCTCCCTGAAAAATTTTGATTTTGAAGGTTTCATGAACAATTGAAAAATTGATGCCAAACTTTGAAGCCCTCTGATGTCTTCAAAAAGTAAAAAAATGTCAACTTTATGATGCAAACATAAAGTAGACATATTGTATATGTGAATAAATATATAATTTATTTGGTATGTCTATTTTCAGACATGCCAAGCAGAGAGCTTCAAATTTAGAAAAATGCTACATTTTCAAATTGTTCATGAATGAAATTTTGGATTTTTTCACCAAGAAATGATGCAAGAATCAATGAAAATTTACCACTATGTTAAAGTAGAATATGTCATGAAAAAACTATCTCTGAATTAAATTCATAAGTAAAAGCATCCCAGAGTAATTAATTCTCAAAGTGACAGTGGTAAGATGTACAGAAAATGCTCTGGTCCTTAAGGTCATAATGGGCTTTGTCCTTAACCCCTTAAGGACTCGGGGTTTTTCAGTTTTTGCACTTTCGTTTTTTCCTCCTTACCTTTTAAAAATCATAGCCCTTTCAATTTTCCACCTAAAAATCCATATTATGGCTTATTTTTTGCGTCACCAATTCTACTTTGCAGTGCCATTAGTTATTTTACCCAAACATTCACGGCGAAACGGAAAAAAAAGTAATTGCGCGACAAAATCGAAGAAAAAAATGGCATTTTGTAACTTTTGGGGGCTTCCGTTTCTACGCAGTGCATATTTCGGTAAAAATTACACCTTATCATTATTCTGTAGGTCCATACGGTTAAAATGATACCCTACTTATATAGGTTTGATTTTGTAGTACTTCTGGAAAAAATTATAACTACATGCAGGAAAATTTATATGTTTAACCCCTTAAGGACCAGGCCATTTTACACCTTAGGACCAGAGCGTTTTTTGAACATCTGACCACTGTCACTTTAAGCATTAATAACTCTGGGATACTTTTACCTATCATTCTGATTCCGAGATTGTTTTTTCGTGGCATATTCTACTTTATGTTACTAGTAAAATTTTGTTGATACTTGCATCGTTTCTTAGTGAAAAATTCCAAAATTTGATGAAAAAATTGAAAATTTTTAATTTTTCTAACTTTGAAGCTCTCTGCTTGTAAGGAAAATGGATATTCCAAATATTTTTTTTCATTCACATATACAATATGTCCACTTTATGTTTGCATCATAAAATTGACAAGTGTTTACTTTTGGAAGACACCAGAGGGCTTCAAAGTTCAGCAGCAATTTTCCAATTTTTCACAAAATTTCCAAAATCACAATTTTTCAGACATCAGTTCAGGTTTGAAGTGGATTTGAAGGGTCTTCATCTTAGAAATACCCCACAAATGACCCCATTATAAAAACTGCACCCCCCAAAGTATTCAAAGTGACATTCAGTCAGCATTTTAACCCTTTAGGTGTTTCACAGGAATAGCAGCAAAGTGAAGGAGAAATTCACAATCTTAATTTTTTACACTTGCATGTTCTTGTAGACCCAATTTTTGAATTTTTACAAGGGGTGAAAGGAGAAAATGTATACTTATATTTGTAGCCCAATTTCTCTCGAGTAAGCACATACCTCATATGTCTATGTAAATTGTTCGGCAGGCGCAGTAGAGGGCTCAGAAGCGAAGGAGCGACAAGGGGATTTTGGAGAGTACGTTTTTCTGAAATGGTTTTTGGGGGGCATGTTGCATTTAGGAAGCCCCTATGGTGCCAGAAGAGCAAAAAAATGACACATGCCATACCATTTTGGAAACTAGACCCCTTGAGGAACGTAACAAGGAATAAAGTGAGCCTTAATACCCCACAGGGGTTTCACGACTTTTGCATACGTAAAAAAAAAAAAAAAAAATTCACTAAAATGTGTGTTTCTCCCCCAAATTTCACATTTTTGCAAGGGTTAATAGCAGAAAATACCCTCCACAGTTTTTAACCCCATCTCTTCTGAGTATGGAGGTAGCCCATAAGTTGACCTGAAGCGCACTACGGGTGAACTACAATGCTCAGAAGAGAAGGAGTCATATTTGGCTTTGTGAGAGCAAATTTTGCTCGGGGGGCATGTCGCATTTAGGAAGCCCCTATGGTGCCAGGACAGCAAAATAACCCCCACATGGCATACCATTTTGGAAACTAGACCCCTTGAGGAACGTAACAAGGGGTACAGTGAGCATTTACCCCCCACTGGTGTCTGTCAGATCTTTGGAACAGTGGGCTGTATAAAATGTTCAATTTGCACAGCCCACTGTTCCAAAGATCTGTCAGACACCAGTGGGGTGTAAATTCTCACTGCACCCCTCATTACATTCCGTGAGGGGTGTAGTTTCCGAAATGGGGTCACATGTGTTTTTTTTTTTTTTTTTTTGCGTTTGTCAAAACCGCTGTAACAATCAGCCACCCCTGTGCAAATTACCTCAAATGTACATGGCGCACTCTCCCTTCTGGGCCTTGTTGTGCGCCCCCAGAGCACTTTGCGCCCACATATGGGGTATCTCCGTAGTCGGGAGAAATTGCATTACAAATTTTGGTGGGCGTTTTTCCCTTTTACCTCTTGTCAAAATGAAAAGTATGGGGCAACACCAGCATGTTAGTGTAAAAAAATTTTTTTTTTAACTAACATGCTGGTGTAGACCCCAACTTCACCTTTTCATAAGGGGTGAAAGGAGAAATAGCCCCCCAAAATTTGTAAGGCAATTTCTCCCGAGTACGGCGATACCCCATATGTGACCCTAAACTGTTGCCTTAAAATACGACAGGGCTCCAAAGTGAGAGCGCCATGCGCATTTGAGGCCTGAATTAGGGATTTGCATAGGGGGGGACATAGGGGTATTTTACGCCAGTGATTCACAAACAGGTTGCCTCCAGCTGTTGCAAAACTCCCAGCATGCCCGGCAATACTGGGAGTTGTTGTTTTGCAACAGCTGGAGGCTCCATTTTGAAAACAGTGGCGTACCAGACGTTTTTCATTTTTATTGGGGAGGGGGGCTGTGTAGGGGTATGTGTATATGTAGTGTTTTTTACTTTTTATTTTATTTTAAGTTAGTGTAGTGTAGTGTTTTTAGGGTACAGTCACACGGGCGGGGGTTACAGCGAGTTTCCCGCTGCGAGTTTGAGCTGCCGCGCAAAATTAGCTGCATCGCAAACTTGCAGACTGATACTCACTGTAAGCCCCCTGCCCATGTGAATGTACCCTGTACATTCACAGGGGGGGAACCTCCAGCTGTTGCAAAACTACAACTCCCAGCATGCACAGTCTATCAGTGCATGCTGGTAGTTATAGTTTTGCAACAGCTGGAGGCACACGGGTTGGGAAACACTGAGTTAGGAAACAGACAATGTTTCCCAACCAGTGTGCCTCCAGTTATTGCAAAACCACAACTCCCAAACATTCTCAGGCATGCTGGAAGTAGTAGTTCGGCAACATCTTTAGAGCCAGATGTTGCCGAACTACAACTCCCAGCATGCTTGGAGTTGTAGTTTTGCAACACCTGGAGGACTACAGTTTGCAGACCACTAATACAGTGGTTCCCAATTTGTGCTCTTCCAGATGTTGCAAAACTACAACTCCCAGGATGCCAAAACTGTCCAGGCATGCTGGGAGTTGTAGTTCTGCAACATCTGAAGGGCCAGATGTTACAGAACTACAACTCTCAGCATGCCTGGACAGTAAGGGCATGCTGAGGATGTGTAGTTTTGCAACATCTGGAAGGGCACAGTGGTCCCAAAACTGCGGACCTCCAGATGTTGCAAAACTGCAACTCCCAGCATGCCCAGATGCCAAGGGCTGTCTGGGCATGCTGGGAGTTGTATTATACAGAGTCCCAATAAAGCAATGCATGTCGCTTTACGGCGACGTGCATTGCTGTAAATTGCCCAACCGCGGCTGAAGAGGAACTCACCTGTCGCCGCCGCCGTCTTCATCGCCGGGATCCGGGTCTTCAGGGACGAGGTAAGTACCGGGGCCGGGCCCCAGCACTCCCCCGTCCCCTGCTGCGTCCTCCGGTCTTCCTCCCGTCCTCTCCGGACTTCCAGGAGAGGAAGTAACCCCCCCCCCCCCTGCGATTGGTCGGTTAACTAACCGAGGAATCGCAGGGGATAGAAGGAGGTGGCAGGCTTGCATGGCCCCCCTCGGCGTTTGCCCTGGATGCCTGCTGAAGCATTTCAGCAGGCATCTGGTTCCGATCTCTGCCCGGCGCGCGGCAGGGACCGGAAAACGCCATGATGTTGTGGAACGTCATTGGTCCTTAAAGCCCTGGGTTCCATGACGTTCTACAACGTCATTGGTCCTTAAGAGGTTAAAAATATGAGGACTCATTTTTTGCGCCGTAATCTGAAGTTTTTATCGGTATGATTTTTGTTTTGATCGGACTTTTTGATCACTTTTTATTCATTTTTTAATGGTATAAAAAGTGACCAAAAATACGCTTTTTTTGACGTTGGAATAATTTTTTTGCGCGTACGCCATTGACCGTGCGAGTTAATTAATTATATATTTTTATAGTTCGGACATTTACGCACGATACCACTTATGTTTATTTATTTATATTTTTTTACACTGTTTTATTTTTTTATGGGAAAAGGGTGGTGATTCAAACTTTTATTAGGGAAGGGGTTAAATGACCTTTATTAACACTTTTTTTAAACTTTTTTCTTGCAGTGTTATAGGTCCCATAGGGACCTATAACACTGCGTACACTGATCTCTTGCACAGATCACTGGCGTGTATTAACACGCCTGTGATCAGTGTTATCGGTGATTGGACACCGAGGAGGCAGGTAAGGGCCCTCCCGGTGTCCTGTAAGCTGTTCGGGATGCCGCGACTTCACCGTGGCGGTCCCGAACAGCCCATCTGAGCTGCCGGGTCACTTTCACTTTAGAAGCGGCGGTCAGCTTTGACCGCCGCTTCTAAAGGGTTAATACCGCACATCGCCGCGATCGGCAATGTGTGGTATTAGCCGTGGGTCCCAGCCGTTGATGAGTGCCGGGACCGACGTGATATGATGCGGGATCATGGTGAGATCCCGCTTCATATCGCGGGAGACGGCGCAGGACGTAAATATACGTCCTGCGTCGTTAAGGGTTAAATAATATAGTAAATTTCAGTGAACCTTTTTATCTTCATCACCTTTTTCATTTGGACCCAAACCCTACCTGCCAACTCATCTAGGGACCCTTCTTTTTCCTGTCCTTTTTCCAACAACTCCCATACAGTCCTACAAAAAGATTTTTTCCCCCACCATGTACCCAAAAGAATCAACTATTTCCCACTTCATTATAAATATTAATTATGCTGCTATAAAATACAACCTAAAGTCGGGTACTGACAAACCTCCTTTTTTTACTCTCTTTGCTTAGAAACGCTAGTTTAATTCTTGAATTATTCCCTTTCCACACTAGTTCTCTCTCTAGGGCCTCTATTTCCTTAAAGGGGTACACCGGTGCCTACACATCTTATCCCCTATCCAAAGGATAGGGGATAAGATGCCTGATCGCGGGAGTCCTGCCACTGGGGACCCCCGTGATCTTTCACGCGGCACCCCGTTTGTAATCAGTCCCCGGAGCGTTTTCGCTCCCGGTCTGATTACAGGCGACCACAGGGCGGGCGGCGTGTTACTTGTGGCGTGATAGCTGTCACGCCCCCTCCCATAGGCTTGCATTGAGGGGCAGAGCGTGACGTCACACGGGGGCGCAGGTGTTACGTCACACACCGCCCGCCCTGTGGTCGCCCGTAATCAGACCCGGGGGGAACACGCTCAAGGGACTGATTACAAATGGGGGGCCGCGTGCAAGATCATGGGGGTCCCCAGCGGTGGGACTCCCGCGATCAGGCATCTTATCCCCTCTCCTTTGGAGAGGGGATAAGATGTGTAAGCACCGGAGTACCCCTTTAAATATCCTTTCTCCTAACTACATAGAACTATATGCCAATATAAATAACATTTGAGGTAATATGATCATTTTAATCAAACTTTAATCTTTGCACTATTCTTCCTCAGGGTAGGCCAGACATTCAACTCAGGGTATTTCTTTATATCCTGTCCTATAACTTTCCCCAAAATACTTGAATGTTTCACCCTCTCAGAGTATCTTTAAGTTTTGATGTGTTATCTGTCTGTCCATTGGCATATGCGCGATTTTATTCCAATTCATATTTAACCCAGATCTTTTTCAAAATTCTTCTGTTGTATCTATGATCTGGTCCAATACCTGTTCCGTATTTGCAATATAGAGCAATATGTCGAATGCAATTAGTGAAATTCTGTCCTCGGTCCCCCGACATCCATACCCACAAATTCCCTCCATTTTTCTGATCTTAACCACCAATGGATCTATAAATAGGGCAAAAATATTAGGGGAGAGAGAACAGCCCTGTTTCGCTCTTCTTGATAACTGAAAACTCTCTTCTTGTATCCCATTGACCATGACTGAAGCTTCTGGTGAACTATGCAGAATCCTTAACCGTTTCATAAATTTTTCACCAAAACCATACTCTCTCATAGCTTTCCAGAGGAAGGACCACTTTTATTCTTTATCTTATGCCATGATTAAGGGTAGCAATACCCAAAACGCGTAGGCTATACACTTCGTGTAACTGATTTTATGCCTCAATAAACCCCAAGAAGCATTGCATTCCGTGATTCCGTGTGCTGGATTTTCCTTTTGTATCCTGTCTTTCGGCGGGTGACATCAACCGCCTTTCCGAGCACACGTGCACACAAGGGAATTGGAAGCTGTCCATATCTAAATTAAATCTGTAACATGTTTTTTCAGTGAACTTATCCATTATACAGTATGTCCTCCAAAATAGAGCCAACAAAAAATGACCACTCATTCTGCATAAAAATGCTCTCATATATCTTGTGCAGAAGAAGAGAATCCGGGATGTTTGGTGCTATCTCTCCAGTAAAGGCTGTGTTTGAGTCTAAGGGTATGGATAATTTTCTATTGGATTAAACTGCATAATAGCGCAAATCTACACTAGCTCGGAGGCGGTATACATTTTCACTACAATTTGTGGTGGAAAAGCTTTAAGGCTTCATCCTATAGATTAGAGTTGAGCGAACTTACAGTAAATTGGCTCATAGCAAACCTTGCAGCTCAGCTGTTGATAACTTTAGTCTGCATAAATTAGTTTATCTTTCCAAGGGCTTCAGTTGCCTTTAAAAGGTGGATACAGACCTAGGAGACCTAAGACTGTCATCCCAGACTTTTCCAGGCAACCAGAGCCCTTGGACAGCTGAACTAATTTACGCAGACTAAAGTAATCCACAGCCGAGCTGCGAGGTTCGCTACAAGCCAATTTACTGTAAGTTCGCTCAACTTTATTAAAGATGGTTACTTAGATAAGTTAAAAATGAAAACATTTTTTAAAAATAAAGACATTTGTTAGGCAATATGAATAAGACAATATACTTATACATTATAATGTATATATAATGCTTTACACCAAAATGATTTTACTGAGCAGAGTAAAACTAAGTCTAATCTTTTCTGTTCTAGGTGTATAAGATGATGAGAGCCATGAACATGTACTTTTACATGTACCAGGATGAAGTAAGTTATATAAAAGTATACATATAATGTTCTCTATAGACATTAGATTTTGTTATGGCAGACTTCACCAGTTTTGAGGGATGTGTCAGTAATCTAATGTCTATGTGGATAGCCATAGTATACCCCAATGTCTATGGACACGGATGGTATAAGTGACCTGCACCATTGTTTCTATCAATGAAACTGACACCAGAGGTCCTTCATTCCAGGGAAATAACATGCCCATTTACCGAGCTCACAGAATTGTCCAGAGTAAAAGAACCTTCATTTCTCATACCCCATACTGTATAATCCATTACTATGTAAAGAATCTAACCTCTTCCCACTGTGCACTATAATAACATTTCACTGCTTGTACGTTGCTCCATGCTATTATGCTGCAGTGATTATGTGGGCAAAGAGCTGTGTCTGCATCATGACTTGTAGTTATGAGCTGCATTATACGGCCAACATCCTACTCTAGTGACCAAGATCAGAGAAAAGCCTATCCCAACAAGTTAGCCTCTTATAGGCCAAGGTCAACAGTGACTCCTAAGGAGATTGAAAGAAGGGAGGGGAGAACACAATTAGCTATTTTGTTGCTATGGTAGCCAGAGGCTTAACCCCTTAAGGACTCAGCATTTTTTCATTTTTGCACTTTTGTTTTTTCCTCCTCACTTTCTAAAAATTATAACTCAGTTTTCCACCTACAGACCTATATGAGGGTTTGCTTTTTGCCCACCCAATTTTATTTTGTAATTAAATCAATAATTTCACTAAAATTATATAGGTTTTAATTTGTTTAACTTCTTTTAAAAACATAACTTATTGTACACAAATTAGCATGTCTAAAATTGTCATTTGCTTACCCCTATAACTCCCCCCCCCCCCCCCTATATGGGGATGTGTGAGTGCTCATTTTTTGTGCCATTATCTGTTGTTTATATAGGTGCCATTTTTTGTTTTGATAGGACCTTTTGATCGCTTTTCCTACATTTTTTAAGGTATACAAAGTAACAAAAAATACGCAATTCTGGACATTGGCCTTTATTTTTACGTGTATGCCATTGTCCGGTTTATTTAACATTATATTCTTATAGGTCGGACTTTTACACACGTGGCCACATATGTTTATTTTTGTTTACAATTTTTTTTCATGGGAGAAGGAAGGTTACTCAAACTTTTATTAGGGATGGGGTTTCATTACATTTAATAAGAATTTTCTAAAAAAATTTACACTATTTTTTAGACCCCATGGGGGACTATAACACGCAATCATTAGATTGAATACACTGAACAATGCTATGTCATAGCATAGCATTGATCAGTGTTATCAGTGCCATATTACTTCAGGCTGCCATGGCTGACTGGAGCTTTGGATTGCTGATCGGACAAAGTGGCAGGTAAGGGCCCTCCCGCCGTCCTTTTAGCTCATTGGGACATTGCGATTTCACCACTATGGTCCTGATCAGCTCTGCTAAGCAGCTGAGATTGTTCAATTTTATTTATTTTTTGCATTTTACACATTGCAATCAACTTTGATCGTGAAGTCTAAGGGGTTAATGCGGGCATCACGAAGATCGGTGATGTCCGGCAGTAGACACAGGTCCCACCACCCCGCTATGACGCGCACTCAGCTGTTGAGCATGCTCTCAACTCCTGAGCGCATGTCATAGAAGGGGAGAGGGCACAGGGCTTACATGTATGCCCTGCGTCAGTAAGAGGTTAAAGGGAACGTGTCACCAATTTTATGGTTTTATGCTGCTTAAACTGTGGATGGGAAGAATAAAACAGGTGGAGGCAGCAGGGTGCCAGGACACTATGATTAACTCTGAATCCTATATATACATAGTCAAACAGCTGCTCTTCACCCCACCAGCACTGGGTGAGAAAGATGCATTGCTCAGGGCCAATGTGGTGAGAAGCAGTTACTGGGATACGCCCCCCGTGACTACTTACCCGAGTCCTGGTGGCATTTTTAAACTATGATAGTCTGAAATGCCCGAGCGTTTCATAGTTAATCACAGTGTCTTGCCATCCTGCTGCCTGCACCTATTTTTTGCTTCCTGTCCTTTGGGCAGCATATAATGGTGACAGGTTTCCTTTAACAAGTATAAATGTAGCAACCACTATCTTCATCGAGGCAGTGCAACATCTTGTTAATGCAAATTCTCCAGGCCAGGTGAGAGAGGTTAGTGGCAATACAATACTGGTCAGTAACAGAGGTTAGTGATGGTGCATACTGTATCGTATGCATCACCACTCCAGGTATAGGAGTGTGGAGTCCAGGTATAAACAGTAGTCTCCATTCCTGTGTGTACTGCACAAACGTTGGTGTGTTGAGCCAATAGCATAGTGTGCCATGGAAACAGAGGAGCGAGCTGATGAGAATGATTTTATGTATGCATGTAGCTTATATATAATTGGACATTACAGACTGAATTTCATTGGGTTTCCTTTATTCTTAATAGAATAGCACAGAATGCTGTAGCTATATTCTGTCAATATGTTCTATTACAAACTGGATTAGCCTTGGAGAAGCCCTACATGGGCTAATATTGTTAGAAAACACCTCCAATGCATAAGTAAGTTCTGAATATTTACAATAAATTGAAAAAATAATAACCTCTTTCTGTATTATTTTTCATTTATATTTGAACAGATAAGAGAATCTGGATTGAACTTCACCCAATACTGTGTAAGTCATATTACAAATAACAAGCCAATTTTCGTTTTTACATTTTCGTTTTGTTCCTCCCCTAATTAGCCATAGCAATTTTTTTTTATTTGCATACTCATATAACGACTTTGCTGGGCCAATAATATTTTGTGATAACTTCCTTCTTTCTAAAAAATTATGCTGGGAAACAAAAAACAAACATGTTATTATTTATGTAAAATTGAAGAAAAAAAACTGTTTTGAAAATGGGGGGAGGGATAATTTTTATGTAATTTATCATGCTGTTAAACTGACACGTTATTACGATTCGACAGGTCATTGCAAATACAACGTTATGAAATTAATATGGTTTTATATTTTAAAATAATGCTTTAAAAATATGACTATGCCCTATAACTTTTTAATTTTTTGGCCTATGGAGCTGTTTTCAGCTTTTCTTTTGTTTACGCCATTTACCTCCTGGGAATAATACTTTTATATTTTAAGATCAGATATTTATGCAGGCAGTGATTCCAAATATGTTATATTTTATTTTATATACATTGTTTGTTATATAAAAAAAAAAAGGAAAAAGGGGTGATTTAAATCTCATTTGGAAGGGATTTATTTATATTTGTAAAGACATATATTATTTTACACCTTATTAGACCACCTCGGGCAGTGATATTCAAACTGTGGTCCTCCAGATGTTGTAAAACTAGGCTTTGCAACATCTAGAGGTCCACAGTACGGAGACCATTGCCCTATGGGACTTGCATGAGCCATCATTAGATGGCTTTTACAGATCAATGCAGGAGGTATGTCCTTTATTGATCTATGCAATCTACACTCTATCAATAAAAAAGCCAAGGGCAGCCTTGCAAGGCAAGGTAAGCCCTCAAGGTACCAGGAAACGTAATCCAATCCTCCATTTAGATGCAGCTGTGAGCTTTGACAACTGGCATCTAAAGGGTTAAAGGGGTACTCCGCCCCTAGACATGTTATCCCCTATCTAAAGGATAGGTGATAAGATATCTGATACCCCGTTTATAATGAGTCCCCGGAGCGTTTTCGCTCCGGGTCTGATTACCGGCGACCACAGGGCCAGCGGTGTGTGACGTCACGCCTCCGCCCCCATTTGACATCATGCTCCGCCCCTCTATGCAATCCTATGGGAGGGGGCGTGACAGCTATCACGCCCCCTGCCATAGGCTTGCATTGAGGGGCGGAGCGTGCCGTCACACGGGGCGGAGGCGTGACGTCACATGCCGCCGGCCCTGTGGTCGCCGGTAATCAGACCCGAAGCGAACGCGCTCTGGGGACTGATTATAAACGGGGTGCCGCGTGCAAGATCACGGGGGTCCCCAGCGGCGGGACTCCCATGATCAGTCATCTTATCCTCTATCCTTTGGATAGGGGATAAGATGTCTAAGCACCGGAGTACCCCTTTAATGAAATGGGGAGTGGCATAGTGTCACAAACACGGAAGCCCCAGGCAATCTAGCCCGAAGACTGCTACCCACAACTGGATAGAATTTAATAGAATATTGGCGAAGATAAAAACCCATGTAAAATAGTTATAAGCATTATATTTCTTGCCTCTAGGTGTCTCCTTCATTACTAAAACATCATCCACAGTATGTCAAAAGTACATTCTGTCTCTGGCCACAGACTTGCTAAAACAAAATGTAGGAAGTGTTGGTGGGACATTCTGTGCTCTGTGTACTCTCCTGGCTCTGTCAGTTAGATCTGAGAGAGTTTCTGTCAGGGCACATCTCACATAGCAGCACAGACTAACACTCTCTTCTGTCAGCAAGGAAATCAAATTACATTTCACATTTTGGTAAAATTTGGTTTGGTTTTAATAAAAGAGGGCATAGCTTAAACGTATTGTCCAGTGAGGGCGATAAGTCTCTAATCACAGGGATCCAACTGATGGAAAACCCCACGATCTACAGAATAAGACCCTGGCTCTCAAAAAGAGGGCGTGCTGTGGATGACATGGTCCTCATTTCTATGTAAGCGCCGAAGATACCTGAGTACAGCACTCGGGCATCTCTGGCGATCCTATACTATTGAATGGAGCACATGTTTTCTTCAGCACATGCTGTAAAAGATGGGTGAGAGATGGTGGGACTCCCTGCAATGAGACACTTATCCCTATCCTGTATATGAGAAGCCATACTATGTGTCAACAATTGGGCCAGAACCCTGGCACCGTTTAAGCCAATAGTTGATCTCAACTTAGATTAAGTGTAGTTTAAGAGTAAGATAGATTCATCAAACAGCCTTGTACGCCTGTGATAAGTCTGACACATTCTAGGACTGTCTAGTCTGAGATGACACTGTATAATAATCAGACATTTTAAGTAATTCTGGGCCATAATCCTCTAGAGAACTGCTTCTCTTTGTGTACCTTCGTTCTGGCTAATAGAGAAATTTTATAATTGGGTACCCTAAAATTCTGTGAGAAGAACACAAAATAAACCAGGTATTACCTTTCTCACTGCTCCCACTGATAAATTATGGTAAATACATTGCAGAAATCTGAAGCCCTCAGCAAATTTAACAATGTATTAACATTGTCATTTGTATTATAGGATGTACTCCACAACATCGACAATGAAGACAGGGTAAGAGCCTCATTTATTATACACTGTAAAGAATTCCTAACAGGGATAGAAAATTACTGTAATGGAGAGTCTACAATGATTGTTATATTTTTATTGTAGCCCATCTTTATGAAGATCACAGAGAGACTGATTGACAACGACGAGGTAAGGGGTGTAAGATCTTGCTGTGCCTGCGTACGAAGAGCAACCAGATACATAATTGGCAAAGTAAGGACTCTTATCTATAATTTAAAACACTAACACCGAGAAGAGTGAGGAGGTGGCGCCATTAAAGAGGTTATCTAGAGAGCTGAAATGGTATTATCTCTCCTAGCTTCACCAGTATCTTACTCCTACTTTGGTCTCGTCTCATTCCGATACCTTCTGTTACGAAGAAAAAGGGCTGAGATGGCAAGTCAGGTACTATGTTGCAATCAACACATGCAGACGAAAACAGTGGCAGCAAATGTAGGCAACATAGTGTGTACATTTGCCACCACATGGAGGCCTGGTTTCACCTGCATGTGCTAATCACAACATAGTAACCTACCCACCATCTCAGCCCCCCTTCTTTCATACAAGAAGGTATCAGGATGAGACTAAACCAAACTGAGAGTGAGCCACTGGGGAACAGGGAAGGATATTGCCATTTTAGCTCCCCAGATAACTTTTTTAACATCTAGAGACAAATGAGGCGCCTTTAACATCAGGAGGGTACATTTGTCTCAAAAGGGGTAGGAGGAGACCCCATTTAACATCACAATCTGGAGGACAAAACTCCTTTAACATCTAGTGGAGTCAGGAGGTGGCGCCCTTAAAGAGGTTATCTAAACAGCTGAAAAGGTATAACCTTTCTTTGCCCCCTAGCTGCTTACTTCTGGATCGATCTTGTCTCGTCCTGATACCTTCTGAAAAGAAGGGGGAAGGCTGAGGTGATGGGGCAAGTACTACGTTGAAATCTCCACATGTAGGTGAAACCAGTGGCAGCAAATGTATGCGTGATGCTGCTGATGTTTAGCAACATTATGTGTACACTGGCCACCACATGGAGGCCTGGTTTCTCTTACAGGTGGAGATCTCAATGTAGTACCTAACCCACCATCTCAGCCCCCCCTCCTTTCATACCAGAAGGTATCAGGATGAGACTAGACCAGCCTAAAAGTGAGCCACTGGGGAACAGGGAAGGCTATCACCATTTTAGCTTCCTAGATAACCTTTTTAACATCTAGAGACAAATGAGGCGCCTTTAACATCAGGAGGGTACATTTGTCTCAAAAGGGGTAGGAGGAGACCCCATTTAACATCACAATCTGGAGGACAAGACTCCTTTAACATCTAGTGGAGTCAGGAGGTGGCGCCCTTAAAGAGGTTATCTAAACAGCTGAAAAGGTATAACCTTTCTTTGCCCCCTAGCTGCTTACTTCTGGATCAATCTTGTCTCGTCCTGATACCTTCTGAAAAGAAGGGGGAAGGCTGAGGTGATGGGGCAAGTACTACGTTGAAATCTCCACATGTAGATGAAACCAGTGGCAGCAAATGTATGCGTGATGCTGCTGATGTTTAGCAACATTATGTGTACATTGGCCACCACATGGAGGCTTGGTTTCTCTTACAGGCGGAGATCTCAATGTAGTACCTAACCCACCATCTCAGCCCCCCCTCCTTTCATACCAGAAGGTATCAGGATGAGACTAGACCAGCCTAAAAGTGAGCCACTGGGGAACAGGGAAGGCTATCACCATTTTAGCTCTCTAGATAACCTTTTTAACATCTAGAGACAAATGAGGCGCCTTTAAAATCAGGAGGGTACATTTGTCTCAAAAGGGGTAGGAGGAGACCCCATTTAACATCACAATCTGGAGGACAAGACTCCTTTAACATCTAGTGGAGTCAGGAGGTGGCGCCCTTAAAGAGGTTATCTAAACAGCTGAAAAGGTATAACCTTTCTTTGCCCCCTAGCTGCTTACTTCTGGATCGATCTTGTCTCGTCCTGATACCTTCTGAAAAGAAGGGGGAAGGCTGAGGTGATGGGGCAAGTACTACGTTGAAATCTCCACATGTAGGCGAAACCAGTGGCAGCAAATGTATGCGTGATGCTGCTGATGTTTAGCAACATTATGTGTACATTGGCCACCAAATGGAGGCCTGGTTTCTCTTACAGGCGGAGATCTCAATGTAGTACCTAACCCACCATCTCAGCCCCCCCTCCTTTCATACCAGAAGGTATCAGGATGAGACTAGACCAGCCTAAAAGTGAGCCACTGGGGAACAGGGAAGGCTATCACCATTTTAGCTCTCTAGATAACCTTTTTAACATCTAGAGACAAATGAGGCGCCTTTAACATCAGGAGGGTACATTTGTCTCAAAAGGGGTAGGAGGAGACCCCATTTAACATCACAATCTGGAGGACAAAACTCCTTTAACATCTAGTGGAGTCAGGAGGTGGCGCCCTTAAAGAGGTTATCTAAACAGCTGAAAAGGTATAACCTTTCTTTGCCCCCTAGCTGCTTACTTCTGGATCGATCTTGTCTCGTCCTGATACCTTCTGAAAAGAAGGGGGAAGGCTGAGGTGATGGGGCAAGTACTACGTTGAAATCTCCACATGTAGGCAAAACCAGTGGCAGCAAATGTATGCGTGATGCTGCTGATGTTTAGCAACATTATGTGTACATTGGCCACCACATGGAGGCCTGGTTTCTCTTACAGGCGGAGATCTCGATGTAGTACCTAACCCACCATCTCAGCCCCCCCTCCTTTCATACCAGAAGGTATCAGGATGAGACTAGACCAGCCTAAAAGTGAGCCACTGGGGAACAGGGAAGGCTATCACCATTTTAGCTCTCTAGATAACCTTTTTAACATCTAGAGACAAATGAGGCGCCTTTAACATCAGGAGGGTACATTTGTCTCAAAAGGGGTAGGAGGAGACCCCATTTAACATCACAATCTGGAGGACAAGACTCCTTTAACATCTAGTGGAGTCAGGAGGTGGCGCCCTTAAAGAGGTTATCTAAACAGCTGAAAAGGTATAACCTTTCTTTGCCCCCTAGCTGCTTACTTCTGGATCAATCTTGTCTCGTCCTGATACCTTCTGAAAAGAAGGGGGAAGGCTGAGGTGATGGGGCAAGTACTACGTTGAAATCTCCACATGTAGATGAAACCAGTGGCAGCAAATGTATGCGTGATGCTGCTGATGTTTAGCAACATTGTGTACATTGGCCACCAAATGGAGGCCTGGTTTCTCTTACAGGCGGAGATCTCAATGTAGTACCTAACCCACCATCTCAGCCCCCCCTCCTTTCATACCAGAAGGTATCAGGATGAGACTAGACCAGCCTAAAAGTGAGCCACTGGGGAACAGGGAAGGCTATCACCATTTTAGCTCTCTAGATAACCTTTTTAACATCTAGAGACAAATGAGGCGCCTTTAACATCAGGAGGGTACATTTGTCTCAAAAGGGGTAGGAGGAGACCCCATTTAACATCACAATCTGGAGGACAAGACTCCTTTAACATCTAGTGGAGTCAGGAGGTGGCGCCCTTAAAGAGGTTATCTAAACAGCTGAAAAGGTATAACCTTTCTTTGCCCCCTAGCTGCTTACTTCTGGATCGATCTTGTCTCGTCCTGATACCTTCTGAAAAGAAGGGGGAAGGCTGAGGTGATGGGGCAAGTACTACGTTGAAATCTCCACATGTAGGCAAAACCAGTGGCAGCAAATGTATGCGTGATGCTGCTGATGTTTAGCAACATTATGTGTACATTGGCCACCACATGGAGGCCTGGTTTCTCTTACAGGCGGAGATCTCGATGTAGTACCTAACCCACCATCTCAGCCCCCCCTCCTTTCATACCAGAAGGTATCAGGATGAGACTAGACCAGCCTAAAAGTGAGCCACTGGGGAACAGGGAAGGCTATCACCATTTTAGCTCTCTAGATAACCTTTTTAACATCTAGAGACAAATGAGGCGCCTTTAACATCAGGAGAGTACATTTGTCTCAAAAGGGGTAGGAGGAGACCCCATTTAACATCACAATCTGGAGGACAAGACTCCTTTAACATCTAGTGGAGTCAGGAGGTGGCGCCCTTAAAGAGGTTATCTAAACAGCTGAAAAGGTATAACCTTTCTTTGCCCCCTAGCTGCTTACTTCTGGATCAATCTTGTCTCGTCCTGATACCTTCTGAAAAGAAGGGGGAAGGCTGAGGTGATGGGGCAAGTACTACGTTGAAATCTCCACATGTAGATGAAACCAGTGGCAGCAAATGTATGCGTGATGCTGCTGATGTTTAGCAACATTATGTGTACATTGGCCACCACATGGAGGCTTGGTTTCTCTTACAGGCGGAGATCTCAATGTAGTACCTAACCCACCATCTCAGCCCCCCCTCCTTTCATACCAGAAGGTATCAGGATGAGACTAGACCAGCCTAAAAGTGAGCCACTGGGGAACAGGGAAGGCTATCACCATTTTAGCTCTCTAGATAACCTTTTTAACATCTAGAGACAAATGAGGCGCCTTTAAAATCAGGAGGGTACATTTGTCTCAAAAGGGGTAGGAGGAGACCCCATTTAACATCACAATCTGGAGGACAAGACTCCTTTAACATCTAGTGGAGTCAGGAGGTGGCGCCCTTAAAGAGGTTATCTAAACAGCTGAAAAGGTATAACCTTTCTTTGCCCCCTAGCTGCTTACTTCTGGATCGATCTTGTCTCGTCCTGATACCTTCTGAAAAGAAGGGGGAAGGCTGAGGTGATGGGGCAAGTACTACGTTGAAATCTCCACATGTAGGCGAAACCAGTGGCAGCAAATGTATGCGTGATGCTGCTGATGTTTAGCAACATTATGTGTACATTGGCCACCAAATGGAGGCCTGGTTTCTCTTACAGGCGGAGATCTCAATGTAGTACCTAACCCACCATCTCAGCCCCCCCTCCTTTCATACCAGAAGGTATCAGGATGAGACTAGACCAGCCTAAAAGTGAGCCACTGGGGAACAGGGAAGGCTATCACCATTTTAGCTCTCTAGATAACCTTTTTAACATCTAGAGACAAATGAGGCGCCTTTAACATCAGGAGGGTACATTTGTCTCAAAAGGGGTAGGAGGAGACCCCATTTAACATCACAATCTGGAGGACAAGACTCCTTTAACATCTAGTGGAGTCAGGAGGTGGCGCCCTTAAAGAGGTTATCTAAACAGCTGAAAAGGTATAACCTTTCTTTGCCCCCTAGCTGCTTACTTCTGGATCGATCTTGTCTCGTCCTGATACCTTCTGAAAAGAAGGGGGAAGGCTGAGGTGATGGGGCAAGCACTATGTTGAAATCTCCACATGTAGGCAAAACCAGTGGCAGAAAATGTATGCGTGATGCTGCTGATGTTTAGCAACATTATGTGTACATTGGCCACCACATGGAGGCCTGGTTTCTCTTACAGGCGGAGATCTCGATGTAGTACCTAACCCACCATCTCAGCCCCCCCTCCTTTCATACCAGAAGGTATCAGGATGAGACTAGACCAGCCTAAAAGTGAGCCACTGGGGAACAGGGAAGGCTATCACCATTTTAGCTCTCTAGATAACCTTTTTAACATCTAGAGACAAATGAGGCGCCTTTAAAATCAGGAGGGTACATTTGTCTCAAAAGGGGTAGGAGGAGACCCCATTTAACATCACAATCTGGAGGACAAGACTCCTTTAACATCTAGTGGAGTCAGGAGGTGGCGCCCTTAAAGAGGTTATCTAAACAGCTGAAAAGGTATAACCTTTCTTTGCCCCCTAGCTGCTTACTTCTGGATCGATCTTGTCTCGTCCTGATACCTTCTGAAAAGAAGGGGGAAGGCTGAGGTGATGGGGCAAGTACTACGTTGAAATCTCCACATGTAGGCGAAACCAGTGGCAGCAAATGTATGCGTGATGCTGCGGATGTTTAGCAACATTATGTGTACATTGGCCACCAAATGGAGGCCTGGTTTCTCTTACAGGCGGAGATCTCAATGTAGTACCTAACCCACCATCTCAGCCCCCCCTCCTTTCATACCAGAAGGTATCAGGATGAGACTAGACCAGCCTAAAAGTGAGCCACTGGGGAACAGGGAAGGCTATCACCATTTTAGCTCTCTAGATAACCTTTTTAACATCTAGAGACAAATGAGGCGCCTTTAAAATCAGGAGGGTACATTTGTCTCAAAAGGGGTAGGAGGAGACCCCATTTAACATCACAATCTGGAGGACAAGACTCCTTTAACATCTAGTGGAGTCAGGAGGTGGCGCCCTTAAAGAGGTTATCTAAACAGCTGAAAAGGTATAACCTTTCTTTGCCCCCTAGCTGCTTACTTCTGGATCGATCTTGTCTCGTCCTGATACCTTCTGAAAAGAAGGGGGAAGGCTGAGGTGATGGGGCAAGTACTACGTTGAAATCTCCACATGTAGGCAAAACCAGTGGCAGCAAATGTATGCGTGATGCTGCTGATGTTTAGCAACATTATGTGTACATTGGCCACCACATGGAGGCCTGGTTTCTCTTACAGGCGGAGATCTCGATGTAGTACCTAACCCACCATCTCAGCCCCCCCTCCTTTCATACCAGAAGGTATCAGGATGAGACTAGACCAGCCTAAAAGTGAGCCACTGGGGAACAGGGAAGGCTATCACCATTTTAGCTCTCTAGATAACCTTTTTAACATCTAGAGACAAATGAGGCGCCTTTAACATCAGGAGGGTACATTTGTCTCAAAAGGGGTAGGAGGAGACCCCATTTAACATCACAATCTGGAGGACAAGACTCCTTTAACATCTAGTGGAGTCAGGAGGTGGCGCCCTTAAAGAGGTTATCTAAACAGCTGAAAAGGTATAACCTTTCTTTGCCCCCTAGCTGCTTACTTCTGGATCAATCTTGTCTCGTCCTGATACCTTCTGAAAAGAAGGGGGAAGGCTGAGGTGATGGGGCAAGTACTACGTTGAAATCTCCACATGTAGATGAAACCAGTGGCAGCAAATGTATGCGTGATGCTGCTGATGTTTAGCAACATTATGTGTACATTGGCCACCAAATGGAGGCCTGGTTTCTCTTACAGGCGGAGATCTCAATGTAGTACCTAACCCACCATCTCAGCCCCCCCTCCTTTCATACCAGAAGGTATCAGGATGAGACTAGACCAGCCTAAAAGTGAGCCACTGGGGAACAGGGAAGGCTATCACCATTTTAGCTCTCTAGATAACCTTTTTAACATCTAGAGACAAATGAGGCGCCTTTAACATCAGGAGGGTACATTTGTCTCAAAAGGGGTAGGAGGAGACCCCATTTAACATCACAATCTGGAGGACAAGACTCCTTTAACATCTAGTGGAGTCAGGAGGTGGCGCCCTTAAAGAGGTTATCTAAACAGCTGAAAAGGTATAACCTTTCTTTGCCCGCTAGCTGCTTACTTCTGGATCGATCTTGTCTCGTCCTGATACCTTCTGAAAAGAAGGGGGAAGGCTGAGGTGATGGGGCAAGTACTACGTTGAAATCTCCACATGTAGGCAAAACCAGTGGCAGCAAATGTATGCGTGATGCTGCTGATGTTTAGCAACATTATGTGTACATTGGCCACCACATGGAGGCCTGGTTTCTCTTACAGGCGGAGATCTCGATGTAGTACCTAACCCACCATCTCAGCCCCCCCTCCTTTCATACCAGAAGGTATCAGGATGAGATTAGACCAGCCTAAAAGTGAGCCACTGGGGAACAGGGAAGGCTATCACCATTTTAGCTCTCTAGATAACCTTTTTAACATCTAGAGACAAATGAGGCGCCTTTAACATCAGGAGGGTACATTTGTCTCAAAAGGGGTAGGAGGAGACCCCATTTAACATCACAATCTGGAGGACAAGACTCCTTTAACATCTAGTGGAGTCAGGAGGTGGCGCCCTTAAAGAGGTTATCTAAACAGCTGAAAAGGTATAACCTTTCTTTGCCCCCTAGCTGCTTACTTCTGGATCGATCTTGTCTCGTCCTGATACCTTCTGAAAAGAAGGGGGAAGGCTGAGGTGATGGGGCAAGTACTACGTTGAAATCTCCACATGTAGGCGAAACCAGTGGAAGCAAATGTATGCGTGATGCTGCTGATGTTTAGCAACATTATGTGTACATTGGCCACCACATGGAGGCCTGGTTTCTCTTACAGGCGGAGATCTCAATGTAGTACCTAACCCACCATCTCAGCCCCCCCTCCTTTCATACCAGAAGGTATCAGGATGAGACTAGACCAGCCTAAAAGTGAGCCACTGGGGAACAGGGAAGGCTATCACCATTTTAGCTCTCTAGATAACCTTTTTAACATCTAGAGACAAATGAGGCGCCTTTAACATCAGGAGGGTACATTTGTCTCAAAAGGGGTAGGAGGAGACCCCATTTAACATCACAATCTGGAGGACAAGACTCCTTTAACATCTAGTGGAGTCAGGAGGTGGCGCCCTTAAAGAGGTTATCTAAACAGCTGAAAAGGTATAACCTTTCTTTGCCCCCTAGCTGCTTACTTCTGGATCGATCTTGTCTCGTCCTGATACCTTCTGAAAAGAAGGGGGAAGGCTGAGGTGATGGGGCAAGTACTACGTTGAAATCTCCACATGTAGGCGAAACCAGTGGCAGCAAATGTATGCGTGATGCTGCTGATGTTTAGCAACATTATGTGTACATTGGCCACCACATGGAGGCCTGGTTTCTCTTACAGGCGGAGATCTCGATGTAGTACCTAACCCACCATCTCAGCCCCCCCTCCTTTCATACCAGAAGGTATCAGGATGAGACTAGACCAGCCTAAAAGTGAGCCACTGGGGAACAGGGAAGGCTATCACCATTTTAGCTCTCTAGATAACCTTTTTAACATCTAGAGACAAATGAGGCGCCTTTAACATCAGGAGGGTACATTTGTCTCAAAAGGGGTAGGAGGAGACCCCATTTAACATCACAATCTGGAGGACAAAACTCCTTTAACATCTAGTGGAGTCAGGAGGTGGCGCCCTTAAAGAGGTTATCTAAACAGCTGAAAAGGTATAACCTTTCTTTGCCCCCTAGCTGCTTACTTCTGGATCGATCTTGTCTCGTCCTGATACCTTCTGAAAAGAAGGGGGAAGGCTGAGGTGATGGGGCAAGTACTACGTTGAAATCTCCACATGTAGGCGAAACCAGTGGCAGCAAATGTATGCGTGATGCTGCTGATGTTTAGCAACATTATGTGTACATTGGCCACCACATGGAGGCCTGGTTTCTCTTACAGGCGGAGATCTCGATGTAGTACCTAACCCACCATCTCAGCCCCCCCTCCTTTCATACCAGAAGGTATCAGGATGAGACTAGACCAGCCTAAAAGTGAGCCACTGGGGAACAGGGAAGGCTATCACCATTTTAGCTCTCTAGATAACCTTTTTAACATCTAGAGACAAATGAGGCGCCTTTAACATCAGGAGGGTACATTTGTCTCAAAAGGGGTAGGAGGAGACCCCATTTAACATCACAATCTGGAGGACAAAACTCCTTTAACATCTAGTGGAGTCAGGAGGTGGCGCCCTTAAAGAGGTTATCTAAACAGCTGAAAAGGTATAACCTTTCTTTGCCCCCTAGCTGCTTACTTCTGGATCGATCTTGTCTCGTCCTGATACCTTCTGAAAAGAAGGGGGAAGGCTGAGGTGATGGGGCAAGTACTACGTTGAAATCTCCACATGTAGGTGAAACCAGTGGCAACAAATGTATGCGTGATGCTGCTGATGTTTAGCAACATTATGTGTATATTGGCCACCACATGGAGGCCTGGTTTCTCTTACAGGCGGAGATCTCAATGTAGTACCTAACCCACCATCTCAGCCCCCCTTCCTTTCATACCAGAAGGTATCAGAATGAGACTAGACCAGCCTAAAAGTGAGCCACTGGGGAACATTGAAGGCTATCACCATTTTAGCTCTCTAGATAACCTTTTTAACATCTAGAGACAAATGAGGCGCCTTTAACATCAGGAGGGTACATTTGTCTCAAAAGGGGTAGGAGGAGACCCCATTTAACATCACAATCTGGAGGACAAGACTCCTTTAACATCTAGTGGAGTCAGGAGGTGGCGCCCTTAAAGAGGTTATCTAAACAGCTGAAAAGGTATAACCTTTCTTTGCCCCCTAGCTGCTTACTTCTGGATCGATCTTGTCTCGTCCTGATACCTTCTGAAAAGAAGAGGGAAGGCTGAGGTGATGGAGCAAGTACTACGTTGAAATCTCCACATGTAGGCGAAACCAGTGGCAGCAAATCTATGCGTGAAGCTGCTGATGTTTAGCAACATTATGTGTACATTGGCCACCACATGGAGGCCTGGTTTCTCTTACAGGCGAAGATCTCAATGTAGTAGCTAACCCACCATCTCAGCCCCCCCCCTCTTTTCATACCAGAAGGTATCAGGATGAGACTAGACCAGCCTAATAGTGAGCCACTGGGGAACAGGGAAGCCTATCACCATTTTAGCTCCCTAGATAACCTTTTTAACATCTAGAGACAAATGAGGCGCCTTTAACACCAGGAGGGTACATTTGTCTCAAAAGGGGTAGAAGGAGACCCCATTTAACATCACAATCTGGAGGACAAGACTCCTTTAACATCTAGTGGAGTCAGGAGGTGGCGCCCTTAAGGAGGTTATCTAAGCAGCTGAAAAGGTACAGTGGTCCCTCGAATTACGATGGCCCCGACATACGGTTTTTTTCGACATACGATGGCCTCTCAGAAGCCATTGTATGTTTAAGTAAGTATTAACATATGATACTTTTTGCGCTGCCATCACTATGATTTTACTTACCGGTGCGGGCTGCGGGACTCTGTGGTGCGGGTTGCCATGGTGCGGGGTGCCATTGTGCGGGTTGCCAGGATGCCGTTGCGCCGGAGTCCTCCTCTTGATGCTGATTGGCAAATCCGCAGTCATGTGACGACGTCACGTCAAATGACAGTGATGTCGCCAGCCTGCGTCTACGCTGCCATTTGAGGAGCGTCGCCCGTGAGGAGAAGACGTGAGGAACTGGTGAATATGACCTAGTAGCTCACTCACGTGGGGGGGGGGGGGTCGTTAACCTCTCACCCCGCGGCAGCATTAATGGTGCTGCGGGGTGAGGGGTTAACGATACCGCTGCCATGGGGTGAGGGGTTTACTTAACCCCTCACCCAATGGCAGCGGCAGCGATAACCCCCTCTCCCCAGGACATAACAACAGAGACCCCAGGCCTGGGCACAAGGCCCCCCAGGCCTGGGTCAAAGACCCCCAGGCCTGGGCAAAAGACCCCCAGGCCTGGGCCAAAGACAACATTAATGCTTATGAAGAAATATAAAATCCCATCCCTTCCCCAATATCGCGCCACACCCCTACCCTTCAATTCCCTGGTTGAACTTTATGGACGTATGTCTTTTTTCAACCGTACTATGTAACTATGTAACCCCCAGGCCTGGGCAAAAGACCTCCAGGCCTGGGCACAAAGTCCCCCACCCCAGGCCTGCGTCAAAACTCCCCAGGCCTGGGCCAAAGACGCCCAGGCCTGGGCAAAGGACCCCCAGGCCTAAGCAACAGACCCACAGGCCTGGGCACAAATCCCCTCCACCCCAGGCCTGGGCACAAATCCCCCCACCCCAAGCCTGGGCACAAAGCCCACCACCATTTTATGGACTCAGGAACCTAATACCAGTTTTCCATAGAGATATGTACTCAACATATGATGGTTTCAACATATGATGGTCCTCTCGGAACCAGGTACTATCATATGTTGAGGGACCACTGTATAACCTTTCTTTGCCCCCTAACTGCCTACTTCTGGATCAATCTTGTCTCGTCCTGATACCTTTTGAAATGTAGGGGGAAGAATGAGGTGATGGGGCATGTACTACGTTGAAATCTCCACATGTAGGCAAAACCAGTGGTAGCAAATGTATGCGTGATGCTGCTGATGTTTAGCAACATTATGTGTACATTGGCCACCACTTGGAGGTCTGGTTTCTCCTACAGGTGGGGATCTCAATGTAGTACCTAACCCACTATCTCAGCCCCCCTTCCTTTCATACCAAAAGGTATCAGGATGAAACTAGACCAAACTGAGAGTGAGTCACTGGGGAACAGGGAAGGCTATCGCCATTTTAGCTCCCCAGATAACCTTTTAACATTTATAGACAAATGAGGCGCCTTTAACCCCTTAACCTTTTAAGGACATAGGACGTTTTCTAACGTCCCCGCTACCTGGGCTTTAATGCCCCAGAACGTTAGAGAACGTCCTGTTGTATTTCCGGTCTCTGCCGCGCGCCGGGCAGAGATCGGAACGGCATGTCTGCTGAAATCTTTCAGCAGGCATGCCGTGCAAATGCCGAGGGGGGTCCCGGGACCCCCGCATGTCGGCGATCACCGGAGATCGCTTGCGAAATCACGCAAGCGATCTTCAGCGATTCGGGTCACTTATGACCCGATGACCTGGAAATAAATGGTGATCGGCGGTGTACAATTCACTGCCAATCACCTACCGTTGCTGGGGAGCGGTGACAATACTGTCACCGCCCCAGCAACGCTGCTATTGGCTGGCGATCGTCCAGCCAATAGCAGAGCGGCATAGGAGGGGTTAACGGCTCCTTCCCGCTGCTGGACCTGCTGTTGTGGTTCAGTCAGCAGATGCAGCAGCAGGAAGAGGACCATTGATCCCCCCTCAGAGCTCCGGAGCCCCCTCAGGAGCCTTAGAATTGGGTGAGATCATTTTAGGGACAGGTAGGAGTTTAAATAGTTAAAAAGTTAAATAAAAGTTAAAAAAAAGTACCCCCTCACCCCCTAATAGTTCCTCCTGGGTCCTATTAGGGTCTGATCCTCTGATCCCTGATCTCGGGTCCTATTAGGGGTTCAGGGAGCTGTGTTTGCCACCCCTTTTTTTTTTTGGGCCGCAGCTTTTTTTTTTTTTTATATTACTGTTCCACACTTTGTACATCAAGCGCCACACACTACATACTTCCCCCCCCCCCCACCGTAGAAAAAAGGCGATGGCCCGCCGGGCATTTTCGGCAGTGGAGGCTTACGCTTTTTTAGCCTCCGACTCTGAATCTGCCAGTGAGGACGATGAAGATCCAACATTTTTGTGTTCTTCATCGCTCTCCTCATCATATAGTAGTGATGATGAGTCCCCTGTACGGCGGCGGAGACGCCGCCAGGCGAGGCCACGCACCCCCCATGAGTGACCCAGTGGCCGACACTAGTACTGGTGGCAATGCCGCTCGTAATAGGAGTCCGGCCCCCCAGACAAGTGCACCGGAGCCCCCTTCCGATGACCCTGTCTGGAGCCCCCTAGAGGATTATCAGCCACGGATTCCTGAGTTTCTTGGCGACTCAGGAATCCAGATTGACACGGCTGGGTTCACTGATCTGGACTTTTTAAAGTTTTCTTTCAGTAACAGCCTGGTCAATCTAATGGTGGAGCAAAGGAACTTATATGCCCAGCAGTTTATTGCCCACCACCCCAATTCGTTTTCGGCCAGGCCCAATGAATGGTGCACCATTGATGCAGCGGAAATGAGGACTTTTTGGGGCCTCACGCTGCATATGGGCCTGGTCAAAAAACCAAGTGCTCGTCATTACTGGAGCGGGGATGTCCTATACCAGACCCCGCTTTACAGTATGGTGATGACACGGAACCGGTATGAGGCCATTCGGAAATGCCTGCATTATACAGATAATGCGGCATGTCCGCCGCGAGGTGATCCCGCCCATGACCGGCTTTACAAAGTCAGGCCAGTCATCGATCACTTTGGGGCCAAATTTTTGGAGGCCTACGTACCGCTCAGGGACCTCTCGGTAGATGAATCTCTCATCAGTTTTAAGGGGAGACTCATCTTCCGCCAGTATATTCCCTCGAAGCAGGCGCGGTATGGCGTGAAGCTCAAACTTTGAGAGAGTACCTCCGGGCACACTCTCAAGTTTAGAGTGTGTGAATGACAAGATTCCTGTATTGAACCCCCAGATTGCTCCCCCACTCAGGGTGTTAGTGGGAAAATCATTTGGGACCTTATGTACCCATTGCTGGATAAGGGTTACCACGTGTACGTGTACAACTTTTATACCAGCATCCCTCTGTTCACATCCCTTTCCGCCAAATCCACGTCCGCTTGTGGGACCGTGCGGAATAACCAGAGAGGCCTCCCTCTCTCGCCTATCCCCAAGGGTGAGTCCCATGCCCTGACCCATCATAACCTGTTGTTGGTGAAGTATAAGGGTAAGAGGGATGTCCTTATACTCACCACTATTCATGGGAATGGCAGCACCCCTGTCCCTGTGCGAGGTACCGTGGGACCGGTCCTAAAGCCCGATTGTATTCTGGACTACAATCGGTATATGGGGGGAGTTGATCTCTCAGATCAAGTCCACAAGCCATATAATGCCATGCGGAAAACATGGGCATGGTACAAAAAAGTTGAGGTCTACATGGTACAGGTTGCCATGTACAACGCTTTTGTACTATCCCAGTACGCTGGCAACACAGGGACATTCCTCCAGTACCAAGAAGAAGTCCTAAGGATCCTGATCTTTGCTGAACGGGAAAGAGCAGGCCGGACTTCCCAAGGGTCTGGAGTTATAGGCGCCAGGATCGTCAGAAAAAATGCAGAGTGTGTTACAGGAAGGGGAGACGGAGGGACACCACCATTCAGTGTGACACTTGCCCAGATAATCCGTGCCTCTGCATAGGCTGCTTCAGGGAGTATCACAGTTCCATGGAGCCCTAAATTTTCCCTTTTCAGTTTAATTTTCCATAATTTGACCAATGTACCAAGTCCAGAGTACATTCCAAAATTTAACCCCCATAAATCACTAAATTGCCCAAAAAAACCTGGAAAAAAAAACCTGATAAGACCTCTGGGGGTGTTTTTTCAAAAATGGGTCATAGGTCACTGAGTCACTATCATCGGGGACTTTTTTTGTTGCCTCAAATGCGCAGCGCTCTCTCTCCACCTGAGCGGGTGCGCATTTGAGGCAACAGGTTAGGGACGGCCACACACATCACATTCCCAGAATGATGATTCAGAGCATAGGGTTTGGGGCGGGCATATTTTTTTTAGTTTTGGCTGTGCTCTGGGTCATCATTCTGGGAACATATTCTATTTTATTATTATATTATTTTCTGGCCCACTGTACCCCACCTGTCTACCCCAGTTACGGACCGTTGTCCCCCATAGTGTTCCCCTATTTTAGGGCTCAGTGCTCCCCCCCCATTAACGCTCCTTGAGGGGGGGTCCCACATCCTGGCTGCTATAATAAGCTCAAGGCCCCTGACTGACCTCCCACTCCAAGACCTGGTGTGCAGCCGCGGAGCGAAAATCATCAAAAATTAAGGTATGTCCTTACTCCAAAGAAATGTATTTACAAATTTTGGGGGTATTTTCTGCTATTAACCCTTGCAAAAATGGGAAATTTGTGGGGAAACCCACATTTTAGTGAAAAAAAAATATATTTTTTTTACATATGCAAAAGTCGTGAAATCCCTCTGTGATATTAAGGTTCACTTTACCCCTTGTTACGTTCCCAAAGGGGTCTAGTTTCCAAAATATAATGCCATGTGTTTTTTTTTTTTGCTGTCCTTGCACCATAGGGGCTTCCTAAATGCGGCATGCCCCCAGAGCAAAATTTGCTTCCAAAAAGCCTAATGTGACTACTCCTCTTCTGAAACCTGTAGTGCGCCAGCAGAGCACTTTTCACCCCCATATGGGGTGTTTTCTGAATCGGGAGAAATTGGGCTTCAAATTTTGGGGGGTATTTTCTGCTTTAACCCTTTGTAAAAATGTAAAAATTTTTCAAAAACAAGCATTTTAGGTAATTATTATTTTTTTTTACATATGCAAAAGTCGTGAAACCCCTGTGGGGTATAAAGGTTCACTTTACCCCTTGTTACGTTCCCCAAGGGGTCTAGTTTCAAATATATAATGCCATGTGGTTTTTTTTGTTGCTGTCCTGGCACCATAGGGGCTTCCTAAATGCGGCATGCCCCCAGAGCAAAATTTGCTTCCAAAAAGCCAAATATGACTACTCCTCTTCTGAGACCTGTAGAGCACCAGCAGAGCACTTTTCACCCCCATATAGGGTGTTTTCTGAATCGGGAGAAATTGGGCTTCAAATTTTAGGGGGTATTTTCTGCTTTAACCCTTTGTAAAAATGTAAAATTTTTGCAAAAACAAGCATTTTAGGTACATTTTTTTTTACATATGCAAAAGTCGTGAAACCCCTGTGGGGTATAAAGGTTCACTTTACCCCTTGTTACGTTCCCCAAGGGGTCTAGCTTCCAAAATATGCCATGTGGTTTTTTTTTTTGCTGTCCTGACACCATAGGGGCTTCCTAAATGCGGCATGCCCCCAGAGCAAAATTTGCTTCCAAAAAGCCAAATATGACTACTCCTCTTCTGAGACCTGTAGTGCGCCAGCAGAGCACTTTTCACCCCCATATGGGGTGTTTTCTGAATCGGGAGAAATTGGGCTTCAAATTTTGGGGGGGTATTTTCTGCTTTAACCCTTTGTAAAAATGTTACATTTTTGCGAAAACAAGCATTTTAGGTAAAAAAAATTTATTTACATATGCAAAAGTCGTGAAACCCCTGTGGGGTATTAAGGTTCACTTTACCCCTTGTTACGTTCCCCAAGGGGTCTAGTTTCCAAAATATAATGCCATGTGTTTTTTTTTTTTTTTTTGCTGTCCTGGCACCCTAGGGGCTTCCTAAAGGTGACATGCCCCCAAAAACCATTTCAGAAAAATGTTCTCTCCAAAATCCCCTTGTTGCTCCTTCCCTTCTGAGCCCTCTACTGCGCCCGCTGAACAATTAACCTAGACATATGTGCTTACTCTAGAGAAATCGGGCTACAAATACCAGTAAAAATTTTCTCCTTTTACCCCTTGCAAAAATTGAAAAATTGGGTCTGCAAGAGAATGCGAGTGTAAAAAATGAAGATGTTAAATTTTCTCCTTCACTTTACTGCTATTCCTGTGAAACACCTAAAGGGTTAAAACACTTACTGAATGTCATTTTGAATTCTTTGAGGGTGTAGTTTTTATGATGGCGTCATTTGTGGGATATTTCTAATATGAAGACCCTTCAAATCCACTTCAAAACTGAACTGGTCACTGAAAAAAAGTGAGTTTGAAAATTTTGTGAAAAATTTGAAAATTGCTGCTGAACTTTGAAGCCCTCTGGTGTCTTCCAAAAGTAAAAACTCATCAATTTTATGATGCTAACATAAAGTAGACATATTGTATATGTGATCCAAAAATGTTTTTATTTTGAATATCCATTTTACTTACAAGCAGAGAGCTTCAAAGTTAGAAAAATGCAAAATTTTCATTTTTTTTCATCAAATTTTGAGATTTTTCACTATGAAAGGATGCAAGTTACAGTAAAATGTTACCACTATGTTAAAATAGAATATGTCACGAAAAAACAATCTCGGAATCAGAATAAGTAAAAGCATTCTAGAGTTATTAATGTTTAAAGTGACAGTGGTCAGAATTGCAAAAAACGCTCCGGTCCTAAGGTGTAAAATGGCCTGGTCCTTAAGGGGTTAAAAAGAGGCAAAGGGTCTTCCTCCGATTCAGATGGGGGTAGAGGGAAGGAGAGGAAGAAGGTTTAAGGGGTGAGGCCATCTAACTCAATCATCCAGGATGGCGGCACTCACCCCACTGACGTTGGCATCCATTAACTGTGCCAGCATAAAATCAGATATGGCTAGATTTGCAGCCTTCGATTTTCTCGGCCGTGTTGAAGCCGACATTTTCTTTTTACAAGAGACCAGGTTGTCAGATCTAGCCTCCCTGGTAAAAGCCAGGAGAGAGTGGAGGCGCGGTCCCTCCCACTGGTCTCTTGCGGCTGAGCCGTATAGTGGGGTGGCGGTCCTTTTTACCGCTCCTGTTGAATGCAGATGGGTTATTGAGTTAGAAATGGGGAGGTGCCTGATCTTAGATGTCTTCATGAAGGGACAAGAGCTCCGTCTCATTAACATCTACGCCCCGCAAACTAAGCGGGGCCGTAAAGATCTCTTTGAGGATTAAGCCCTTTCTTTTTACGAGTCGGCAAGTGATCTTTGGAGGGGACTTCAATAATGTCACGAGGTCCCAAGATAGAGGCTCCAATGGTCAGCTGACTTGCGATAGTGTGGCACTGATTAGCATAGCTAGAGAAGCTCGCCTAGAGGACGCCCACATCCAGAGCCCCTCAGGCCACGCGGGTTTCACCTATCATCAAGGAAGTCGCAGGTCTAGGATAGATAGATTTTATTTAAAGGAGGAAGCTCTCAATGTTTCAGAGACCCCCCCCTGGATGGGAAAAGGTTATTGGAAGCTGAAGTCGTCCCTCCTGGAGGAAGCGGAGATAAGACAGTCCTTTGAGGATTTTCTTCAGAGTCAGGTACCTTTACTGGGCCTATGTAGTAGTAAGTCAGAGTCGTGGGAGATATTCAAGAAGCGGGTTGCGGGGTTCTTCCGCCAGCTCTCGAGCCTCAGGTCCCTGAACAGGTACCGCTTGTATCAGGGTCTGAGGAGGAAACTCGAGCTTCTTGTCTCGACTGGAGGTAGCCGTGAGAATATCTCCAGAGTAAAATCCTTGCTGATGGGGTGTCAGTACGATAGGCACTCATCTTTGGTTTTTGAGAGGGATTACAGAAACTGTAAGATGTCAGTGAGTAGTAAAGGCATTTCAGGACTCATTGATAGTACAGGATCTCTGAATCGATCCAGATCAGGGATCTTGGAGCTCGTCAGATCCTTCTACTCGCACCTCTTGGGGAGGAAAGATCTAGATCGAGCCAAGATGTCGGCTTTCCTGGCTGAAAACCTTCCTGAGCCAGGGGTAGACCCCTCTCTTGATATTTTGGCCGAAGAAATCAGGGAAGAGGAAGTGAGACTGACGATCGAGGGGCTTGCCCCTAAGAAGTCGCCAGGTCCGGATGGCTTAACCCCTTAAGGACTCAGGGTTTTTCTGTTTTTGCACTTTCGTTTTTTCCTCCTTACCTTTTAAAAATCATAACCCTTTCAATTTTCCACCTAAAAATCCATTTTATGGCTTATTTTTTGCATCGCCAATTCTACTTTGCAGTGACATTAGTCATTTTACCCAAAAATACACGGCGAAACGGAAAAAAAATCATTGTGCGACAAAATCGACGAAAAAATGCCATTTTGTAACTTTTGGGGGCTTCCATTTCTACGCAGTGCATATTTCGGTAAAAATTACACCTTATCATTATTCTGTAGGTCCATACGGTTAAAATGATACCCTACTTAAATACGTTTGATTTTGTCGCACTTCTGGAAAAAATAATAACTACATGCAGGAAAATTTAGAAGTTTAAAAATGTCATCTTCTGACCCCTATAACTTTTTTATTTTTCCACGTACAGGGTGGTATGAGGACTCATTTTTTGCGCCGTGATCTGAAGTTTTTATCGGTATGATTTTTGTTTTGATCGGACTTTTTGATCACTTTTTATTCATTTTTTAATGTTATAAAAAGTGACCAAAAATGGAATGGAATTTTTTTGCGCGTACGCCATTGACCCTACGGTTTAATTAATGATATATTTTTTATAGTTCGGACATTTACGCACGCGGCGATACCACATATGTTTATTTTTTTTTTTTTTTACACTGTTTTATTTTTTTTATGGGAAAAGGGGGGTGATTCAAACTTTTATTAGGGAAGGGGTTAAATGACCTTTATTAACACTTTTCTTTTATTTATTTTTTGCAGTGTTATAGGTCCCAAAGGGACCTATAACACTGCACACACTAATCTTTTACACAGATCACAGGCGTGTATTAACACGCCTGTGATCAGTGTTATCGGCGCTTGACTGCTCCTGCCTGGATCTCAGGCACGGAGCAGTCATTCGCCGATCGGACACCGAGGAGGCAGTTAAGGGCCCTCCCGGTGTCCTGCAAGCTGTTCGGGATGCCGCGATTTCACCGCGGCGGTCCCGAACATCCCGACTGAGCAGCCGGGTCACTTTCACTTTAGAAGTGGCGGTCAGCTTTGACCGCCGCTTCCAAAGGGTTAATACCGCACATCGCCGCGATCGGCGATGTGTGATATTAGCCGCGGGTCTCGGCCGTTGATGAGCGCCGGGACTGACGCGATATGATGCGGGATCGCGGCGCGATCCCGCTTCATATCGCGGAAGCCGGCGCAGGACGTAAATATACGTCCTGCGTCGTTAAGGGGTTAACATCCGAGTGGTACAGGACCTTTAAGGAGTCTTTAGCTCCCCTCTTGACTGAGGTATTCAATGAGTGTCTCTCCTCGGGCACTCTGCCGAATTCAATGAGGAGGTCAGCCCTGATTCTTCTGTCAAAGGGTAAAGATCCCAGCCGTATTGAGAATTGGAGGCCCATAGCTCTTCTCAATACGGACAGGAAGCTTCTGGCTAAGATACTGTTTAATCAACTGGTGAAGTTTGCACCCTGGCTCCTTTCGGGGGCTCAGCACTGCTCTGTTCCAGGCTGAAGCACCTTAAGTGCGGTCCTTAGTGTCAGGGAGGCAGTGGAGGGGAGTAGTGCGGGTTTCTGGAAGGGGTACTTGCTGTCCCTGGATCAGGCCAAAGCGTTTGATCGGGTTAACCACGAGTACCTCTGGTCCGTCCTCCTGAGATATGGCTTACCGACTACTTTTGTTAATTGGCTTAAGATCTTGTATGCAGGGGCAGAGAGTTTCCCGCTGGTGAACGGTTGGTCTGGCAGCTCTTTTGCGGTGGGGTCCGGAGTCCGTCAGGGTTGTTCTTTGAGCCCGCTTTTATACATGTTTGTACCCTCCCTTTGTCTGGAGGGTAGATTGTGGGCCGTTGGCGGGAGTCGGGATGAGTCTGGCGGAGCTGGATGTGGCCCAGAGAGTGGTGGCGTACGCTGACGATGTCACTATTTTCGTGTCCTCATGAGAGGAGGTCGATGGGGTGATGTCGGAAGTGGACCGCTACTCGGAGGCATCCGGGTCTAAGATCAACCGGGATAAGTGTGAGAGTCTCTGGCTGGGAGGGGGAGATCCCAGGTTTGATCTCCCGGACACCCTTCCAGGGCCCCAAGAGTCTGTAAAAGTTTTGGGCATTACATTCGGCCAGGATGATTATCCCACCAAAAACTGGGATGGTAAGCTCCAGGATGCCGCTCAGAAGGTGGACCAGTGGAAGGGTTGGTCTATGACCCTAAGGGAAAGGGTACACCTGATCAAATCGTACCTGCTCCCCTTGTTTATCTATCTGGGCAGCGTATGTATCTTGCCAGAGGCTTACTACACTAGGATCTACAGCCTGTTTTTCCAACTGTTATGGGGGAACAGGTTGAACCTAGTCAAGAGGGAGGTTACGTACCGCATGAGGAGACTAGGGGGGTTATCTATGGTAAACCCTGTGGTGTTCTTAACGAACACTTACTTGAAAGCCAACATCTCAAACCTCTGGACATAGAGGGCTTCTCCTTGGGTACTCTCCTTCAGGGAATGGTTTCGGCCTTTCTTCCAGGAATGGGAGACAGGAGGGCCAGTGAAGGACCTCCGTACGCCCCATGGATATCTTCCGGCTTATGCTACCCCGACTCTGAAAACCATACGTCGGTGGGGTCTGGGAGTGTGGGAGATCAGGACCCAGTCAAGGCAGTTCCTTGACAAATGGGTTCTGTTGACCCACTTCCAGAAGCCTCTGGCACTCACGGACTGCCCAGGTCGGGATCTGAGGATGGGGTTGTACCTTTTAAACATGAAAAGGATCCCACAGAAATTTTGGGACTTGGCCTGGCGCTGCTTTCAGGGGAAGCTATAAGTGAGGGACAATTTGAAGTGTAGGAACTCTGATGACCGGGGATGTCCCCGAGAAGAGTGCGGGGACACGCTGAAAAGCATTGACCATTTCCTGCTTCATCGTCCCTTTAATATAGGGGTTTACAACAGGGTGGGTGCTTCCATTGGCTGGAGTCAGCTTACCGGCCTTACCTATCCGGAGTGGGCTTATGGGGCATTCAGGACCCTGGGTGGCCGAGACCGGGCACTTTATTCTTAGTAAGTTTAGTGGTTAGGTACTACACGTGGAATGCACGGTGTTTAGTGTCGACCCAACAGAAAATCCTCTCCGAGGTGGAGGTCTGTAGGAATATCACCGGTGACATAGGGTAGATCAGGTCTTTGGAGTATTGCAGTCTTGATAACAGTAGGGCTTCTCTCCTATGGAGAGGGTTTTCTTTTGATGTGCCCTAGGTACTAGACCTTTTGGGTAGAGTACCTTTATTTTGGTTAGGGACAGTGTTATAGGAATAGAGATAGGATGAGAACAGGGTTAGTTTGAATGGAGGGATAGGATTAGGGAGAATTGTAGGGTGAGTTAGGGAAAGAGTTTAAAAATATTTTGAATGTATCAAGTCTGCCATCCTTCTTCCTGGTGGTGGGCTAATGCATGTGCACGCTAGCTTTTTGTTTTGTTTTTAAGCTGATATGGTATGAAGGGCTTACAGGCGACCAAACTTGGGCCTAAAGTGGGTTGTGGTTCAGTGTGTATAAATTTGTGTATAAGTTGGTTGGGAGGAGTGCTAGGTGGGGAGGGTGTGCTTGTGGGTGGTGGTGTTCATCTTTGGGGGACCTTACATGGGTCAGTTAAGGACTGGACTTTGTGAACTGTAAGAACGGTATGGACTCTGACCCATGTACAGGAGGAGGGGTGTGGGTGAGGGTACAGTTTTAGTGTAGGGTTTTTCCTAGGGTTTTCTATTGATTTTGCAGGTGTTTTCTGTAGTGCATATATTTTGTTTATATTATATTTTATTTATATAGTATATTTAGTGATTTTGTACCTATATTGTGTTATATCTATATTGTTTCATATTGTTTCATGTTATAGCGTTATGGTAGCCAGACCAGTTGTTGTGTTGATATGTGGTTTATTTAGTTTATTTCAGTTATTTGGTCTGTTTTGTTGTTTTCTTTGGTATTTTCATTAGTCCCAGATAGAGGATTCAGATAATTTGGTCGTTTTGTAAGTGAATGCATGTGTGATATGATTATTTTGATTATTATTATTATTACTATGATTATTTTTATTTATATAAAAAAATATAAAAAATATATATATAAAAAATATAAAAATAAATAAAAACATTATATATATATATATATATATATATATATATATATATATACCCTTTTTTTTTTTTTTTTTAAGGTGTGCTTGCTACGTTTCTGTTTAGTTTTCTTGTTGTGTGTTCCCAAGTATGGATGGTTTTGAGTTATAGCCGGGTAATTATAACTTTTATGTTTATATTTTGATAAGGCAAGTTGCGCTATTTTTTATTTATTTATTTATTTTTTATTTTTTGTTTAACCCCTTTGGGACGGAGCCCATTATGACCCTAAGGACGGGAGCATTTTTTGCAAATCTGACCACTGTCACTTTAAGCATTAATAACTCTGGAATGCTTTTACTTATAAATTTGATTCCGAGATTTTTTTCGTGACATATTCTACTTTATGTTAGTGGTAAATTAACGATACTTGCATCCTTTCTTGGTGAAAAATTCAACTTTGAAGCTCTCTGCTTATAAGGAATATGGATATTCCAAATAAATTATATATTGATTCACATATACAATATGTCTACTTTATGTTTGCATCATAAAATTGATGAGTTTTTACTTTTGGAAAACATCAGAGGGCTTCAAAGTTCAGCAACAATTTTCCAATTTTTCGCAAAATTTTCAAAATCGGAATTTTTCAGGGACCAGTTCAGGTTTGAAGGGAATTTGAAGGGTCTTCTGGTTAGAAATACCCCATAAATTACCCCATTATAAAAACTGCACCCCTCAAATTATTCAAAATGACATTCAGTAAGTGTGTTAACCCTTTAGGTGTTTCACAGGAATAGCTGCAAAGTGAAGGAGAAATTTCAAAATCTTCATTTTTTTACACTCGCATGTTCTTGTAGACCCAGTTTTTGAATTTTTACAAGGGGTAAAAGAAAAAAAATCCTCTCAAAATTTGTAACCCAATTTCTCTCGAGTAAGAAAATACCTCATATGTGTATGTCAAGTGTTCGGCGGGTGCACTAGAGGGCTCAGAAGCGAAGGAGCAACAATGGGATTTAGGAGAGTGAGTTTTTCTGAAATGGTTTTTGGGGGCATGTCTCATTTAGGAAGCCCCTATGGTGCCAGGACAGCAAAAAAAACCACATCGCACACTATTATGGAAACGACACCCCTCAAGGAACGTAACAAGGGGTACGGTGAGCCTTAACACCCCACAGGTGTTTGACAACTTTTTGTTAAAGTCGGATGTGTAAATGAAAAAAAATATTTTTCCACTAAAATGCTGGTTTTTCCCCAAATTTTACTTTTTTACAAAGGGTAATAGGAGAAAATGCCCCCCAAAATTTGTAACCCCATTTCTTCTGAGTATGGAAATACCCCATGTTTGGACGTCAAGTGCACTGCGAGCGAACTACAACGCTCAGATGAGAAGGAGCGCCATTGAGCTTTTAGAGAGATAATTTGTTTGGAATGGAAGTCGGGGGCCATGTGCATTTACAAAGCCCCCCGTGGTGCCAGAACAGTGAACCCCCACATGTGACCCCATTTTGGAAACTACACCCCTCACGGAATGTAATAAGGGGTACAGTGAGCATTTACACCCTACTGGCGTTTGACAGATCTTTGGAACAGTGGGCTGTGCAAACAAAAAAATTACATTTTTCATTTTCACGTACCACCGTTCCAAAAATCTGTCAGACACTTGTGGGGCGTAAATGCTCACTGTACCCCTTATTACATTCCGTGAGGGGTGTAGTTTCCAAAATGGGATCACATGTGGGTATTTATTTTTTTGGGTTTATGTCAGAACCGCTGTAAAATCAGCCACCCCTGTGCAAATCACCAATTTAGGCCTTAAATGTACATAGTGCGCTCTCACTCCTGAGCATTGTTATGCGCCCGCAGAGCATTTTACGCCCACATATGGGGTATTTCTGTACTCAGGAGAAATTGCGTTACAAATTTTGGGGGTCTTGTGAAAATAAAAAGTAAAGGGCAACACCAGCATGTTAGTGTAAAAACATTTTTTTTTACACTAACAGGCTGGTGTAGACCCCAACTTTTCCTTTTCATAAGGGGTAAAAGGAGAACAATCCCCCCAAAATTTGTAGTGCAATTTCTCCCGAGTACGGAAAAACCCCATATGTGGCCCTAAACTGTTTCCTTGAAATACGACAGGGCTCTGAAGTGAGAGAGTGCCATGCGCATTTGAGGACTAAATTAGGGATTGCATAGGGGTGGACATAGGGGTATTCTACGCCAGTGATTCCCAAACAGGGTGCCTCCAGCTGTTGCTAAACTCCCAGCATGCCTGGAGAGTCAGTGGCTGACCGGAAATGCTGGGAGTTGTTGTTTTGCAAAAGCTGGAGGCTCCGTTTTGGAAACACTGCCGTACAATACGTTTTTCATTTTTATTGGGGGGGGGGGGGCAGTGTAAGGGGGTGTTTATGTAGTGTTTTACTCTTTATTAGGTGTTAGTGTAATGTAGTGTTTTTAGGGTACATTCACACTGGCGGGTTACGGTGAGTTTCCCGCTAAGAATTTGCGCTGCGGCGAAAAATTTGCCGCAGCTCATACTTGAAGCAGGAAACTTGCTGTAAACCCGCCCGTGTGAATGTACCCTGTACGTTCTCATGGGGGGGGGGGGGGGGGCGGGGAACCTCCAGCTATTTCAAAACTACAACTCCCAGCATGCACGGTCTGTCAGTACATGCTGGGAGTTGTAGTTTTGCAACAGCTGGAGGCACACTGGTTGGAAAACCTTCAGTTAGGTTCTGTTACCTAACTAAGTATTTTCCAACCAGTGAGCCTCCAGCTATTGCAAAACTACAACTCCCAGCATGCACGGTCTGTCAGTACATGCTGGGAGTTGTAGTTTTGAAACAGCTGGAGGCACACTGGTTGGAAAATACTGAGTTAGGTTCTGTTACCTAACTCAGTATTTTCCAACCAGTGTGCCTCCAGCTGTTGCAAAACTACAATTCCCAGCATGACTGATCACAGAAGGACATGCTGGGAGATGTAGTTATGCAACAGCTGGAGGTACGCAACTACAACTCCCAGCATGCCGAGACAGCTGTTTTCTGTGTGGGCATGCTGGAATTTGTAGTTTTGCAACATCTGGAGTGCTACAATTTAGAGACCACTGAACAGTGATCTCCAAACTGTGGACCTCCAGATGTTGCAAAACTACAACTCCCAGCATGCCCAGACAGCAAACATCTGTGTGGGCATGTTAGGAGTTGTAGTTTTGCAAGATCTAGAGGGCAGTATAGAGATCACTGTGCAGTGGTCTCTAAACTGCAGACCTCCAGCTGTTGCAAAACTACAAATTCCAGCATGCCCACACAGCAAACAGCTGTCTGGGCATGCTGGGGGTTGTAGTTTTGCAACATCTGGAGGGCTACAGTCTAGAGACCACTATAGTGGTCTCAGACTGTAGCCCTCTAGATGTTGCTAGGCAACTACTCACCGGCTTCCGTCGCATCCAGGGAGCCGTCCTCTTCTGCCGCCCGCCGCCGCAGATCTCCGTCGCCGCCCGCCGATCCCCGTCGCTCCGCTGCCTCCGGAGGGGTAAGTGGACTCCGGCGCCGCTCCTCTTCGTTTTCCCCGTTCTGCCCCGCCTATTGTGGGAGGGCAGGACGGGGAAAACGAAAGTAAATCCCTCCGCCCCTGATCTGCTATTGGTGGTCGCGTCTAGACCACCAATAGCAGGGATAGGAGGGGTGGCACCCGTGCCACCTCACTCCTATCGCTTTAGGGGGATCGTGGGTGTCTTAGACACCAGCGATCCCCCTTCTATTCCGGGTCACCGGGTCACCATAGACCCGTAATGACCCGGAATCGGCGGAAATCGCAAATGGGAATTCACTTGCGATTTGCGCCGATCGCCGACATGGGGGGGTCTAATGACCCCCCTGGGCATTTGCATGGGGTGCCTGCTGATAGATATCAGCAGTCACCCCCGCCCAGTCCCCGCCCGGCGCGCGGCGGGGACCGAAATTCCCACGGGCGTATGGATACGCCCTTCGTCCTTAAGTACCAGGACGCCAGGGCGTATGCATACACCCTTCGTCCCCAACAGGTTTATATAGAAAATTAATTTTCGGTAAGCGTGTGAGTGTTTGATTAGATATTTTGGGCACATTTTAATATCTTAGTATTTTAGTATCTTAGTAAAGCTTGGCTGGCCAGTTAGGCAGGGTTTTGTTTTTGGTTCTAGAGTATTTCTTATTTATAGCTGGTTAAGCTTGTTTTGTGTTTTATATTTCATAAGTTTTGTATTTTTCTAATAAAAAGAGTGTCAGCAGAGAGCACTGTGGTCGTGACAAAAAATAAATCCAAAAAGAAAAGAATTTACAAATGTTAATGTTACATTTCATATGGAAACTTTTTTTTTAATCAACTGGTGCCAGAAAGTTAAACAGATTTGTAAATTACTTCTATTAAAAATTCTTAATCCTTCCAGTACTTATTAGCAGCTGTATACTACAGAGGAAATTATTTTCTTTTGGGATTTCTTTTCTGTCACAGAAATGTACAAATCTGTTTAACTTTCTGGCACCAGTTGATTAAAAAAAAGTTTCTATATGAAATGTAGCATTAACATTTGTATATTATGCATGTGCTTCTGTTGAGTGGACATTTATTTCGAAACAATCTAAACACATTGGTATTCCATTATCATCCACTATCCATAGAATGTTTCATTGCTGTATGCAGCTTAAACTCAAATATAATAAAGAACCTTACATTCATGACAACCACTAGTGGAACCTTCTAAGCCTTTGTCACTAGCTGTTTTATTTAACCCCTTAAGGACCCAGAGTTCTTCCATTTTTATATTTTCGTTTTTTCCTCCTTACCTTTAAAAAATCCTAACTCTTTCGCTTTTGCACCTAAAAATCAATTTGATGGCTTATTTTTTTGCACCACCAATTCTACTTTGTAATCACATCAGTCATTTTACCCAAAAATCTACGGCGAAACGGGAAAAAAAATCACTGTGAGACAAAATTGAAAAATAAATGCCATTTTGTAACTTTTCGGGGCTTCAGTTTCTACACAGTAAATTTTTCGGTAAAAATGACACCTTATCTTTATTCTGTAGGTCCATACAATTAAAATGATACCCTTTGTCGTACTTCTGGAAAAAATCATAACTACATGCAGGAAAATTTATACGTTTAAAATTGTCATCTTCTGACCCCTATAACTTTTTTATTTTTCTGCGTATGGGGCGGTATGAGGGCTAATTTTTTGCACCGTGATCTGAAGTTTTTAGCGGTACCATTTTTGTATTGATCGGACTTTTTGATCACTTTTTATGCATTTTTCAAGATATAAAAAGTGACCAAAAATACACTATTTTGGACTTTGGAATTTTTTAGCGCGTACGCCATTGACCGTGTGGTTAATGATATATTTTTATAATTCGGACATCTCTACACGTGGCGATACCACATATGGTTATTTTTATTTACACAGTTTTTTTTTTAAATGGGAAAAACCTTTTCAAATGGGAAAAAAGTGTCCCCTTATTTTTTTGAGCAGTGAATATTTCTTTTTTTTTTATAGAAATCATGGCTCATAAAAAACACTTATAGGGGTCCCCATACCATCCAGAACATAATCCTGTCTTGCTGCTGCATCATTTTTGCCTAAGCTGAAGCACAGGCAGGGACAAAGTCCAGTAAGTGAGGACAGGACTAGCACTCTTCTGTGCTGACTCCTGTCCTATCAGACTGCAGCATGAAAACAGAGGGGGGGGGGCTGCAGTGATTGGATGAAGAGACTCAGGGAGGAAGATGAGTCTACTCGGCGAGGGCAAGAGACAGACATGCTTCCTCCAAAGCACAGAATAAAAAAACCAAGTGGGCAACAGAAAGAAGGTATTTGTGAGTGAGAAATATAGGAGATAAGCCCATAAAAATTAAATGTACATGATCATTAATAGGTAATGAGAAACATATAATTTTTATAATTCGGACATTTCCGCCCACGGCTATACCACATATGTTTATTTTTATTTACACTGTGTTTTTTTTTTAAATGGGAAAAGGGGGGTGATTCAAACTTTTATCAGGGAAGGGTTTAATTTATTATCTTTATTCACTTTTTTTCTTTGCAATTTTATAGCTCCAATAGGGGGCTATAACACTGCACACACTGATCTTTTACATCGTTCAATGGTTTCTCATAGAAAACCATTGATTGATGATTCTGCCGCTTGACTGCTCATGCCTGGATCTCTGGCACTGAGCAGTCATTCAGCGATCGAACACCAGGAGGCAAGGTAAGGGTACCCTCCGGCTGTGTCTCAGCTGTTTGGGTTGCCGCGGCGATACCGAACAGCCCCCTGAGCTAGCCGGCAACATTTTAGTTTCACTTTAGACGCGGCGATCAACTTTGAATGCCGCGTCTAAAGGGTTAATAGCATGCGGCACCGCGATCAGTGCCGCGCACTTTTAACCACGGGCCCACGTTATAGAACGGGAGCGGACTCATTACATACCGGTACATCATGGGTCCTTAACAGGTTAAAGGGGTTCTCCAGGTCTTACACATCTTATCCCCTATCCAAAGGATAGGGGATAAGATGCCTGATCGCGGGAGTCACGCCGCTGGGGACACCCGAGATCTTGCACACGGCACCTCGTTTGTAATCAGTCCCCTGAGCGTGTTCACTCCGGGTCTGATTACGGGCTTATCTCCTATATTTCTCCTGATTATGAGCTTATCTCCTATATTTCTCACTCACAAATACCTTCTTTCTGTTGCCCACTTGGTATTTTTATTCTGTGCTTTGGAGGAAGTATGTCTGTCTCTTGCCCTCGCTCAGTAGACTCATCTTCCTCCCTGAGTCTATTCATTCAATCACTGCAGCCCCCCCCCCCCCCCCTCTCTGTTTTCATGCTGCAGTCTGATAGGACAGGAGTCAGCACAGAAGAGTGCTAGTCCTGTCCTCACTTACTGGACTTTGTCCCTGCCTGTGCTTCAGCTTAGGCAAAAATGATGCTGCAGGAAGACAGGATTATGTTCTGGATTGTATGGGGACCACTATAAGTGTTTTTTATGAGCCATGATTTCTATAAAAAAAGAAATATACACTGCTCAAAAAAATAAAGGGAACACTTAAACAACATAATGTAACTTCAAGTCAATCACACTTCTGTGAAATCACGCTGTCCACTCAGGAAGCAACACTGATTGACAATCAATTTCACATGCTGTTGTGCAAATAGAAGAGACAACAGGTGGAAATTATAGACAATTAGCAAGACACCCCCAATAAAGAAGTGGTTCGGCAGGTGGTGACCACAGACTACTTCTCAGTTCCTATGCTTCCTGGCTGATGTTTTGGTCACTTTTGAATGCTGGTGGTGCTTTCACTTTAGTGGTAGCATGAGACGGAGTCTAGAATCCACACAAATGGCTCAAGTAGTGCAGCTCATCCAGGATGGCACATCAATGCGAGCTGTGGAAAGAAGGTTTGCTGTGTCTGTTAGCGTAGTGTCCAGAGCATGGAGGCTCTACCAGGACACAGGCCAGTACATCAGGAGATGTGGAGGAGGTCATAGGAGGGCAACAACCCAGCAGCAGGCCCGCCTCCTCCACCTTTGTGCAAGGAGGAGCACTGCCAGAGCCCTGTAAAATGACCTCCAGCAGCCCACAAATGTGCATGTGTCCACTCAAATGGTCAGAAACAGACTCCATGAGGGTTGTATGAGGGCCCAATGTCCACAGGTGGGGGTTGTGCTTACAGCCCAACACCATGCAGGACGTTTGGCATTTGCCAGAGAACACCAAGATTGTCAAATTCGCACTGGCGCCCTGTGCTCTTCACAGATAAAAGCAGGTTCACACTGAGCACATGTGACAGACCTGACAGATTCTGGAGACGCTGTGGAAAACGTTCTGCTGCCTGCAACATCCTCCAGCATGACCGGTTTTGTGGTGGGTCAGTAATGGTGTGGGGTGGCATTTCTTTGGGGGGCTGCACAGCCCTCCATGTGCTTGCCAGAGATAGTGCCATCAGGGACCGAGATGAGATCCTCAGACCCCTTGTGAGACCATATGCTAGTGCTGTTGGCCCTGGGTTCCTCCTAATGGAAGACAATGCTAGACCTCATGTGGCTGAAGTGTGTCAGCAGTTCCTGCAAGAGGAAGGCATTGATGCTATGGACTGGCCCACCCGTTCTCAAGACCTTAATCCGATTGAGCACATCTGGGACATCATGTCTCGCTCCATCCACCAATGCCACGTTGCACCACAGACTGTCCAGGTCTGGGAGGACATCCCTCAGGAGACCATCCGCCACCTCATCAGGAGCATGCCCAGGCATTGTAAGGAGGTCATACGGGCACGTGGAGGCCACACACACTACTGAGCCTCATTTTGACTTGTTTTAAGGACATTACATCAAAGTTGGATTAGCCTGTAGTGTGGTTTTCCACTTTGATTTTGATTGTGACTCCATATCCAGACCTCCATAGGTTGATAAATTTGATTTCCATTGGTAATTTTTTATTTTATTGTCAGCACATTCAACTATGTAAAGATGAAAGTATTTCATACGATTCATTCATTCAGATCTAGGATGTGTTATCTGGGTGTTTCCTTTATTTTTTTGAGCAGTGTCATTTTCTTATGAAGTATATTAGTAAGGGTAATGTTTTGCCAAGATGTACAACATATAAAACATTTTTAAATCTGATGGTGCATATTTAAGGCTAGGTTCACACATTGGAAAAATCTGCAACAGATTTAATTTTACCCTGATTTTTATCTGTATCATAAATCACGGCCAAAAATCAAAGTGTAAATTTAAATTTGTTGCCAATTTTTTCACTGCGTGCACCTGGCCCAATACAGTATCTGTCAGATATAGAGTGAACTAAAGAGATTGAGTGAATGAATGTCTGAAGCTGCACACAAAACTTTCTATAAAATCATTTACCTCCCTGGCTTAAATCTTGTCTTATTTATGTTCTGGTAACTGTGCTTACTTGTAACAGGGCTTACGGCAAAAATCCATTATTAAAGCTCAATTCCCAACAAAATATGAGACATTGAATTTATGACATAGACTCTATAATCAATTTCCAAAGGACTGTAATTATAATCATGGCTTCAGAGAAAACGTGGTACAAATCTAATAGTATCAAGGTAAAAAGATTTAGGAGTGACTTTTTACTATTCACACAACAAGAAATATATTCAACGCTTAGCCCTGACTTAATGAATTAGACTGAAGGTACATGAGAAACACTATAAAATATTAATTATATTAAGGTCAGTATTTTAAAATGTTTCAATCTTTATTTATAGTGATCACGTACCTAGAGAGTACAGTTGTTGCTCCCATCAAACCTGTAATGGCACTCAGACTATAACAAATGATTGTCATGGAATCTCAAGGCTTTGTAAGGCCTCCATAACTGCCATGCCAGATATTGCCACTGGAAGGCTGTAGAAGCAAAGCTCCAATCCAACAGTACATTGCAATACTATAGTATTGCAGTGTACTGAATAAGTAATCAAATTGTGCAAGTACCCTAAACAAACAAAAGGGGGAAAAAAACTCCTACATAACAACTTTAATCCTCCCGTTTTACTTTTTTAAAAATAAAGAAACCTGAACTACAAACAAAATAAGGGCGGGTTCACATTACGTTTTCTCCCATACGGGGGCGCATACGGCAGGGGAGAGCTAAAACCTCGTACTCCTGTATGCTTTCGTATGCGCTCCCGTATGTAAATCATTTCAATGAGCCGGCCGGAGTGAAACGTTCGGTCCGGTTGGCTCATTTTTGCACTGTATGCACTTTTTGCCTGGACCTAAAACTGTGGTCAACCACGGTTTTAGGTCCGGTTGTAAAAGCACATACGGCGCAAAAATGAGCCGACCGGACCGAACGTTTCACTGCGGTCAGCTCATTGAAATGAATTACATACGGGAGCGCATAGAAAGGCATACGGGAGCGCAAGGTTTTAGCTCCCCCCTGCCATATGCGCTCCTGTATGGGAGAAAACGTAGTGGGAACCCAGCCTTACATATATAGTATTCCCACATACAGAAATATAACTCCACACAATGACTGCCATAAATGAAACAAAATAGCTATTGCCAGATTTATTTATTGTGTGGTGGTGGGGAGGGAGGTTTAGGGGAGCTGGGGGTCACACCACATTCCAGCCCCATCGACCACAAAATTGTCAATAGATCAATCAATAGATATTGCATATCACAGTGCATACAAATGAGCCCACATTCAGCTCCATAGATGGAAAAATAAAAAGTTATTGTGATCAGAAAACAGCAATGCAAATAAAGACTATATCAATTTCATATCATTGAAATGATACTGGCTCATAGAATAAAGTTAACATTACTGGCCCATAGATTAACATTAACCCCTTAACGACACAGGACTTAAATGTACTTAATGCACCAGGACGTACATTTACATCCTATACATGACTGCGAGCATCGGAGCGATGCTGGAGTCATTCGCGGCAGGTCCAGGCTGCTGATAGCAGCCAGGGACCCGCCGGTAATGGCCGACATCCGCAATCGCGCGGATGTCCGCCAGTAACCCCTCAGATGCCGTGATCAATACAGATCCAATCCGATCATCCAGAACGGCAGACGGAGGTCCCGTCACCTCCCTCCGCTGCCTTCCATGGGACTTCTGCTCTGGTCTGAGATCGAGCAGACCAGAACAGATCACCGATAACACTGATCAGTGCTATGCCCTATGCATAGCACTAAACAGTATTAGCAATCGAATGATTGCTATAAATAGTCCCCAATGGAGACTATTAAAGTGTAAAAATCAAAGTAAAAAAAGTAAAAAATCAAAGTAAAAAAAATTAGAAAAAGCCCCTCCCCCAATAAAAATGTAAATTATCTGTTTTTCCCCATTTTACCCCAAAAAGTGTGAAATGTTTTTTTTATAAACATATTTGGTATCGCCATGTGCGTAAATATCCAAACTATTAAAATATAATGTTAATAATCCCCTACGGTGAACGGTGTGAATGTAATAAAAAAAAAAATCCAAAATTGCTGCTTTTTTATAACATTTTATCCCAAATAAGATTGATAAAAAAATGCATTATAAGTTTTATATATGCAAATGGGGTATCAAAAAAAATTACAGATCACTGCGCAAAAAATGAGCCCTCATACCGCTGCTTATACGGAAAAATGAAAAAGTTAAAAATGTTGAAGGTCAGCAAAAGGGAGGGATTTTAAACGCACTAATTTGGTTAAAAAGTTTGCAATTTTTTTAAAGTGGTATAATAGAAAAGTATGTAATCATGGGTATCCTTTTAATCATATTGACCCACAGAATAAAGAAGACAGGTCTATTGTACTGAAAAGTATACAGAATGAAAAAGAAACCTCCCAAAATCAGCAATATTGCGGTTTTCTTCAATTTCCCCACACAAATAGTATTTTTCTTATGGTTGCGCCATACATTTTATGGTAAAATGAGTGATGTCATTACAAAGGAGAACTCGTCGCACAAAAAACATCTGTGGATGAAAATATAAAAGAGTTATTATTTTTAGAAGGCAATGAGGAAAAAACGAAAACGTAAAAATAAAATTGTCTGAGTCCTTAAGGCCCAAATGGGCCGAGTCCTTAAGGGGTTAATGGAATTTTAACAATATGGTGGACTAAGAAAAACATTTCTTCTCTGAAAAAATTGTGCAATTGCATTTTTTTTCTTCACTTTCACGCCATAGGCAATTGTTTTCTTCTTTTTTTTTTTTTTTGCAATACATTATCCCATTACATTATGAAGTAAAGGGGGTCAATAAAAAATAAAAATGATTCTGTAAAATATAAGCCATCAGATGATTCAATAGAAATAGAAGATATCTATAGAAAAATAAAAACCTTATGGATCCTAGAAGGTGAAGAGTTAAATGGGTACTGTCACCAACTTCATTTTTTGATATGTTGTAGTACTTATGTACTACAACATATCTCTAATATACTTTTATTTATTTTTTTTTCTTTAAAAAGGTTTAATTTACATTTAAAAACCGGCTACTGAAAAAGGACTGATTTTGGAGTGGCAATCAGTCCTTTTTCAGTTTGGCTGCACTCGCTCCCTGCCTGTCAATCAGACAGGCGGGAGCGAGTGCACTGGCTCCCCGGCCACTGGCTGGGAGGCCACTCCACCCGCACATCGCCGCCGCCAACGCCTCGTTGCCTCCGCTGTCCCTGCACGCCCGCTGCCGGACTCTGCAATAACTGCAAGTGTAATGAGGGAACGGGGTATGCGGGGCGGGGGGGGGGAGGAGGGAACGGGCTAGTGCCGTAGCGGGGGGGGGGGGTAAAACGGGCTAGCAAAAAAAAAATAGGATGGTGGGAGCTACCCTTTAAAGAAATGTAAATGAAAAATCTAAAAATTGCTGCAATTGGAAAGTATATAAAGCACACCTGGCCCACATTTATCATTGCAGTGCAAGTGAAGCATTTTTTTAGGTAAAAGAGCTTTGATAAATTTTGTGCAGGTCCACATTTTCTCAAATTTCTGTCTACACATACACCAAAAAGCTACACCATATCTGAGCTGGTGTAGTTTTAGAGACTTTTCAGTGGCTTTGCGCCTTTTTTTGCTCCTTTTTACAAAAAGGGGCAATGATAAATCCCTTCCATATCATGTCTATTGCCAAAATCAGTGGATTGCAACTCAAAATTAGTGGTTTGCAACTCAAAAATCAGCATAAATGTGTAAACAAAAAGGGGCAAAAAAAAAGGAGCAAAAAACCCTGCTTGCGCCTTTTTTGCCCCTTTTTTAGACACAAAAAACAGTCTAAAGACAATGATAAATGTGGGCCACCTGTGTTTTTTAGGTGATTTTTCAGAATAAGCTGTCATCTGTGTACATGAGGAGTAGTTCTATTTTTGGCAAAAAGTTTACATACCCTGGTAGAAATTGTGAAATTTTGGTAATGGTTAAGAAAACAAAACACTGTCTTTTATTTATGGAATTTGATCATCTAAAGCCATTTATTGTCACATAGTTGCTTGGCTCTTTTTAAATTATAAGAAGAGAAATCACCCATATGGCCCTAATCATAAGTTTATGTACGCTTGAATTTTTGGCCTGTTACACACACGCAAGGTTAGAAGATTAGCGGTGTGTTTGTGACAGGGAATTCCCCTGTTACGCCGAGCGCTCCGGGTCCCCGCTCCTCCCCGGAGCGCTCGCTGCTTTTTCCTGCTCGCAGCGCCCCGGTCGGATCCGCTGACCGGGAGCGCTGCAATAGTGTCCCTAGCAGGGATGCGATCCGCAATGCGGGACCCGCCCGCTCGCGGTTCGCATCCCAGCCTGCTTACCAGACCTGTTCCCCGTCTGTTCAGTCCCGGCGCGCGGCCCCACTCCCTAGGGCGCGTGCGCGCCGGCTCTCTGCGATTCAACGGGCCAGTGCGCCGCTGATTGGCGCCTGGCCCAAATTAGTGAATTCACCTGTGCAATGGTCTCTATCACCTCACTTCCCCTTCCCTGTATTGCCGGATCTTGTTGCCATTGTGCCAGTGAAAGCGTTCCTTGTATGTCCCAAGCCAGTGTTCCAGACCTCCTGCCGTTGCCCCTGACTATGATCATTGCTGCCTGCCCTGACCTTCTGCTACGTCCGACCTTGCTCTTGCCTAATCCCTTGTACCGCGCCTATCTCAGCAGTCAGTCGGGGTTGAGTCGCTATCGGGTGGAACGACCTGGGGGTTACCTGCCGCAGCAAGTCCATGCCGCTTTGCGGCGGGATCTGGTGAATACCAGTAACCCCATAGACTCCGTTCCCCTGGTACGGCCCACGTCATCACCCCACTGACACAGAGGATCCACCACCAGTATCCTCACAGTACCCGGATCCTGACAGTAGATCCGGCCATGGATCCCGCTGAGGTCCCTCTGCCAGTTGTCGCTGACCTTACCACAGTGGTCGCCCAGCAGTCGCAACAGATAGTGCAACAAGGTCATCAGCTGTCTCAACTGACTGTTATGCTACAACAGCTTTTACCACAGCTACAGCAACCATCTCCTCCGCCAGCTCCTGCACCTCCTCCGCAGCGAGTGGCCGCTTCCAGCCTCCGCTTGTCCCTGCCGGACAAATTTGATGGGGACTCTAAACTATGCCGTGGTTTTCTCTCGCAATGTTCCCTGCATTTGGAGATGATGTCGGACCAATTTCCCACTGAACGGACAAAGGTGGCTTTCGTGGTTAGTCTCCTGTCTGGGAAGGCCTTGTCATGGGCCACACCGCTCTGGGACCGCAATGATCCTGTCACTGCCACTGTTCAGTCCTTCTTCACTGAGGTTCATAATGTCTTCGAGGAACCAGCCCGAGCCTCTTCTGCCGAAACAGCCTTGCTGAACCTGGTCCAAGGAAATTCTTCTGTTGGCGAATACGCCATCCAATTTGTACCCTCGCCTCTGAATTATCTTGGAACAACGAGGCCCTTTGTGCGACCTTTAAAAAAGGCCTATCCAGTAACATCAAGGATGTGCTGGCCGCACGAGAAATTCCTGCCAACCTGCATGAACTTATCCATTTGGCCACCCGCATTGACATGCGTTTTTCCGAAAGACGCCAGGAGCTCCGTCAGGATTTGGACTTTGTTCGCACCAGGCAATTTCTCTCCCCGGCTCCTCTCTTCTCTGGTCCACTGCAATCTGTTCCTGTGCCTTCTGCCGTGGAGGCTATGCAAGTAGACCGGTCTCGCCTGACCCTACAAGAGAGGACACGCCGCCGCAATGAGAACCTATGCTTGTACTGTGCCAGTACCGAACACTTCCTGAAGGATTGTCCTATCCATTCTCCGCGTCAGGAAAGACGCACTCTGATTCCGCACAAAGGTCAGACAGCTCTAGGTGTGAACTCTGCTTCTCCACGTCTTACTGTGCCTGTGCGGATTTCTTCTTCTGCTAACTCCTCCTCCTCAGCTGTGGCCTTCTTGGATTCAGGCTCTGCAGGAAATTTTGTTTTGGCCTCTTTCGTTAACAGGTTCAACCTCCCAGTGACCAGTATCGCCAGACCTCTCTATATCGCTTCAGTTAATGGAGAAAAATTGGACTGTACTGTGCGTTACCGCACAGAACCCCTGTTAATGTGCATTGGATCTCATCACGAAAAGATTGAATTTCTGGTCCTCTCTAACTGCACTTCTGAAATTCTCCTCGGCTTGCCTTGGCTCCAACGCCATTCTCCTACCCTTGACTGGACCACCGGGGAGATCAAGAGCTGGGGTGCTTCTTGCCACAAAAAATGCCTCACGTCTGCTCCCAATCCCGTCAGTCAAACCTCAGTGACTCCTCCCATACCAGGTCTCCCCAAGGCCTATCAGGACTATGCCGATGTTTTTTGCAAAAAACAAGCAGAGACTTTGCCTCCTCACATGCCTTATGACTGCCCTATTGATCTCCTTCCTGGTACTACTCCACCCCGGGGCAGGATCTACCCGCTTTCTGCTCCTGAGACACAAGCCATGTCGGATTACATCCAAGAAAATTTAAAGAGGGGATTCATCCGCAAGTCTTCATCCCCTGCCGGAGCGGGGTTCTTCTTTGTCTCCAAAAAAGACGGTTCCTTACGGCCGTGCATCGATTACCGCGGTCTTAATAAGATCACTATAAAAAAACGCTATCCCCTGCCTCTTATCTCGGAACTCTTTGACCGCCTACGTGGCGCTAACATCTTCACCAAATTGGATTTAAGAGGTGCATATAATCTCATCCGCATCAGGAAAGGGGATGAGTGGAAGACCGCATTTAATACCAGAGACGGACATTTTGAATATCTGGTTATGCCCTTTGGGCTCTGCAACGCCCCCGCTGTCTTCCAGGACTTCGTGAATGAAATATTTCGGGATCTGTTATATACCTGTGTTGTGGTTTACCTGGACGACATTTAGATTTTTTCTTCTAGTCTCGAAAAACACCGCCGCCATGTCCGCCTAGTGCTCCAGAGACTCTGTGACAATCAATTATTTGCCAAGATAGAGAAATGTCTCTTTGAATGCCAATCTCTTCCCTTTCTAGGTTATTTAGTCTCTGGCCAGGGACTTCAAATGGACCCAGACAAACTGTCAGCCGTGCTAGATTGGCCACGCCCCTCCAGACTCCGAGCTATCCAATGCTTCTTGGAGTTTGCCAATTACTACCGACAGTTTATTCCGCATTTTTCCACCATTGTGGCTCCTATTTTGGCCCTAACCAAGAAGAACGCCAACCCTAAGTCCTGGCCTCCCCAAGCGGATGAGGCATTCAATCGTCTCAAAACTGCCTTTTGTTCTGCTCCTGTACTCTCCAGACCTGATCCATCTAAACCCTTCTTGCTGGAGGTAGACCCCTCCTCGGTGGGAGCCGGAGCTGTACTCCTACAAAAAAACTCTACTGGACGTAACATTACTTGTGGTTTCTTTTCTAAGACCTTCTCTCCGGTGGAGAAAAATTACTCCATTGGTGATCGAGAACTTCTGGCCATTAAACTAGCCCTCGAAGAATGGAGACACCTGCTGGAGGGTTCCAAATACCCAATTGTCATCTACACGGATCACAAGAATCTCTCGTATCTTCAGTCTGCCCAACGGCTGAACCCACGCCAGGCTAGGTGGTCGTTGTTTTTTGCCCGTTTTAACTTAGATTAATTTTCGCCCTGCTGACAAAAACATCAGGGCTGACGCCCTTTCTCGTTCCTCTGATGCTTCCGAAACGGTAGCCCCCCTGTGACACATTGTTCCTCCTGAGTGTCTGATCTCCTCTTCTCCAGCTTCTATCAGACAAACACCTCCTGGAAAGACTTTCTTCCCCCCACGCCAGCGCCTCAAGATCCTCAAGTGGGGACATTCCTCGCACCTCGCCGGCCATGCTGGCATCAAGAAGTCCATCCAACTCATCTCTCGTTTATATTGGTGGCCTACCCTGGAAGCAGATGTCGCTGATTTCGTTCGGGCCTGTACAGTTTGTCCCCGGGACAAGACTCCTCGCCAGAAGCCTGCCGGTCTCCTTCATCCTCTGCCTGTCCCTGAGCTACCATGGTCTCAGATTGCCATGGATTTTATAACGGACCTGCCTTTATCCCATGGCAACACAGTCATTTGGGTGGTCGTTGATCGTTTCTCCAAGATGGCACATTTTATTCCACTTCCAGGCCTTCCTTCTGCGCCACAGTTGGCGAAACAATTTTTTGTGCACATTTTTCGCCTTCACGGGCTTCCCACGCATATCGTCTCGGATAGAGGCATTCAATTTGTATTGAAATTTTGGAGAGCTCTCTGTAATCAACTAAAAATCAAATTAAATTTCTCGTCTTCCTATCATCCCCAGTCCAATGGGCAAGTGGAGAGAGTTAATCAGATCCTTGGTGACTATTTGCGACATTTTGTTTCCTTCCGCCAGGATGATTGGGCCGATCTTCTACCCTGGGCTGAATTCTCGTACAATTTCAAAGACTCTGAATCCTCTGCCAAATCCCCGTTCTTTGTGGTGTACGGCTGTCACCCTCTTCCCCCCCCTCCCCACTCCCACCCCTTCTGGTTTGCCTGCTATTGACGAAGTTACCCGGGACTTCTCCACCATCTGGAAGGAGACTCAAAAATCCCTCCTACAGGCCTCATCCCGGATGAAGAAGCATGCTGACAAAAAGAGAAGAACTCCTCCTGTCTTTGCTCCTGGAGACAAAGTGTGGCTCTCCGCCAAGTATATCCGCTTCCGTGTCCCCAGTTATAAACTGGGACCACGTTATCTTGGACCCTTTAAAATCAAGTGCCAAATCAATCCTGTCTCCTACAAACTCCTTCTTCCCCCTTCTCTCCGTATTCCTAACGCTTTTCATGTTTCTCTCCTTAAACCGCTTATCCTTAACCGCTTCTCTCCCAAGGTTGTCGCTCGAGCTCCTGTCTCCAGTTCCTCCGATGTCTTCTCTGTTAAAGAAATTCTTGTGTCTAAGACGGTCAGAGGTAAAAAAAAAATTCTCGTAGATTGGGATAATTGTGGCCCTGAGGAGAGGTCGTGGGAACCCGAGGATAACATCCTCGACAAAGACCTCATTCACAAATTTTCGGGTTCCAAAAAGAGGGGGAGACCTAAGGGGGGGGGGGGTACTGTTAGGCTGAGCGCTCCGGGTCCCTGCTCCTCCCCGGAGCGCTCGCAGTGTTTACCTGCTCGCAGCGCCCCGGTCGGATCCGGGAGCGCTGTGATAGTGTCCCTAGCAGGGATGCGATCCGCGATGCGGGACGCGCCCGCTCGCGGTTCTCATCCCAGCCTGCTTACCAGACCCGTTCCCCGTCTGTTCAGTCCCGGCGCGCGCGGCCCCGCTCCCTAGGGCGCGCGCGCGCCGGCTCTCTGCGATTTAAAAGGCCAGTGCGCCGATGATTGGCGCCTGGCCCAAATGAGTGAATTCACCTGTGCACTGGTCTATATCACCTCACTTCCCCTTCCCTGTATTGCCGGATCTTGTTGCCATTGTGCCAGTGAAAGTGTTCCTTGTATGTCCCAAGCCAGTGTTCCAGACCTCCTGCCGTTGCCCCTGACTACGATCCTTGCTGCCTGCCCTGACCTTCTGCTACGTCCGACCTTGCTCTTGCCTAATCCCTTGTACCGTGCCTATCTCAGCAGTCAGTCGGGGTTGAGTCGCTATCGGGTGGAACAACCTGGGGGTTACCTGCCGCAGCAAGTCCATGCCGCTTTGCGGCGGGCTCTGGTGAATACCAGTAACCCCTTAGACTCCGTTCCCCTGGTACGGCCCACGTCATCACCCCACTGACACAGAGGATCCACCACCAGTATCCTCACAGTACCCGGATCCTGACATCCCCATTGAGATCCAACTTTTGCCTTAGAGCGCTCATTGAGTTAAGATTACGGGGGGCATCAAAGATGGTGAAGAAATAAAAGTGTTTATTAGGAGATACAAGAAGGGACAATGGCCCAGATTTATCAAACTGTGTGAGAGAAAAAGTAGACTAATTTTCCTACAGCAACCAATCACAGCTCAGCTTTCACTTTACCAGAGTTCCTTAGCTGACATGTGATTGGTTGCTGTGGGAAAATAACTTCATGCAGCGGAACCCCAGTTAGAAATTCCGTAGTATGAACCTGGCATTAGGGTATGTTGACATAACAGAATATTCTACAGGATCTTCTGCTGACCCATTTACACTGCAGAATTTAAGAGGCAAAAAATTCTGCAGCAGAAATTGAACATGTTCATTATTTTGGCAGAATTCCACACAGACTCAATGGTGACAGCGCAAGTAAGTGCAGTCCTAGTGCTGAAGGGTTTTAGCTGTGACTGTCTAGATGGCCCTTGAAGGGGTAATCTGCCCCTAGACATCTTATCCCCTATCCATCGGCGGGACCCGGCTTTCGTTAAGAGCAATGGGTGCAGCACCGGAGGCTCGTGACGTCACAGCCCCGCTCACAAAGTCACGGCCATACCCCCTGAATGCAAGTCTATGGGAGGGGGCGTGATGGCCGTCACGCCCCTCCCATAGAATTGAATTGAGAATTGAGGGGGTGTGGCCATGACGTCACGAACGGGGCGTGGCCGTAATGTGACGAGCATCCACCCCTCATCACCACTCACAGCCGAGATCGCGGGTGTCCCCAGTGGCGGGACCCCCGTGATCAGACATCTTATCCCTTATCCTTTGAATAGGGGATAAGATGTCTAGGGGTGGAGTACTCCTTTAAGAGAACAACTATTATTGGCACGATTATTGGCCAGCTAAGTGTGCAATTATTATTCAACAAAATGAAAAACAAAAATGTTCCCATCTCAATTGTTTATTTTCATCTGAAAAAGTGGAAACAATAAATAACTCAAATAAAAAATAAACATTTGTGATATAAAAAAAATTTGATTCGCAACGAATGCGAATATCGCTGCGATTTGATTGCACAAATCGTTTCATTAACTACATTTAGTGCAGTCCAGGCTCCAGGGCACCTAAAATGGCGGATCCACATGTGAGGACATGGGGCAAGGACTCCTTGGAAGGTGGGTAGGCGGGATGACCCTGAATCACATTCAGCATGCAGCCTATCAGCAGCCAGCTACCCCTGTGATGTCACAGCCCTATATAATTGGCAGCCATCTTGCGGCCAGTCACTTCAGCCTTTTATTGCAGAGAGAGAGAGAGAGAGAGAGGAACAGACAGCAGTATGTGTTGCACAGAAAAGCATTTTTACAGCAGCGTTTCACCTCCCAGTCACATCAGCATTCTATTGCAGAGGAACAGAGAGCAGTGTGTTACACAAAAAAGCTTTTTTACGGCAGTGATTCAACTAAAGCCCAAATCCAGCCTTGAAGCACTGATAGGGAAGGGAGTGAGAATGAGAGAGAGAGAGTGGAATTTTGGGTGTAGTACACAGGGACTAATAACTAATAGTAGCCAGCCAGTTAGGGTGAGCAGAACACTAAAAGCATATTGTCCTCTATTAAGTGTAACCTGTGCGTACATCTAAGTGGTGTACCATTTTGTTCCTGTTAAAGGCTTAAAAGCCTAGATACTGTGAAAGGCCAGGCAAAAGTACACACCTGCTGGTGTTGTAGACAAATACTGTTTTAAGCGTACTGGAGCGCATTGTCCTCCCCTCATAAGTGCATACCACAGACGTACATCGAAGTGGTGTACTGTATTGTTCCTGTTAAACTCTTAAGGGCCTAGATACTGTGAAAGGCCAGCCAAAAGTACAAACCTGCTGGTGTTGTAGACAAATACTGTTTTAAGCATAGTGGAGCGTATTGTACTCCCCTCATACATACACTAAGTATGTCAGGCAGAGAAGTGCCAAGACGAGGAGTGGCAGAGGCCTAAATTCATCAGGCAGAAGTCGCAGTAGACTAGGGGCGAGTAGCAGCAGGAGTCACAGCGAGAGGCCTTAGCTCCTGGTATCAGCTAGCGGCCGTGTCTCGATCAGCAACCCATCTGCTGTCATCGATTGGTTAACGTGGTCATCCACTTCATCACATGTGACATCTGACACCCCCAGTCAACAGTAGGTGGGTTCCTCAGACACAACCCTCAGTAGGCATGCCCCGGGAGCAGTCCCTGTCCTCCCATTGCCTCTGTGGCATGCTGTTCCCTCCCCCACATGTATCTTATGCTGTGGGTTGAGCTCCACTATTTAGTGAGGACGATCTACTAGAGGACAGTCAGCAGCTACTGCCCAGCCAAGTGGAGGAGACATATGCCGCTTCCTCCGCTAGGCGGGCAAGTAGTGATGAGGAGAGTGGTGTGGGAGGTGGTGTTGCGAGCATTCAGGATCCTGAAGCAGACACATTTGAAGAATCTGAGGAGGACATCAGTGACGTGCAGACACCACTGATAAAGCCAATCGCACTTTGGAGCCGGGTGCAGAAGCGGCTTCATCATCATGAGAAGAGGGTTGCATGTTGCCTGTGAGGCAGCAGCTGAGCCAGCAAGGTGTTAGCATTGTTGGCAGTCGGCATGGTGGCAGAAGTGGAAAGTCTGGAGCCAAACATGCCCGGGGTAGACCACCTGCTTCGCGGCAGCCTACCTTCCCGGGAGGTAGTGGAACGGGATCCTTGAGTAGGTGGCAGTAGCAGTCAGCCAGTGCGGACTATTGGTGGGAAAATCAGCTACTCGGCGGTGTGGCAGTTTTTCATCAAGCATCTGGAGGATGTTAACCTGGTCACATGCAAGATAAGTTGGCAGAAAGTGAAGTGTGGGCAGGGTCCCAATGTTGGTACCACGGCCCTCCGTCAACATATGAAGCATCACCATAAAGCGGCCTGGGAGAACCGTGGCTCCAATGCGGTGGTCCAGCCTGCTGCATCACCCAGTGGCACGCTGCTCCCTATTTCAGCCAGCCAATGCTCCACCACCTCAGCCGAAGCGAGCTGTGTGTCATACCCATCTTCTGTCACTCCAGATGCTCCTGCTCCTCCTACTTTGAGTCAGTCATTCCGCCAGCAATCCATCAGTGAAGCCCTGTCCCAGAGACAACAGTATGTGCCCACTCATCCAACAGTGCAGAAGCTGAATGTGCTCCTGTCCAAGTTGCTGGTGCTTCAGTCCCTCCCTTTTCAAGTGGTGGACTCTGCACCTTTCAGAGAACTGATGGCTTGTGCCGAGCCGAGGTGGAGAGTCCCAAGCCGTCATTTCTTTGCGAATGAGGCAGTGCCAGCCCGGCACAATTTTGTGGAACAGAAGGTGGGCCAGTCCTTGAGCCTGTCGTTGTGTACCAAAGTGCACGGCAGTGCCGACGTCTGGAGCTGTAATTACGGTCAGGGACAATACATGTCCTTTACTGGGTAAATGTGGTTCCAGCACAACCACAACAGCAACTTGGACAGGTCATGCCGCTTCTCCCTCCACACTCTCAGGCTGTTGGTTTGCGACAATGTGCGACTCCGCCTCCTGAACCTCCACCGTGTCCTCAGGTGTTTAATGCGACGAGCCATAGTTACCCGAAGGAGAACTCGTCTGTCAACAAAAAATGTGACGAGACTGATTTTTGTGAAGATGAATCAGGCATGGGTAAGCCAGGATTTCAACCCACCTATGCCTGATGCATCAGAGTAGATTGACCATGGTGCCACACCAACACTTCACAAATATGATAATGCTAAACATATTTAAGGCGCTGCTCCCCAATTACAGACATTCCTCCAAATCAGACCAAAAGTAAGTATTGAGGATATGCATTATGTAAAACTTAAGTTTTAATAATATTCTTAGGAATATAATAAACTATATGTACCCCAAATTTTTTTGAAATCAAACAAAAGGAAAGGTGTGAAAAAAACACCATGTGTTACCTACACCACCAAGTATTGATGTGATGCAAAGACCTCTAAAAGGTGGAAGGGAACAACGTATGGTCCATTGTAATCAGTGATGAAAAACTTCCCCTGTAAGACCCTACTCTCGCATTATTAATTCCCTTCTTTGCAAGTGTTACTCGCCCTAAAAAGGGCGGCCACACACAGGAACCTCTCCCTATTTTCCCCTACAAACACTGCCATTACCCAGGGTTTTTAGGTAGAAATAGAGAGAGTTTGCTGTGTGGGGCCGCCTTTTTTAGGGTGAGTAACACTTGCCAAGAAGTGAATTAATAGGGTTAGAGTAGGACCTTATGTGACATGTGATGAAGATTCACATGTTAGGTGATAAAATGAAATCATTACATCAGCAAACTGTTGGTGCATCTCAAAAGAATAGGCTTACAAGGGCTGCTCCCATAGAGAATAGACCCTGCGGTAGTTGTTCATTTTGCAGTTACAGTATATCTAGAAAATATATCAGAAATGGAGGTCACGTACATTTCATTAAACAACTTATTACCTGCCGTACCACCTATGTGGTGTACGTCCTATTTTGTCCGTGTGGTCTCTATTATGTGAGCAAGACCATTAGACAGCTTCGGGTGTGTATCTCCACTCTGTAGAAACTGGTACTGGTGCTTCCCGATGGATTGCCCACATGCGAGAGTCACACGGATCAAACTGCAGAGGTGTTTGCTTTGCCGGCCTCAAACTTGTTAATGCTCCAGAATATGGAGGAGATAGGCACAATCTTCTCCTTCAGAGAGAGACCCGATAGATACTCCAGTTAGAGGCCCTGGATCCTATTATTCTGAATGACCGACACAATGTAAGTCAGTTTTTATAGATTGTGTAAATATCTGTATAATCTATATATGTTTTTAGCAGTTGTTTACATGTTACTATGGTTACCTATTACTGTTACCTGTAATAAGCAGCCGGGATAGGAGGCCGTGTAGCTAGAGGAAGTGCCTCATTATGCATAAAACATTCCGCATGCTCCCTGCTGTCTGTGTCACTCCCTGACCCAGGGGTTAAGTCCTGGGAGAAAAAGTGTGGGAACTCACCCATGATTTCCACTCAAGGAATAGTTTTGCAGGACTCTTGATAATGTGGAAAAAGTGCAGGAACTTCGTTCCCATTCGTTCCTGCAGGACTTGAGCCATGCCCTGACCTGTATGTGTCTCTCTGCAACTGAAGATGAAAGATTCACCATTTTATGGTGAGTGCCATCTTCTAGGCTTCTATCTGTTGGATCACTGTTAATAAGCCAGCAACGAGTAAAGGCAATAGACAAAAGAAGAACATTTGCACAAGGACACCAAAAACTGGATGTCTCATGTGGAATAAAATATTTTGGAGAAAGTCTAAATGTATGAAGAATGTAAAAAGCAGGCAGTATGTGTGCTACAAGGCAATAAAATAACCATCAGTCAAGCATGGTGCAGGATCAATGCAAGTTTGTGGTTCATTTTCTATATCAGAGTTATCTTGAAGGCTGATAAATACTAACACATCTTATATTATGCACTGCCCTTTGGAAAGTGTTTGATTGGGAAAGCTCCATTCCCTAGTAAGTTAATGACCTAAAGCACACTTCTGTAAAGAATAAGACATACTCATCAAACAAAAAAAGCTGCTTCAGCTTTCCTGAAATTTTTTATTTCATTATATGAATGATTTCTGCTCTGAAAGCCAGTACGCTACAGACGTATCACCTAAAATTAGAATGAGTAGAACAAGAAGCACCGTCTGCAATTTGGATGCAAATCACATTTAGTCAGCATAATCTGCACAGTTATTCTGAATAGAATTTTAATATATATATATATTAGGTCAGGACAACTAACAGAACTGAAGCTTGAGCCTACCTAACCTAAACTAAGCAGCTTGAGTTGTGCCATAACTGCTGCAACAAATATACCTTAAAAGAGGGCAAAGACAACATTAGGTTGTGAACCAGGGAGTTTTATTACATAAGTAGCATACAATCACGTGATCAAAAGTTTAAAAGCCAACAACGTTTCGTAATGGGGGTCTGGAATGTATCGGGAATAACATGAGGATCTCCACCTGCCCAATTTCTTCATGATGTGAACTGGTGTGTTATTTTTAGAAGCTGCTCCAATTCTAAAGGAGTGGCCAGAGATGGACATCGGATTGACCCCCATATTTTTCAACAACACGCGGTATGTTTCATAAATACTGCAGTACTCAACGGTACCACTGACACAGAAAACAAAGCAGAATTAGGTGCTATATTGTCAATGACTTCCAACCATTCTCTAATTACTACAACAGGACTCCAGCCGTTGCAAGTGGGGAAATATTTAACCTGATCAACATTCCCTGGCGTGAGCATTTTAGAAGAATACAGTGTTAAGATATAAAAGTTATCGTGCCACACAATCTGTGATTTCCGTAAGAAGGCGATGAGGTATGAGTTCTGGAGAACTCTCCTGGCCTGAGAAAGCCGTAGTATGCTAAATACATGGCCGTTTTTTAACAGTAGGCTGAGCATGAGGTGGGGTGCTTGTAGCTTTGTTGGTTTTGCTAATCCCTTTGAGGATAGTCCGAATAGGATGGGAGGAGAATAATGAAGGATTGTCTGGGCACTCTAGGGACTGAAAGTGCTGGGTACCTGAGAGATACAGTTTTATCGTATTGTGAGAGAGTTTGAGGTTTGAATGGCAGAAAGCAACAAAGGCAAGTAGGTATTTGATGTTGCTGAGTTGCTGCTGGGGGTGGGACTGTTGGAATTTTGTAAACAACCTCCATGCTGTGTTGTATGTCTTAAGCGTGTAAACTGAAAGTGACTGTGAAATGAGCGATTTGGCACTGGTTATGTGTCGCGTCAATCCATCATCAAGGAACTTAGTTGAGGAGTGGGAGTGGAAACGGTATCGGCCTCTGGACACACCTGGAAGAAATGATCAATGTTAAGCCGATATAAGGCGTCTGCCGCTACATTGTTGTGCCCACTAATGTGTTCACCGAAAAAATGAAATTTATGAATCAAAGACAACCAAATGAATAGTCTGACAAAGGACATGATCTCTCTGTAGGTGGACTGTCCGCTATTCAAGATGTCTGCTACGGCAGCATTATCGGTAAAGAAAATAACCGCAGTGTTGGACCACTCCCTGCGCGGCTGCCATCACTGGATATATCTAGAATAATGAGTATGCTTGCCTAAATCCAGGGAGGCTGACTACCTCCCTAGGCCAGGTGCTGGCCATCCAGTGAGAGCGATAGCTCGCCGCGAAGCCTGTGGTGGAAGCCGCATCGGTGTGAACACACAGAAACTGTTGTGAGGCCCTGGGTGTGATTAGTGATATCCGATTCCAATGGGTCAAGAAATTGTCCAACATGGCTAAGTCAGCTAGCGCTTCTCTATCTAGTCGCACCGTGCTGTCTTGATCAGGGGCTGAGGGTAGTAGTTGCAGTAGTCTGGAAACAGATGATCTACCTTGAGGAATTATCCTAACAGCAAAGTTGATCATGCCGAGGAGCGACTGCAGCTCGACCTTGGTGGACAACTGGGAGACTACCTACTACCTTGTGGATGGCAGTCCTGATCCTGAGCAGTTTATCTTGCGGGAGACTAGCATGCATCTTCACTGTGTCTAAGCATAACCCCAAAAAGGTAATCTGAGTGCTGGGCCCTTCGACTTTGTTTGGTGCTACTTGAACGTTTAGGTTGGCGAATATGGTGCACAATGTATCAAGGTCCCGAGGGACTATGGCAGGATGTTCTATCAACAAAATGTTGTCTAAGTAGTGTATTACGCAATTACACTGACTTCTATTAAGTAACACCCAGTGGAGGGCCTGAGCAAACTGGTCAAATATCCAGGGGCTACTTTTGGAGCCAAATGTCAGTTTGCTAGTGAAATAATACTGACCCTGATGCTGTGCCACTGCCATAGACTGGGTTTGATGGGGAGTAACTTGAAGGCATCTGTAATGTCAGCCTTAGACAAGTAGGAACCTTTCCCTAAATTGATAATGAGCTCTATGGCCTCCTCTATGGAGGAATACTTCATGGAGAATTCCTCCAATGGTATCAGTGAGTTAATGCTAGGGATGTGACAAGAATGAGGCGCAGAGAGGTCATAAATTAACCTTTTTTTATTGGAAAACTTTCCCGACACTATTCCCACTGGATTCACTCTCCAGAGATTGAACGGCAGGGAAGAAAATGGACCAACAATAAACCCCTTCTCTAACTCTACTTTTAACAGGGCGATGACTGTGACTGGGTCCCTATCGGCTGACAATAGGTTTTTGCATTCAAAACATGATTGGGGTAGCGACACTAGACCCGTGTGAAACCCCTCCCTCAAGCCGCTGATAAGGAACTGTACCCATGCTGTATTAGGATGATCCAGTAAATAATCACTGAGTAGCCCTTAACCTCTTCAGGACACAGGGCGTATCCATACGCCCTGCATTCCGAGTCCTTAAGGACCGAGGGCGTATCCATATGCCCGTGGGAAATCCGGTCCCCACCGCTAGCCGGTTGGGGACTGGAGCCGGATGCCTGCTGAAATCATTCAGCAGTCACCCTGGCACATCGCCCAGGGGGGTCCTGAGACCCCCCCATGTCGGCGATCGGAGAAAATCGCATGTCAATTCAGACATGCGATTTTCTCCAATTCCGGGCTGATCGGGTCTCTGGTGACCCAATCACCCAGAAAATAGGGCTGATCGGAGTTGTCAGCAACAGCCCCAATCAGCCTAAAGGATAGGAGTGAGGTCGCAAAGCTGCGATCTACTCCTATCCACTGGCATTAGTCAGAACGGAGTTCTGACCAATGGCAGCGCAGGACAGGGGGTTGGCAACCATGGCAACCCCCCTTCTGCCCGTCCCTGGATGTCGAGGGGCTCTGGGAAGAAGATGGAGGCCGTACCTGCAGGAGAAGATGCCTGGGGACCTGGGATCTTCGTTGGAGCCTGCAGGATCCTGATCAGGTAGGGAATCGACAGTGGGGGGGGGGGGGAATTGAAAGTGAAAGTAAATCGATCTTTACTAGGGGGGCCAAACTGCAACTCCCAGCATGCCCAGACAGCCAAAGGCTGTCTGGGCATGCTGGGAGTTGTAGTTTTGCAACATCTGGAGGGTCACAGTTTGCCCAAACAGTAGCCCTCCAGATGTTGCCAAACTACAACTCTCAGAATGCCTTGACTGCCCAGGCATGCTGGGAGTTGTAGTTCTGTAACATCTGTCTTTTCAGATTTAGCAATTTTCATGACATTTTTGAAAATTGCTGCTCTACTTTGAAGCCCTCTAATTTTTTCAAAAAGCAAAAATATGTCCATTTTATGATGCCAACATAAAGTGGACATATTGTGTTTGTGAAGAAAAATAAAATTTATTTGGAATATCCATTTTCCTTACAATTAGAGAGCTTCAAAGTTAGAAAAATGCAAAATTTTCATGAAATTTTGGGATTTTTCACCAAAAAAGGATGCAATTAACGCCGAAAATTTACCACCAAAATAAAGTAGAATATGTCACGGAAAAACAATCTCAGAATCAGAATATTCGGTAAAAGCGTTTTCGCGTTATTAATTCGTAAAGTGACGGTGGTCATAATTATGAAAAAGGGCTCAGTCCTTAAGGTGAAAAAGGGCTGCGTCCTTAAGGGGTTAATGTTCCATGCTTAGTCACGCAGCACCTCTCTGGGGACAAGATATTTTTGGGTGCGCACGGAAACAGATTAGGCATAAATGAAGAAGCCTGCACTGATTATAATGGCGGGAGGTGAAATTGAAATTATTGCAGATCTGGGATCTGCCTAAGTATCTAATAGGGCGGGCTAGTTTATCCAAGCCAGGAGCTGCCTTGAGGATAACAGCAGCTGATGAAGTGCATGTCTGTCTGGCTTGCACTACCTGGGGAGCTAGGTTGACTTCACTACACCAGTCCATGGTGTGGGTCATGGTGTGGCATTGGCTACAAGCGGGGGCTCCGAGATCGGCAAAATGACGGCAGAAGAGCTCAGTGTCTACGTTGGCCCAGTTGGTAACATGCTCGTATTGAACCAAGGCTGCCTCCGCTTTCGCTGCAAAGGATCTGTGGTATTTGTAGAAGGCAGAGCCCCCATACTTGTAGCCCAGATCCACCACTTTGTACATATAGAGATCCAACTCCTCTCTCCTGTTAGGACTGGCTGAACATATAATATCACAGAATAGACTACACGCTAGTATGAACTCCGGCAAGGTGAATTTGCGGTTTAACCTGGCATCCTTGGATTTCAGGATGATGGAGACCTCGCCACATGCTATGGTCTTGTTGTCTGGGGCTTCGTGTTATACGACTAACAGGGATGCCAGGTTAACCAGCTTGCCTTCTAGTATCTCTTTCCTAATGTAACTAGGAACAAAGTAAGATGGAGCAACATTCAAAAACCCACCTAACGCACCTGGCATGCTATTCTGAGAGGTGCTAGGAATGGGGTTAGTTTGCAAGACCGGAGTAGGTATATTCCTACTCTCAACAGTGCCCAGCCTGGACTCTATGCGTGAAATGGATGACGTCATGGGGTTTAACACAAGATCCAAAAAAGGGCTATGAAAGTACAAATCACCATCTGGTGTGTAGCTAACTCAAACAAATCCCCATAAACACACCAGGACAATTATATTATAATTTTAGTCTTTATTAAACATACATGATTAAAAAACATTAAAAAGGACAGCAAAAAAACAGACAAAAGATAGCTGCTACATAGGTAGGTATGTGATAATGTGCAAAAAAGTTAAGTTAGTTAATACCAACATTATATTAACCTCTCAAGGACGCAGGGCGTATGGATACGCCCTGCATTCCGAGTCCTTAAGGACGCAGGGCGTATCCATACGCCCGTGGGAATTCCGGTCCCCACCGCTAGCCGGTTGGGGACCGGAGCCGGATGCCTGCTGAAATCATTCAGCAGGCATATCGCCCAGGGTGGTCAATATGCCCCCCCCCCCCCCATGTCAGCGATGGCCGCAGATCGATGGACAATTCAGTCCAGCGATCTGCGGCGATTCCGGGTCAATCGGGTCTCCAGTGACCCGGTGACCTGGAATTGCTGGCTGATCAGAGATGGCCCCGAACAGCCAGAGCCTGCAGGGGTGAGGTAGCACTGGTGCCACCTCACGATCGCCCTGATTCGTCGGCCGGATCACCGGCCGACCAATCAGGGCGCCTGCTGCGGGTGTCACTCCCGCACCCGCTCCTCCCCTCTTCCGGAGGAAGTTAGCGGGTGCGGAAAGACGACCCCGGGTGCTGGGGACCCCGATCCCCGGCGTCCATGTTGGGATCGGGGCCCCAGGAGCGACGGCGGTGGCGAGGGACAGTCCTGCGACGGAGCTGCAGCAGGAGGTGAGTGACGGGCATGCTGGGAGCTGTAGTTATGCAACAGCAGGAGGCAGACCACCACAACTCCCAGCATTCCCTTATGGGCATGCTGGGACTTATGGTTTTGCAACAGCTGGAGGCACATTTTTTCTATGGAAAAGTGTACCTTCAGCTGTTGTATAACTACAACTCCCAGCTTGCACAAACAGCTAAAGTGCATGCTGGGAGTTGTAGTGGTGCATCTGCTGGTTGAATAACTACAACTCCCAGCATGCCTGTTGGCTGTCGGTGACTGCTGAGAGTTGTAGTTTTGCAACAGCTGAAGGCACACTGGTTGTGAAACCCAGTTTTTTTTTTACCTAACTCAGTGTTTCACGACCGGTGTGCCTCAGCTGTTGCAAACTACAACTCCCAGCAGTCACCTTACACCATGCACCGTACATGCTGGGAGTTGTAGTTTTGCAACAGCTGGAGGCACACTGGTTTTGAAACACTGAGTAAGGTCTCAAACTCAGTGATACATAACCAGTGTGCCTACAGCTGTTGCAAAACTAAAACTCTCAGCTTGTACAGTCTGTCAGCGCATGCTGGGAGTTGTAGTTTTGCAACAGCTGGATGTCCCCCCCCCCCCCCAATGTGAATGTACAGGGTACACTCACATGGAGGCTTACAGTAAGTATCGGGTTGCAAGTTTGAGCTGCAGCAAATTTTCTGCAACAGCTCAAACTGCCAGCGAGAAACTACTGTGAACCCCCGCTCGTGCGACTGTACCCTAAAAACAATACACTACACTACACTACCACAAAAAAATAAAATAAAAAGTAAAAAACACTACATATACACTAGGGATCGACCGATTATCGGTATGGCCGATATTATCGGCCGATAATCATGATTTTGGGCTTTATCGGTATCAGCAATTATGTTGCCGATAATGCCCCGCGCGCCGCCCGCACCGCACCGCGTCCCACCCCCCACCGTGATGCTGGGCGGTATACCGGTATGGATTTTTGCCCATACCGCTATACCGGTCGGGCCCCTCCCCCACCCTCCGAGTCAATTAAAAAATTAAACTTACCCGTAATGGGGGTGGTCCGGGCCATCCATCGTTCCTGTAGTGTCCGGGGCGTTCCGTGTGAAGGGTGAACCGGTCCGGGCTGTCCTTCTTCTCCGGCGGGCATCTTCTCCACTCCGGGCAGGCTCCGGCCTAGTACACTGCATAGACGCCACTACGCCGTGACGTCAGGTGCATCGCTGCGCACGGGCGTCACTGCGCAGCGGTGTCTATGCAGCGTACTAGGCCGGAGCCTGCCCGGAGTGGAGAAGATGACCGCCGGAGAAGGACAGCCCGGACCGGTTCACCCTCCACCCGGAATGCCCCCGGACACTACAGGAACGATGGATGGATGGCCCGGACCACCCTGACAGGTAGGGGGAGAGAAGCGGGTGGCGGCGGCGGCCTATGGCCCCGCAAAAGCCACTGCAGATCATTGATTTAAAGCGCCCGCTTTAAATCAATGATCTGCAGCGGTGTCGCAGGGGGTTAAATAGCCGATAACTTATACCGGAATATCGGTATAAGTTATCGCCTATCGGCCCTAACCTGCACCGATTATCGGTATCGGCCCTAAAAAAACGATATCGGTCGATCCCTAATATATACATACCCCTACACAGCCCCCCTTCCCTCCCCAATAAAAATTAAAAACGTCTGGTACGCCACGGTTTCCAAAACGGAGCCTCCAGCTGTTGCAAAACAACTACTCCCAGTATTGCCAGACAGCCACTGACTGTCCAGGCATGCTTGGAGTTTTACAACAGCTGGAGGCACCCTGTTTTGGAATCACTGGCGTAGAATACCCCTATGTCCACCCCTATGCAATCCCTAATTTAGGCCTCAAATGCGCATGGCGCTCTCACTTTGGAGCCCTGTCATATTTCAAGGCAACAGTTTATGGTCACATATGGGGTATCGCCGTACTCATGAGAAATTGTGTTACAAATTTTGGGGGGTATTTTCTGCTTTTACCCTTTTTAAAAATGTAACATTTTTATTTTTTACATATGCAATAGTCGTGAAACGCCTGTGGGGTATTAAGGTTCACTTAACCCCTTGTTACATTCCCCGAGGGCTCTAGTTTCCAAAATAGTATGCCATGTGTTTTTTTTTTTTTGCTGTCCTGGCACCATAGGGGCTTCCTAAATGCGACTTGCCCGCAGAGCAAAATTTGCTTTCAAAAAGCCAAATGTGACTCCTTCTCTTCTGAGACTTGTAGTGCGCCAGCTGAGCACTTTTCACCCCCATATGGGGTGTTTTCTGAATCAGGAGAAATTTGGCTTCAAATTTTGGGGGGTATTTTCTGCTTTAACCCTTTGTATAAATGTAACTTTTTGGGGAAACCAAGCATTTTAGGTAATTTTTTTTATTTTTTTTTACATATGCAAAAGTCGTGAAACACCTGTAGGGTATTAAGGTTCACTTTACCCCTTGTTACGTTCCCCGAGGGGTCTAGTTTCCAAAATGGTATGCCATGTGTTGTTTTTTTTTTGCTGTCCTGGCACCATAGGGGCTTCCTAAATGCGGCATGCCCCCAGAGCAAAATTTCCTTCAAAAAAGCCAAATGTGACTCTTCTGAGACCTGTAGTGCGCCAGCAGAGCACTTTTCACCCCCATATGGGGTGTTTTCTGAATCGGGAGAAATTGGGCTTCAAATTTTGGGGGGTATTTTCTGCTATTACCCTTTTTAAAAATGTAAAACTTTTGGGAAACCAAGCATTTTAGGTAAAATTTTTTTTTTTTTTTACATATGCAAAAGTCGTGAATCACCTGTGGGGTATTAAGGTTCACATTACCCCTTGTTATTTTCCCCGAGGGGTCTAGTTTCCAAAATGGTATGCCATGTGTTTTTTTTTTGCTGTTCTGGCACCATAGGGGCTTCCTAAAGGTGACATGCCCCCCAAAAACCATTTGACGCTTCTTCCCTTCTGAGCCCTCTACTGCGCCCGCCGAACAATTAACATAGACATATGAGGTATGTGCTTACTCGAGAGAAATACAATAAAAAATTTCTCCTTTTTACCCCTTGCAAAAATTCAAAAATTGGGTCTACAAGAACATGCGAGTGTAAAACATGAAGATTGTGAATTTTCTCCTTCACTTTGCTGCTATTCCTGTGAAACCCCTAAACGGTTAAAACGCTTACTGAATGTCATTTTGAATACTTTGGGGGGGTGCAGTTTTTATAATGGGGTCATTTATGGGGTATTTCTAATATGAAGACCCTTCAAATCCACTTCAAACCTGAACTGGTCCCTGAAAAAAAGCCAGTTTCAAAATTTTGTGAAAAATTGCTGCTGAACTTTGAAGCCCTCTGGTGTCTTCCAAAAGTAAAAACTCATCAGTTTTATGATGCAAACATAAAGTAGACATATTGTATATGTGAATAAAAAAAAAATTATTTGGAATATCCATTTTCCTTACAAGCAGAGAGCTTCAAAGTTAGAAAAATGCAAAATTTTCAAATTTTTCATCAAATTTTGGGATTTTTCACCAAGAAAGGATGCAAGTTACCCAAAAATTTTACGACTATGTTAAAGTAGAATATGTCACGAAAAAACAATCTCGGAATCAGAATGATAACTAAAAGCATTCCAGAGTTATTAATGTTTAAAGTGACAGTGGTCAGATTTGCAAAAAATGGCCGAGTCCTTAAGATGAAAAAGGGCTCAGTCCTTAAGGGGTTAAAGTGACTTATGCAATCTATAAAGCTCTCAATCTGCAGCATACAATAGATATGGGCAATGTAAACACTTCAATATGTAAACAATTAAATATTATGGCCAAAGCCACATATATTGCACAGAATGTAAAGTGACACAGTGATAAGAAACAGGATAATAAAGAAAACCTGAAAAAGTGCCTGATCTGTTAGTGGACTAAGCAAAGAGAGACATCTGTGGATAGCCTTAAGACATTAATACACAGAGTCAGCAATTAAGCCAAACAATAAATTGCAGAAGTTCAGCAACAGATAAGGGCCATGATGGCCTAGCACATACCACTATGCAGCATGCCAAACCCCAACGCCGTTTCGCCGTGAAGGCTTCCTCAGGGAGTGATCTAAGGCATTAGTTTGGGACTTTATATACACTTCATTAACCAATAAGATAGGAAGAGACAAAGTAATATATGTGGTTTCAGAGTTTACCTTGATCGCGGGCGCATGATGAGATGGCGGCCGCCATCTTTGATCCCACTGCGCATGCGCAACTAACGTGACACGGCCGCCAACATAATCGCGCAATAACGTGAGTTGTGCACATGCGCAGTACGGATCGTAATAAAGTTGTTTAGTTTGAATGTAACGCGCATGCGTACATGCATAGTCAACAAGTCACATATCTCCGTGACGCGCTGAATGCGCATCCGGCGATGTGTGTATCCCTTACGCATGCGCAGACACTCTGATCAGTGCAGGGAATGGTATATTTGACCAAACATAAATGGATATTAGTAAAACAGTGGTTTAAGAGTGAATATGTAATGATATATGGATTGTGTGAATGAAATAAGGATGTGCAAACTATAAATATGTGAAAACAATGAATATAGTGCATGTGATGATGGTTGAAAGTAAATAAATAAATGCATGGTAAAATATAGTAATGTGAAAAATGGTGTAATAATGGCTAAAGAGCCAAAAATGATAGTGTGGTGAGAATGAGAAATTGAATAAGTGTACAGTGAGGGAAAGTGGGGATAAAGAAGAGGAATAGAAAATAAAAATAAATAAAAATAAAAATAAAATAAATGTAAATAATAATAAAAAAATAAATATAGATAAAATAAATATAAAAATAAATAAAAATAAAGATAAATATAAATGAAAATAAATATAAAAATAAAAAGAAATATGAAAAGAAAAAGAAAAATTATGAAAATAATAAAAGAGTGAGACAAAGTGGGAAGAGGATAAAGACGGGTTGAGACGGAAGAGGGGAAGAATGAGGCACGTGAAGGCACAGCAACAAACACATGTGATGAAAATAACTGTGTGAGGATGAGAGGTAGACTAGTGATAAAGTGATTGGGAAGTGTTGGTCAACTGACCGTGGCCATACTGTATATACAAAAAGAAGGTCAATCATGACTCTGTGTTGCAGTGATAGCATCAAAAAAAATTGTGAAACATATATCTATATGTATATCCATATGAGTCTATATTGAAGAAATTCAAGGCTTGAATAATTGATGGGATCCACTTGTGAGAAAAAAGAAGGAAGCGAGGAAGGAGAACTGAAGAAAAGGAAAGAAAAAGACATGAGAGAAAAAAACAAAGACAAGAAATAAAGAAAGAAAAAAATGAAAAGTGAAAAAGAAGTGATTAAAACCATTTAAAATAGGTATTCACCCAAAGACAATAGATCAAAATCACAGGATCAAAGAGCAATAGATTAAGCATCAAATATTATTTGAGAATTACTAATACCCACGGAAAGAGAAAGGAAAAAAGACAAAAAGAGGGGAGGAACGGGGGGAAGGAGAAAAAGAAAAAAGGGAAAGAAAAGGAGAAAGAAGAGGGAGAGGGAAGAAGGAAGAGGAACAAAAGAGGGAAGGGGGGGGAAAAGGGAGGGAGAGAGAAAACGAGAGAAGAATGGGAAAAGAGAATTAAAAAAGAAGAAAGGAAAGGAAAGATAAAGTGGGGGATAAAAGGAGATGAAAAGAAAAAAAGGAGGGGAAGAAAAGGAAAAAAGAGGAGTGGGGAAACTCTATAAAAATGGGGCAAAACTATTGTACTCATTTAGGCCCCCCAGTGTGAGGGTCTTTAATCTATGGATCCACTGGGTTTCTCTCTGGGCCAGGGACTTCTTCCAGTTCCCTCTTTCCATGAGTAGTCTGCCATCAGAGTTGTGATGTTCCCGAAAATGACGGGATAGGGTCTTCAATCTAGAAATATCCGTCTCCTCTTTCGCCTGCTCGATTCCTAAAACATGCTCGCGTGTTCTCCGCAGTAATTCCCACGAGGTAAGTCCGATATAAATAAGATTGCACGGGCAGATGGCAAAATAAATAACCCCAACAGAGGTACATGTAATAGCGTGTGTAATGTCAAATTGTCTCCTATGTTCCGAATCCCAAAATATATTAGTTCTTTCTTTATTTGGGCAAGCTACGCACCCTCCACAGGGTTTACACCCCCATTTGGGGCCCCTGGATCCAAAAGGATTGTTGGTCTTAGAACTTCGATGGTGGCTGTGGACTAATAGGTCCTTCCGCGTCTTAGATCTGCGATACGAGATGGAGGGTTGATCCGTTACATATTGTGATAATATGGGATCCATCTGTAATACAGACCAATGTTTTTTCAATGCCCGTTGTACTTGACGCCACCTCGTGTTGTAGGTTGAAATGAACCTCACCTTGTTATTGCTTGTATCCTTCTGTGATGAAAGTAATGAATTTCTAGATATGCCTTGGGATCTCCTATAACCCTTCATGATGTCCGTCTCCCTGTAGCCTCTGTCTCTGAACCGTTGACACAGGTCCTTTGCTTGGTTTTCGAAAGTTGCCTCTGTGGAGCATATCCGACGCATACGTAAAAATTGACCTGTTGGGATTTTAGAAATAAGTGGTTTAGGGTGGGATGAGGACGCATGTAAAAGCGAATTGGTAGACGTTTTCTTTTGGTAGATATCAGTCAACAGGAAGCCATCATCCCCAACATCAATTAAGACATCTGAAAATTTCATCTGAGAACGACCTGACTTGTAAGTGAGTTTGATATTAAAAGCATTGTTGTTAAATTCTTCCATAAAATTGTCCAATTCTTGTTGTGACCCATGCCATAGAAACACAATATTGTCTATGTACCGATTCCATTGTAAAACCTTTTCTATTAAAATCACAGGCTCTGTCATAAAAATCCTTCTCTCCCACAGCCCCAGGAACATATTGGCATATGAGGGCGCACAAGCTGCCCCCATCCCCGTTCCCTGGAGCTGTAGGAACAGAGTCTCTTTAACCCCTTCATGACCCAGCCCATTTTCACCTTCATGACCTGGGCATTTTTTGAAAATCTGACCACTGTCACTTTAAACATTAATAACTCTGGAATGCTTTTACTTATCATTCTGATTCCGAGATTGTTTTTTCGTGACATATTCTACTTTATTTTATCGGTAAAATTTCACTGATATTTGTATCCTTTCTTGGTAAAAAATCTAAAAATTTCATGAAAATTTTGAAAATTTAGCATTTTTCTAACTTTGAAAGTCTCTGCTTGAAAGGAAAATGGATATTCCAAATAAATTACATATTGATTCACATATACAATATGTCTACTTTGTGTTTGCATTAAAAAATTGACAAGTTTTTACTTTTGGAAGACATCAGAGGGCTTCAAAGTTCCGCAGCAATTTTCCAATTTTTCTCAAGATTTTCAAAATCGTAATTTTTCAGGGCCCAGTTCAGGTTGGAAGTGGATTTTAAGGATCTTCATATTAGAAATACCCCATGAATGACCCCATTATAAAAACTGCACCCCCCAAAGTATTCAAAATGACATTCAGTAAGTGTTTTAACCCTTTAGGTGTTTCACAGGAATAGCAGCAAAGTGAAGGAGAAAATTCTAAATCTTCATTTTTTACACTCGCATTTTCTTGTAGACCCAATTTTTTAATTTTTACAAGGGGTAAAAGGAGAGAAATCACCCTAAAATTTGTAACCCAATTTCTCTCGAGTAAGGAAATACCTCATATGCGTATGTAAAAAGTTCGGCGGGCGCAGTAGAGGGCTCAGAAGGGAAGGAGCGACAATGGGATTTTGGAGAGTGAGTTTTTCTGAAAGGGTTTTTGGGGGGCATGTCCCATTTAGGAAGCCCCTATGGTGCCAGAACAGTGGACCCCCCCACATGTGACCCCATTTTGGAAACTATACCCCTCATGGAATGTAATAAGGGGTGCAGTGAGTATTTACACCCCACTGGCGTTTGACAGATATTTGAAACGGTGGACTGTGCAAATCAAAAATTTTATTTTTCATTTTCACAGACCACTGTTCCAAAAATCTGTCATACACCAGTGGGGTGTAAATGCTCACTGCACCCCTTATTACATTCCGTGAGGGGTGTAGTTTCCAAAATGGGGTCACATGTGGATATTTATTGTTTTGCGTTTGTCAGAACTGCTGTAACAATCAGCCACCCCTGTGCAAATCGCCTCAAATGTACATGGTGCACTCTCCCTTCTGGGCCTTGTTGTGCGCTCCCAGAGCACTTTGCGCCCACATATGGGGTATCTCCGTACTCAGGAGAAATTGCGTTACAAATTTAGAGGGTCTTTTTTCCCTTTTACCTCTTGTGAAAATGAAAAGTATAGGGCAACACCAGCATGTCAGTGTAAAAAAATTATTTTTTTACACTAACATGCTGGTGTAGACCCCAACTTCACCTTTTCATAAGGGGTTAAAGAAGAAAAAGCCCCCCAAAATTTGTAAGGCAATTTCTCCCGAGTACGGCGATACCCCATATGTGTCCCAAAACTGTTGCCCTGAAATACGACAGGGCTCCAAAGTGAGAGCGCCATGCGCATTTGAGGCCTGAATTAGGGATTTGCATAGGGGTGGACATAGGGGTATTCTACGCCAGTGATTCCCAAACAGGGTGCCTCCAGCTGTTGCAAAACTCCCAGCATGCCTGGACAGTCAATGGCTGTCCGGCAATACTGGGAGTTATTATTTTGCAACAGCTGGAGGCTCCGTTTTGGAAACAGTAGCGTACCAGATGTTTTTCATTTTTTGGGGGGAGGGGGGCTGTGTAGGGGTATGTGTATATGTAGTGTTTTTTACTTTTTATTTTAGGTTAGTGTCAGTGTAGTGTAGTGTTTTTAGGGTACAGTCACATGGGCAGAGGTTCACAGCAAGTTTGCCGCTGGAAGTTTGAGCTGCAGCGCAAAATTTGCGCCATCTCACTTGCAGCACTCACTGTAAACCTCCGCCCATGTGAGTGTACCCTGTACATTCACATTGGGGGGAGGGGGCAAACATCCAGCTGTTGCAAACTCCGAGCATGCCCTTTGGCTGTCCGTGCATGCTGGGAGTTGTAGTTTTGCAACAGCTGGAGGAACACTGGTTTGGAAACACTAAGTTAAGTAATAAACTTTCAAGTGTTTTGCAACCAAACTTAGTGTTTCCAAACCAGTGTGCCTCCAGCTGTTGCAAAACTACAACTCCCAGCATGCATGGTCTGTCAGTGCATGCTGGGAGTTATAGTTTTGCAACAATTGCAACAGCTGGAGGCACTGAGGTAGGAAACGGACAATGTTTCCCAACTAGTGTGCCTCCAGATGTTGCAAAACTACAACTCCCAGCATGCCCAGACTGCCAAGGCATGCTGGAAGTTGTAGTTCGGCAATATCTGAAGGATCAGATGTTGCCGAACTACAACTTCCAGCATGCTTGGGCAGTCTGGGCATGCTGGGAGTTGTAGTTTTGCAACATCTGGAGGTCCACAGTTTGGAGACCACTGTATAATGGTCTCCAATCTGTGCTCTTCCAGATGTTAGAGAACTACAACTCCCAGCATGCCTGGACAGACTGAGCATGCTGAGATTTGTAGTTTTGCAACATCTGGAAGAGCACAGATTAGAGACCATTATACAGTGGTCTCCAAACTGTGGGCCTCCAGATGTTGCAAAACTACAACTCCCAGCATGCCCAGAAAGCCAAAGGCTGTCTGGGCATGCTGGGAGTTGCAGTTTTGAAACTCTCAGAGGCAGCAGTGAGATCGCTTTACGGCGATCTCACTGCTGCCAATGAAGATGCTGCACTGCTGCCGGAAACTCACCTCCGGGACGCAGCGCAGCCGGGACCGCCTGGAGGACGCCGGGACCGCACGGAGGACGCCGGGACCGCTCGGGACACCGCTCCGACGGGTAAGTGACGCCGGGGGACGGGTCAGGGACACTTAGCAGAGCGGTGTGTGTCCCGATCCCCGTGATCGGGACTTACACACCGCGCTGCTAAGTATTCTGATAGCGAAACGCTGCTATCAGCTAGTCAGATTTGACCAGCTGATAGCAGCGATCGCTGGGGGGGGTGGGGGGCGAAACCCCCCGTGGTCGCACGGTAAGATGGCTGGCTATCAGTGATAGCCACCATCTTTCCGGGCGCTGCGGGATGCCGCGAGTAGCGGCAGTAATGTCCATGACGTACCTGTATGTCATGGGTCGGGAACACCTTGCCACCCATGACGTACAGGTATGTCATAGGTCGGGAAGGGGTTAAAATAGAAGAAGTTGTGGGTCAGGACGAATTTTAAAAGCGATAAAACAAACTCACATGTCTTGGGATCCAGGTCCGAGGTAGATAAGAAAAACTGAGTAGCAGCCAAGCCATCTTCATGGCGAATTGAGGTGTACAGTGCCTCCACATCACAGGTAACAATTAGGGTCTCTGCATCAAGTTGAACATCATTTAGTCTCTTCAAAATATCAGTAGTATCTTTGGTGTGTGATGGTAAAGCTTCCACGAAGGGTTTCAAGAAGTGATCAATATGTCTGCAGGCCGGTTCAGTTAGGGAGTTGTTGCCTGAAAGAATATGACATCCCGGTGGACTATTAAGCTGTTTATGCACCTTTGGGACCAGGTATAAGGTAGCCACAGATGGAAACGCAGGCAAGAGACTCTCTAACTGTTTCCTGTTGATAACCCCATTTTCTACTGCAGATTCCAAACTGTCAGTCAGTTCTTGTTTAAAGTTACTCATAGGATTGAACGTTAAGCGTCTATAACATGTACCATCACGTAATTGGCTATTTGCCTCCTTTTCATACATGGATCTGGGCCACAGGACGACATTGCCACCCTTGTCAGAGGGTTTGATGACAATGTCGTCCAATTTGCCCAGATCCATGAGTGTCCGGCGTTGGTTAGGAGTCAATTTGTCAAATCTGCGAGTATTGGGAATTTTCTCGAATTCAGCTGTGACCAACTTGACAAAAATATCGATGTTAGGAAACATAGTAAATTCTGGAAAGTTTTTAGATGGTGAAAGAACATGTTGCAGCTGAGATAAGGAAGTCTGGATTGTGTCCGGGGGTGCTATCTCCTGACTGGGACCTGCCACGTCTGCAGACAGGAGGCGGAAGAGTTTAGCTTTCCTGGCGGGAGCGGGATATGGGATGTGTCTCCTGTGAATTTCCCCCATCAGCTTAGGAATGGTCCATGCTCTAAGGGACGGAATGTTGTCATGCTCTGATTGTTGGTCCACGTTATCTTGCAGGGACGCAGTATCCTCTATGTCTGATACATGAGACATGCTAACTGTTGAGAATCAGAAAAAGAGCAAATCATGATTAGGGCAGACTGGGTAGAGATCTGCTGCGTACAGTACTACCCGTGAAGAACTCGAGGTTAAGGCCTAAGTGCTTGGAGCCAATGTGGAACATGCTGTGAACAAAAGCATTAAGTGTGACACCCAGCATGAGCGTCATGCATGTGGTAATGAGCAGTGAGCCCGTAATCAATTCATTTGTCATTACGATATGTCTGATCGTGACCAAATGCCTGTAGTCGTGACAGGTTTAAGCGTAACCGTCGTGCCTGTAGTCGTGACAGGTTTGGGCCTAATCATCGTGCCTGTAGTCGGAACAGGTTTAAGACAAACGTATTTAAGATCGTGATAGGCCTAGCGTAACCAATGTGCCTGTAGTTGTGATAGGTTTAAGCGTACCCAACGTGGCTAATAATCGTGAGAGGTCTAAACGTATCTTGCGTGCCTATAGTCGTGACGGGTTTTGCGTAATCAATGTGCCTAAGATTGTGACCGGTCTAATCGTACCTAACATGCCTGTAGTTGTGACAGGTTTACTCGCCACCGTCGTGCCTGTAATTGTGACAGGTTGAGCCTAACGACATGCGTGGTTTAGCGTAACCAACGTACCTGTAGTGGTGATATATCTAAGTATAAACAATGTGGCTGTGGTCGTGGGCTATATGAATCTGGCCGGAGGCTGTAATTTCGCAACCATGCTGCATGCAGTAACCCCCCCCAACACGCACTACAACCATAAAGCCTGACACCTCACCCGTTATTGAAGGTGGCAGAATCACCTAACCTGATAACCTACCCTGTAGAAAAGCGCGTGTAGTTAAGCGAGTATATGGAAAAATGCTTGAGCGAGGTTAGAGAGGTACCAGATCATCAACCCAAACTAACTGCCGAGGTGTAAAGATGAATGGATATGTAGAAAATGGTAGTGACCACTTAGTCCTGAAGTGACAAGAACCTGTGATGGAGAAAACAACATATTAACCCCTTAAGGACGAAGCCCATTTGGGCCTTAAGGACGCAGACAATTTTATTTTTACGTTTTCCTTTTTTCCTCCTCGCCTTCAAAAAATCATAACTCTTTTATATTTTCATCCACAGACTAGTATGAGGGCTTGTTTTTTTACGCAACCAGTTGTCCGTTCTAATGCCATCACTCACTTTACCATAAAATGTATGGCGCAACCAAAAAAATACTATTTGTGTGGGGAAATTAAAAAGAAAACCGCAATTTTGCAAATTTTGGAAGGTTTCGTTTTCACACCGTACAATTTCGCAGACCATAGCAGAAGACTATGCATAGCAGAAGACCCCTGGAGATGGCTGGAGCAAGGTGAGGGGACCTCCGGCCGCCATGCTGGATGATCGGATCGCCGCGGCAGCACTGTGGGCGATCCGATCATCCATTCAAAGTACCGCGATGCTGCAGATGCTGTGATCTGTAGTGATCACGGCATCTGAGGAGTTAATGTCGGACATCCGCACGATTGCGGATGTCCGCCATTACGGGCGGGTCCCTGGCTGCTATCGCTCTGATGCTCGCGGTTATGCATAGGACGTAAATGTAGGTCCTGGTGCGTTAAGTATCTCCTCACCAGGACGTACATTTACGTCCTTCATCGTTAAGGGGTTAAATACATGCCAGCCACCTGAGCTGGGATTTTATGCAGGGACTACGCACCTCCAATAGCTACCGACTTTGGAGAGGAGTAGTATCAGATCACTTGTAGAATAGTGCCCTGATTATTATACCCAGGTGAGGTAGCAGCAGAAAAAGGCTCGTAGATTTATGGCCCTGCACAATAGAAAGAGTAAATGATGCTTGGTAATAGATATGGTAAGGAATGAGGGTGTGGTTTTGTATGGAACGAGCACCTATGTCAATGTCATTACTAGACTTGTGCACGACCAAAAAATTTGTCTATTTTCGTTTCGTACATTTTCGTATTAAAAAAAATTCGGTTCTGTCGCACATTCGTTATAGAGTAATTCGTTTCAATCTGTTTTCGGAAGCATCCGTACATTTTCGGATCCATCCGAAATATAGTTCGGATGCATTCGTTATATCACACCCGTCCATTATTTCGTACACATTCGTTACATTTGGCGCATTCGTTACTTCGGACATATTCGTTATTTCGGTCGCATTCGTTATTTCGGCCGCATTCGTTTTACTTTTGAATTCGGCAGATTACATTATTCGTTTTATGTTGCTGTATTCCTAACGATTAACGAAAACAGCCGAAGTAAAGTTAGGCCAGGTCAGTCAGGGGCTCAGAGTTTTCACCCAGTGGCCCAGATTTATCAAACTGTGTGAGAGAAAGAGTGGAGTGGTCTGGTCTCCCATAGCAACCAATCACAGTTCAGCTTTCACTTTACCAGAGTTCATTATCTGACATGTGATTGGCTGTTGTGGTCACTCCCCTTTTTCTCTCACACAGATTGATAAATCTTGCCAGCGTGTACTGAGAGTGAGAAATTGATTGTATTGTGCGTAAATTGTGTGAAAAAAAACAATGTCTGGAATGAGAGAAATTGTGTCTGTGGTGTCTGGGAGAGAGGATGGTGACGGTGAGCGTGCTGTTGTGGATGTGAGTGATAGAGCATGTGTGAGTGAGCGTGCTGTTGTGGATGTGAGTGATAGAGCATGTGTGAGTGAGCGTGCAAATGATGTGTCTGAGTGTAGTGGTGGCGTGGAGAGGAGAGGAGAGAAGAGGAGGAGTAAAGTCCGAGCATGTCCAATCGCAAGACAAAGTGGTTGGACAATATCGGACTCTGGCAGTGGCAGCCACACATCTGAGTCTGAGAGTCTGCACTCAGTGGGAGTCCCACCAGCCAAAAAACAAAGAGGGCCGAAATTCACGGAGGCAGAGAATGTAGCACTGGTGGCTGCTGTTAGCACAGAAAAATCCGTGTTATTCAACACGACAGTGGGCACCCAGGAGAAGATGGCCGCCTGGAGCCGGGTGAGGGAGAAAGTGTCCCAAGTTGCAAGTGGCACAGCGGACAGGACAGTTCTCAGCATCAGGCATCGGTGAGTAAATATTTCATTATGATATCATCATCAATGTGTTGGCAAAGACATATTGCAAAGCATAAACTATGCTGGTCTTGGTCTATGACAATACCATTCTATAACCTTTATTGTTTGTTACACATATGTCCTTTACATACTAGATTTGTAATTACATCTAGTGTATACCGATGTATCCGTGGATTCGCCCCTAAAGCAAATGCTCCATAAGTGGGGAACCACCTTTCTTGCAAAAAAATAGTGGACTTGCTCATCTGCATAACTACCGGTAATTATGTATGCGTGACATGAGGATACACATATGAGGGGGCAATTTTTTTGTATTCTGACCCCTATAACTTTCTTAGTTCTCCTTGCACCCCGGTCTGTAGTTTTTGACAGTACCGTTTTTATTTTAAAGGGGTACTCTGGTTGAAAACTTTTTTTTTTTTTTTTCTTAAATCAACTGGTGCCAGAAAGTTGATCAGATTCCATAAACCTTACAGTACATATTAAGTTGCTGCTGAATTCTACATAGGAAATTCATTACTATTTGTAACCCAGAGCTCTCTGCTGATATCACGAGCACAGTGCTCTCTGCTGACATCTCTTTCCATTTTAAGAACTGTCCAGAGTAGGAGAAAATCTTCACAACAAACATATGCTGTTCTGGACAGTTCCTAAAATGGACAGAGATGTCAGCAGAGAGCACTGTGCTCGTGATGTAAGCAGAGAGCTCTGTGTTTGAAAAAGAAAATAATTTCCTCTTTAGCAGCTAATAAGTACTGGAAGGAATAATTTTTTTTTTTTTTTTTATTAAAATGTACACATCTGCCTAATTTTCTGGCACCAGTTGATTTAAAAAAAAAAGTACCCTTTTAATGTGACATTTTTTTAATGTATTTTTAAAATTTTTTTTAAGTCAGGAGTTGCAGTTAGTTACTACAACTACCATCATGCCCTCATACATGTGGCTCATCAGCTGCTCCAAATGAAATTCCAACTCCCAGCATGTTGGACTATACTAGTATATAGTCCATAGGTCAGTGTTTCCCAACCAGGGGTGCCTCCAGCTGTTGCAAAACTACAACTCCCAGCATGTTGGGAGTTGTAGTTTTGCAACAGCTGGAGGCACCCCTGGTTGTGAAACACTGACCTATGGACTATATACTAGCATAGTCCAACATGCTCAGATTTTTAGTTTTAAAACAGCTGGAGGCACCCCTGGTTGGTAAACACTGCTATAGTATATTTTGCCATTTTCCGGGAGTTGAAGGATTGGTTTGAATAACTAGTAAAGATAAAGAGGATAAGTCTGACTATATCTGTGTAGTGTGGTATAAATGCAGAAATATGAGCATTCAAGCAAAAGAACAAAATTGTTTCTCAACAAAACTGTTTATTGTCATAAAACGGAAATGGTATGATAAACTTGAATAAACTATTTTATGTAAAACACAAACAGGTACTATGACTGCAGGGCATCAGTCCTCAAAAAAATAAAAAAGCAGCAGCAGAGGAGGAACATCAACTTCAAGAACTGGGAGCTGGAGTTGAAGAAGCACCTCCTGCCAGAGGCTCAGACATCCGAGGCAGAGAGAACTGGTGAGTAAAATTATATATATATATATATATATATATATATATATATATATATATATATGATTAATTACGTATTACAATAATATTAATTGATAAAACAACAAGAAAAGAAAATAAAAGAAATAACTATTAGAACTTATACAATAACTGTATTAGTATATATTTGTATTTTTCCCCCCTAGCTCAATAATGATTCTTAAAGGGGTACTCCAGTGAAAACCTAAACCTTTTTTCTTTTAAATCAACTGGAGGCAGAAAGTTAAACATATTTGTAAATTACTTTTATTAAAAAACGTAATCCTTCCAGTACTTATTAGCTGCTGAATGCTACAGAGGAAATTCCTTTCTTTTTGGAACACTGATGACATCACGAACATAGTGCTCTCTGCTGACATCTCTGTCCATTTTAGCAACCATGCATAGCAGATGTATGCGAAGGGCAGCATGGTGGCTCAGTGGTTAGCACTGCTGCTTTGCAGTGCTGGGGACTTGGGTTCAAAATAAAGGACAAAAATAAATAAAGTGTTATAAGTGATAAGTGTTATAATAACGTCAGCAGAGAGAACTGTGGTTGTGATGTCATCAGAGAGCATTCCAAACAGAAAAGAATTTCCTCTGTAGTATTTAGCAGCTAATAAGTACTGGAAGGATTAAGATTTTTTAATATAAGTAATTTACAAATATGTTTAACTTTCTGCCACCAGTTGATTTAAAAGAAAAAAGGTTTTCACCGGAGTACCCCTTTAAAGCATTTATGCTATTTGTAATGTTGGGACATGCAGATGTCAGGGAATCTAGTCTACCCCGTTGTTGTCCTATACAGTAACCCCCCGATATGCGATGGCCCCGACATATGATCAAATCGACATATGATGGCCTCTTAGAGGCCATCGCATGTCGATGTCAGCATCGACATACGATGCTTTTATATGTCCGGGCCATCGAATTAACTGCTATCCGACAGCGCAAAATGCTTAAGCTGCTGTCGGATAGCAGTTTAAGCATCCCGGACAGGATCACTTGCCTATCCCCGCTGCTCCGGGTCCACTTCACGATCCTCTGGCGTCTTCTGTATCTTCTCCAGGGTCCGGGCCTCGCTTTCCGGCGTCGCTATTACGTCGTTACGCACGCGGTCATGGCGCAGCAACGTAATAACGTCACCAGAAAGCGAGGCCCGGACCCTGCAGAAGATGCGGAAGAAGCCGGAGGATCGTGAAGTGGACCCGGAGCAGCGGGACAGCATCGGGAGCCCCTGGGACAGCATCGGGAGTGGTGAGGACGCGGTCCGGAGCGGCGGGGACAGGTGATTACAGCTTCCTATACTTAACATTGCACGGATCCCTCAACATATGATGGATTCGACAA